>NW_019718284.1:181109-232038 GCF_002891405.2 Cryptotermes secundus
TCATCTTCCACTCCTTCCTGGCCCTCCTTAAACTTCTTCACCCACCTTGTAACTTGCACATATGATAGAGCAGACTCCCCGTAGGCTTGCTTAAGCAGTTCGTGAGTTTCGGCAGCTTTTTTGTTGAGCTTTGTGCAGAACGTGACCGCCCAACGTTGTTTGAAAGTATCCGCCATCGCGCGCCGTGACGTGGTCACAGAACACAGGTGCACTAAATCATCGATACTGACGCCTCCGATGCTCGAGCAGACTGACCTTGGGCGCGCTGTGAAGCTAAAGGCCTCCACCCCTAACCCAACCGGTTCCAGCGCGCTCCGACCAGTAGGAGCGCGGGAAAGAAATATATTTCATGACTTGGGACACACCTTGTATTCTTCCAGTAATTCCATAACTTCTGTCAATTTCCATGTTTGGTATGGGCAGGACATTATAAGGGGAAAATGAAGCATTACTTTCCTAATGACTTACTGATGAGACAGTATCTTCATATTCCCCTCTGTGGCCCTTTGCCTGGCTGCTTCAGTCATGAACCTGTTTCTTCGCTTACACCACCAAGGAATGTACTATATATAGGTATTTCATCCTTATATACATATATAAAATCATTTGATTGGAAACAACCTGTCAACGTTGATTGACATTTTACTGTAATGTCTTAAGGGATCACTAAATATAAGTTCTTTATTGAATCCAATGTAACTATATATGTGGATTCTTCTTTGCTTACTACTGCTGGAAATGCTAACAATTTTATACAAATTGTATGTTGTAGGAAAAAAAAAAGAATTTCCAATATATATACCAAAAATTGCTTGTAAGACGAGGTGTTGGGAGTTATGATTTTCTGCAGTTCGGGGAAGGAAAAGTTAGTGTAGTCCAGTCCATTTGGCAGTTTTTGTGTGACCCAAAAATTCTTTATTTTCTCTTCGGTGATGAGTTCCGGTTTTAGGGACCCTTGTTCGGCATTGACGAATGCATCAATTAATATCTCAAATGAATGCTGACTCATCTATTCCTCTTTGTATTAACCTGAATTGTTCATTAATTAAGTTTACGTTCTTGCACCCTCCAGGGGGTGTATTCCCTACGCCAGCTCTCTGGGAGCCGGGTGTCCCTCCCTAGTCTATAGTTGGGTCTCCCTACTGTTACAAGGAATTCGACAAGAAGTAACTGAGACAGATAGAACATTTATTACATAAGAAACAACTCAAAAAAAAGATTACAGTGAGTGAACACAAGAGACTAGAATATTTCGAATCACAAGAAACTGCTTGACAAACTCAACTAGAAAATCAGCACAGATAATTACCGCTGCTCAGAAAATCAATATGAACAATCAATTCTACATTGCCTTAAGAATGAACAATAACCCACACACGTGGCTCGGATACCTCCGATTACTCATGGACAGCCATGCCATGGAATATACTTGTAATACACTTGGAGAATCAGTACAAACAATCACGTTACATTTCCTGAAGGGAAGGAATCACCAATGAACCACACACGTGGCTTGGATTTCTCTGATTACTCATAAACAGCCATGCCATGGAATATGCTTGTAATACACTTGGAGAATCAGTACAAACAATCACTTTACATTTTCCTGAAGGGAAGGAATCACCAATGAACCACACACGTGGCTTGGATTTCTCTCATTACTAGAGGGGAACACGTAAGGCTCAAATCAAACCAAAAAAAAATCAATCACTCACGCTAATGCCTCTACTTCCCCACACTGGGGGCAAACAGAAAGGGATACCAGATAATTCCACCTTCAGCATCTCAAAACTTACACAGCTCAGACCGGCTTACCTGGGGAAGGCCCTCCCTGCCTGGAGTCCATGCCGGCCAGAGCACAAGGAATTTATAACAGCGCTGACCAAAAGGGAATTTAGCTGCGGGAAAACGCGTCCGCACTCAGCGGCGTCCAGGCAGGAAGAGAGCGACTCCAGTCGAACGGCGAAGGACATAGGACACAAGGATGATGTAAGCACGCCACGGATTACAGAGTAAACAAATGAAGAGCGGGAGAACGGAGCAGCCGCTGCTGCCATCTCTGCAAGAGCCACCTCTTGCGGTGAGCCGAAGAGATCGGCTCATTCTTCATCGCTTCTTCTATCTCGTTAAACTTATGTGTGCTATAGTTAAGCATTTTGGCTAAACCTGTCATTTTCTCATTTTGGTTTACCTTTTGCAGTGTGGAATTGACTGAGGTGATCGTTGTTTTGATAGTTGTTATTTGTTCTTTTGACAAATGCAAAAATTCTTTTTGTTCATTTTCTAGTTCAGAAATGTGGTTCTTATAGTTCCTTGCATCTGCTTGTGTCAAAGTACCAAATAGAATTTTCGATATTTCGCCTACAAAATTTAGAACTCCTCGTTTAAATCTTTGGTTCGAATTTTGATTGTCTGTCATATATTCAACTACCAAATCTTTTAAATTGTCAATATATTTACTTTTAGACCTCGTGTACTGTCCGAATGTGGCACAGTATTTGGTGGTTAGTAACCACAAATTTAGTAAATTTCAGAGATCTTGCATGCAGGGATATGGGCACGTTTCTTGCATGCAGGGGTCCCTGTGCATACACAAACTAACCGCCAAGCGGTGCATCACGTTACTATGATGGCAGACACTTAGGACTATGGTTTTTATATGATAGCTGATTCCAGCGCCCCCTAGGGGTTCGGCTGAGCGGCGTTTTTTTACGTGGTGTCCCCAGTAGGCCTAGTCCACGTTCTGCGATGGCACGTTTGCGAGGTTATCGGAGAGTTGTGGTGGTGAGATATGATAGGGCAATGGGTCCATCTTTGCTGGTTGGGATGGCCTTGGCCTTAGGATAAGGAGTGATGTATTTGTTGTATGATATTTCGGTTTCTGACGATGGTTTTATGTGTACAGTATAAGGAACAGAGAAATCCCTTCGAGTTCTATAGATAAATTTCATGTTGCCAGACTCACTGAGAATGTGCGGGGAGTCTAATTCTATCAAGGGCATAGGCTGCGGCTGCCATTTTATATGCATGGAAGTATAATTGGCAGTAGAATATGCGATAAGGGGGATATCGAAGGATTGATATCTGCTTGTATGTTGCCTGGCAGGGAACATCTTATCGGAGTGGGATGATTATTTGTCAATGTGAATTAACTCCCAGACGTGAGACGCGGGAAGGTTTTCAGGAGAGAACGTGAATGTTTTGGTGTGACCTGTTGCCAGTTCTTCGGTTTTGCAGAAGTATGTTCCAGCCTGAAGGTCGTTGGATGTGTTTTTGTGTCCTGGGGGCATGAATTCGCTGGGCCACAAGACTGTAGGGTTGTGGGTTTGGTTCATGTCTCTGAGGATCATCAAATTTTGGGAAGTTTCAAAGTCGATGGTTTCGTATGTGGTTGATCCTTGTGTTAGTAGACGTTTTCTGGTTGTCACTTGATTGTATATCGAGAGGGAGAAGTCGTGCCACGTGATACCATATGCTGCTTGAGATAGCAGGTTGAACGTTTTAAGCGTATTGTTTTCTTGCTCGTCGATGCCAATCCAGAATTGAAGGAGATGGTATGGGGTAACATCCACAGACACCAACATCACAGAAAGAGATGTTATACCAGAGTGATCTTTTTATTTCACCATGAACATGCGTAGTTTTGATAGGTATTGGTATAGTTGACACAGTTGGAGACATATGTTTACCGTAACCATCTTGTTCGACGTTATGTGTGGTTTGTCCGATGGTTACTATGTGATGATCGTTGTTGTTTGGCTGGGCGGTCCTGCTGTTCGGTTGTTGATTCAGCCATCGTCTGGGATGTTACAGAGAGAATCGGGTGAATCCTGCAAAAGGAGATCGATTTGGGTATTTTGGAGTTGTACTTGATCTGAGGTGAAATGTTTTGTTGTGTCAGCAGCCGGAAGGGATGCGAGGAGGGTTGTGTATTTGTCGTGGATGGTTTGAAGGTGATGGAGGAAGAGTGCATACAGATCGTGTTTTGTGATAATAGTGGGAGGCTGCGGAACAGTTGCATTCTGGGTGATATAACTCGATATGAGGGATTTCAAGTGAAAGACGAACAGACGTTGTTTGATGGGAGATACATCGTCGGTGCTAACCCAATTCCAGATAGGTTGATTTGTTATGAAAATGGGAAGGCGACGAATGATTTCTTTGTCGGCGTGTTTCATATCTGTTGGGATGGGCGCCCCTTCGAGCAGGAGTTTCCATGTCCCAACAGTAGTTTGGTCGATAATTGGCTCTTCAAAAATCACGGCTGTGCTGTTGGGAAGCTGGTCTAAGTGAAAGTTTGACTTGTCTTGTTCTCGTGCTATCCTGGTTGGTTTTGTGTCCGAAAGGAGTAAATTTGCAAGCAGAGACTTGCCTGTGTTGGTTGGGCCTTCAAGGACGAAAGTGTTTATTTTTGTGATGTTTGCAGAGTGGATTAGGAGAAATTTAGAGAAGAACTCATCAACCTCGATGTTATTTGAGGCAAAGATGGAAGATAACCAAGAGACGTTTTGTGGTTTGTAGGATGAGAGTTGGAAGTTGTCCAGAATAAGTTGATAGTAATGTTTAGTTCTGATTTTTTGTAGGGATTCGATGGTGTGAATTTTGATCAAAGTTTTAATGATATTTTGGCCGACGTATCCTAATTGTTTAAGGAGCTGAATTTTGGTCTCAGTTGGAAGTGTGCGTTGGAATGCCTCGTAGGATGTAATTTTGTGAGTAGTGATTAATTGAGAGATGTAATCAATTGAAAATGTTCTTTGAGTTATGGTTTCTTTGTTGAGTACCTTCTTATCTTCGATGTACTGGTCACATCGAAGACTTGATGTTGTTGGCAGATCTGTTGTGTCGTAGTGGACTAAGGCGTCTGTTAATGGCTTGATGATGGCGATAAGTCAAGCTCCATATTTATAGAATGTGGAGAGACCTTTGCGTATGAGATAAGAAATGAATCGTGATGGGAAGCGGACGAGTTGTAATGTAGTATGAGCTTCTGAATTACCCTCAAAGCTGGTTTTAAGGAAGTGAAGGATGGAATTGAGATGTCGGGATGCGTTGTTGGTGTGGCGGACTGAGAAGATGAAGTGGATGTGGTCGCCGTGGTCGAAGGCGCCGAAGGTTGGGGCTTTTTTTATTGTCGGTGGGCGGACGTTGAAGGTTGATTTGCGGAGGATGAAGGTACCGTCTGTATCATCATTCTAGGGCTGTTTCTAGTATTGCTGGGCGATGATGCTGAAGGAGCAGGATCATTTCTGTGTTGAAGATTGCCATCGTTGGTTGGTTTTCTGTGAGCATCTGGGCTTTGTTTGCTTTGGTTTCCAGAAGAGCTGTCAGCACTTCTCCTGTTGTGTTTGTGGCATGTGCCATCAGAGGAGCTTTTTCGTTTTCTTCTTGGATGACCATCATTACTGGTGTCACTGGGAGGAGACGGAGGAAGGTTGTGATTATGTTTTGTCGAACTAATCGGCTGGATGTGTTGGTTAGGCATAGGAGGAGTGATTGTTCCATTTGGGTGTCTGGAATCTCGTACAGTTGGATGTGAGATGTCATGCGGGAGAGGGGTTCCAGTGCTGTTGCAATTTGGTGATGTTCGTTGATGTAATCTGATAGTTCCCGGAGTTGTGGGGTTGCTCGTTGGCGAGAATTGCAGAAGAGAATATATCTCCTCGGTGGGAGATGAATGGTTTTCCCTGTTGGTGTTGTGAAGGATGGCCAATCCACTTTGGTCTTGGCTTGGTTTGTCCATGTTAGGCTCATCTGAGAAAGTGTGAAGACCCCGGTAGAATTGGTTGTGGGTGAATCCGGGTTTCCAGACTGAAGTTGTTGCAGTATGTAGGCGGCACAGATGTCTGTTGTAGGACACTGAGCGGGCTGTTCTCAACACAAGTAACAGGCGCAGACTGACGTGTAGTGGGAGCAAATGGCGTGATATACCGTTGTGGTAATGGATGGGATGTTATGTAGGTTTTATATAGTGTTTTATGTTGGTGGGGGTATTTTTATCGTTGACAATTTAGTTGGAAATATCACCATCGTAAGATGAAGTTGGGTGTTCTTATCGTACAGAAAGTGCAACTCTTAAGTGTCTGCCATCTTTGTATCCACATCTGCTATACAATAATAAACGTGCCCTATCTTATCGTATTCTTGCTTTATGTTGAGTTGTTTATTACCCTTTGTACTCTGTGACTTTGAATCTCTAAGATGGTGAAACGAGGATAACTAGAAAAGTTCTGTCGTAAATTTACTAAATTTAATGGTTATTAACCACCAACGACAGAACTTTTCTAGTTATCCTCGTTTAGTACGAAATAGTTTATTCATAATTTAAAAATTTGTAAGACACTACAGTTCTCGCCCTCATCGACTTCGCACCAATGAAACAGCAAAAGTGGACTATGTACCACCGGCACATTTGTGTTCAGGAAAGCATTCACCGTGCAGGCCCTTCTCAGACTTTGCACATATTGTGCGAGATCTTCTCTCTCCTTTCCCCAGTTTTCTCTTGTTGCAAACACAACAATCCTTTAGTTTTCTTGGGGGCAACTTTCTCAAATATTTATCCTTATTTTCCCCTGCGTCTGATGGTCCAGCTGTAGGTACAGTTCCTCTCTCCTGAAGCCATTCTTCACCCAGAGATTCGATAATTTTGATATTGAAGTCCAAACGAGACATTGGTTTCGAACCAGCTATCATATTTTCTTTGTACAGGATGTACGAATTTAGCAGCATTCGAGAAAATACATTGAAGCATACTTTTTTTCCAGTATTTCACTGTACGACGTTCATTGAGGTACGAATACACCACCATGTCTGAGGTATCTATACCACCCATGAACTGGTTATAGGAATGGATAATTTGGGGTTTTTTCAAAGTTTCTCTATTACCATGACGAACTCGGGTGTACTCTGTTTCAGAAGCTTGACCATGGGTGGAGAGGAGCAAAACTGGGGAACGTTGAGATTTTTTTTCACGGTATGCTCAGTCAGAATTGGGCCTCTTCGGAAATACTGTTTTTGACCAATCTGAAATTTATTTCCAAATGCTGCAGGCAAATATTTTCTGTTTCTTCTGACTGTGCCGGTTACGAATGTCTGGAGTTTGTAAAGTTCTTTAGCAAGGGGAATGCTGGTAAAAAAATTATCCATGAAAATGTGATAGCCTTTACGGAGACAATTTCCCATATTCAAAAGTTTCATTACTACCGTGTAGGCTAATCCAAATTTTTTTCTTTCATATATGTTTTCAACATCCTTGGCCCCCCGATATACAAAAAAAGCTACACAATACTTGGACACTGAGTCACACAACATCCACAATTTTATGCCCCATCGGTGATGATGTTTATTAGGCAAATATTGCATCAATTGTGTATGATTTTTGGTGCCAACCAAACTTTCGTCAACACTAAGTTGTTGATGTGGCACATAATGGTGCCGGAAAAGTGCATTGGCATGGTCAATCAGTGGTTGGAATTTTGCGCAAGGGTCATATCCGGGTTGTCCAGGGCCTGCCAAGTTCTTATTATCCACCAAATGGAAAAATTTCAAAATGAGCTGAAAACGGTTGCGGGAGAACATGCTACGGAACCAAGGATTATTTAGGCTTGGGCTCACAGACCAATATGAAGAAATGGTTGGCTGCCTTTTGATTCCCATATTGAGAAGGCAGGCAATGAACCCTTTCAATTCTGTGACTGTAACATCCGTCCATTTTAGAACCCGGGAATGAGGAGAAATATTTTTTTGGCTCTGGAGGAAAGTCCTGGCATAATTATTTGTCTGGGTCACTATGGAATTTAGTAGGGATGTGGTAAAAAACATAAAAATACTGAATTGGGGTCATAGGTGGGGATGGGATATGCTTTGGTCCTACCGTTTCTGTATAACAAAAAGGGAGTTGGGCCTGAGTATTGCTCTCAGCAACTTCATCCCAATGAATGCTTTCCGCTGTGCCACCAAGGTCAATGTCACTTGATTCACTGATGCGCACAGGTGAACTGCATCTCCGTTTCGGCGGAGGGCTGGAAATTGATCTAGAAATATCACTCCCGCTGCTGTCTGAAGTGAAATCTTCACTGTCAGACAACTCAAGATCACTAATAACATCTTCCAACAAACCGGGAATGTCAGCAGCTTTCACGTGTCTCCTAGCCATTGTAAATCACAGAAAACTAGCACAATCGATGCAGAGTATCACACCAGGCAGACACAAAGGAACTCGCTGTACATGTGCTGGTACAAATTTTGTCTCGAAGGTCACGAAAGTGGGACAGAATGTAAACTAAAGAACAGTTATTCCAGCTGAAGTGAATTCAAGTGCCATCTATAGGCGAATAGGTACAAATACAATGAAATCAAACCGACTTCAGAAGCTCATGGTGTCATCCAGTGCGATATTATCCACAGAGGGTCTGTTCTTAATGCAATCGATATAAAACCGGAGATTCTATGACTTCAAACATCGCTCAACACAGTGGTATATAATAGCGCGTCATTTGAAACCACAGAAAGAAATTACAGGCGTTTAAAAACTGGTAGACAGCAGGGCCACCAGAGCGGCCTGCTGGCATTCTTCACTTGTACTAGCTGGGCTGCTAGAGTGGCCCACTGGCATTTAAAGGGTTAACCCTTTAATTTAACATTTTGACGTGTCTCCTTGTTTATGTGACATGCACTGCGCTACGTCTTGGTCTAAATTTGGCCATGAAGTATATAATTTGATACGTTCAGTTGTTCTATGAATGCCCTGATGATGTCCTATCGGACAATTGTGCATCTCTGAAATGATTCTTCGTTTTCTCTCAGAGGTCAATTCTTCTATGTTGATGTTTAAACATTGCACAGGATAGCGACTTAAGCTGTCTGCATTACAATAATTTCATAATCATATTCTTCTAGTGATAACTTCCACCTCAGGAGTCTTGAACTAGGATCTTTTACGTTAAAAATCCAGGCTAAACCTTTGTGGTCTGTAATTATCTGAAATTTACGCCCCAATAAATACGAAAATGTTTACATTCCCATACAATGGCTATTAACTTTTTCTACCGTTGCGTAATTCAATTCTGCTTTATTCAGCGTTCTGCTGCCATATGCTACTGGTTTTTCCTGTCCTAATTTTCCTTGGGTAAGTATGGCTCCTATGTCATAGCCACTAACGTCTGTTGTTAATACGTTGTGCATTCAAGTTCTAAGGTTTCCGATTTTTTTTTGTCACACAGTCATACAAAAAATTTGAAACTTCTGTCACTTTTCAACGTTCAAAAATAATGTAAGTAGAACAAGAATTTCTATCTTGAAATTAGATTTTAAAACGCTGTGCGCACGCGTGGACTGCGAGTCACCATACGGTGTCGTTCGACCACTCGGCTTTACTTTAAAGGTCCCCATATGGTGTCTTTCGGCTGCTAGAGACCGCATGTGTCTATCTGCTCCCAGTCCTGAGGATAAAAAAAAATCGGAGACCTTAGAACTTGAACGCCCCTCGTATAAACGGCCTGCTGAAGTCAGGGTATTGCATCAAGGGAGTATTGGTTAATTTAAATTTTAACAGATCAAAACTGGCTTCTTCTTTTTCTTTCTGTCCAAATAATTTTGTTTCTTAAGTAAATTCGTTAATGGGCTCGCAATGGCGCTGGAGTCTGATATGAATTTACGATAGTATCTCGCGAGACCTAAAAATGACTTAATATCTTTTTGCGTGTTAGGTGTGGGAAATCCAACTACTGCTTTAATCTTGTTCTCATCTGGTCTAACACCTGGCGTTACTATGTGTCCTAAATAATTTAGCTCTTCTTTCAGAAATTCACATTTATCACGTTCTATTTTGAGATTGTATTCCCGTAATTATTGAAACATTCCGTGTCATTTTGAATTGTGTTCTTTTAAGTTTTCTCCAATGATCAATATGTCGTGCATGTATACTAAACACCTGTCTCCTATTAATTCTGCTAGGATATTCACAATGTATGGTTTGCAACAGATTTCATAGAGCTCATAAAATCTAGTTCTAAGCTGTTCTGCCCTTTCAAATGCTGTACCACGTGAAGGGGGCTTATGATCTTCATTGATTTCAATGGGGAAGAGATGATTAATGGATGACCTGCTACAATTTCTCACAATTGTAGACAGCTTTTCTCTGACTCTGTAGGGGAACAGTTGAGCAGTGAGTTCATTCTTGTACGCTCGATCAACTATTGCTGAAATACATCTGGCAAGCATTGTCCAAGAAGTTCAAGAATATTTGGATCAATTCTTGTGGACTTAACTGCTCGCTCTAGGCCCTCCTTGACCATAGGAGTTATTCCCGCCATCATAGCCTCACGAAAAATGGCACTTTCACATTTATTGATCATCTTATCCTTGAGCTTTGCTAGTATAGCTCCAGTTGGGTTAGTAACACCTTGTGCATAGACTACTCTGGGGGTGTTTGAAAGTTCAAGTATGTCCACTGTAGCTAGACTTTGGTTCAAGGTACTTCCAAGGACTGAAGAAATCTTATTCTTAATAAGAAAATCACGAGCAACTTCGTAGAATATTGACATGATTGTCACATAAGAAACTAAGTTATCTGGAGTCTCTTGAGTGAGCCAACTACAAATGTGAGGAATACCCCAGCCTCCAAGGCTTCCAGGTGCAAAGAATGCATTGATGATCTTGATTGTACATTACCCTTGAAGTGTTTTACTTGTCTCAGCAGCAAGATCACAACATCTGGTGACCGCAGAACAGTAACTTGCGATAGTGTTGTGCCCCAAGGGGTTAGGGTAGCTCTGACCCCTCGATGGCTCGTGGATAGCTCGTACCGGGTTTGGGAGACACCAGGTAAAATAAATACACTGGTACAAAACACATAGAGGATGTATTTCTTCAACTCTCTCTCTCTCTGATACCTAACCTATAACATGAAAATAACTATCTAAAACTACAAGTACAGGATATATTCACTCCTTGGCCTATCGCCTCATCATTATGAAGTCCTATTCAAAATCAGTCCTTCAGTTTCACAGTTCTGAGTGTGTTAGTTTTCCACTGACAGTGACCCGAAAAGAGGCAAGTACTCACTTGAACAGAATAGTAGACACAAAATGGCGATTCTTGCTGGTCCCTTCATTGTTGGCACTGTCACAGAGTTTGGTAGCAGCGACTACGCCCAAAAAGCCCTCTCCAGCACTCGCGTCTGGGGTTTTTATAAGTCTTTGCGGCGCGCGAGTACTACCCACGCGCGGAACCGCCCTAGAATAGTCTCTTTCCCATTAGCGTTCGTCTCTTGCTGCTTCAAAACTTGCCCATATATGGTCACCTGTGTACGTGCGTAGTTCTCTAATCGATGCATCATAAAATGGCTGCCTACCGGATGCCACACTCATTAGTCTGATCTCATTCAACTTCCGGTTCATCATCCTGTGATTTTCCCTTCCGTTTTACTACAACTGACCTAAATTTAACGATAATACAAAAACATATCTAGTGTCTAGTATCTCTAATGTGTCTAGTGCCTAGGCACAACATTGCCTTCCCCTCAAATGGAAGTCATAACTTCACCAAAGTTGGGCTTCCACCTTAGGGTTATCCTAGTCCTAGATGTAAATATTTTTTTTCTTCTAAGTATTCATAATAAAATGTTTTCTCCCTTACACTTACAGTATACAGTTATTGTCAAATATCAAGTTAAGGTTACATGATGCAATAATTAAATCATTACAGTGCATTATTCTAGGAGTGCTTACGTGGGTACACCTGAAATGCAAAACAAATTGTAAATGAAATAATACATTCTGTAGTAACTTATGTGTCCTTTTGCACATTTTTTTTCTTTGTTTAATCTGATCAAACTGCGTCACACCTGTCGTCCACTTTACACTGTTTGTGGTCTTTCCCACTTCTGTGGTGTTAATTGTAATTACACTTTGGATTTCATGGTCCTAACTGTACTCTTGGTTGCATTCATCGTTGATCAAACTGCGTTACACCTGTCGTCCACTTTACACTGTTTGTGGTCTTTCCCACTTCTGTGGTGTTAATTGTAATTACACTTTGGATTTCATGGTCCTAACTGTACTCCTGGTTGCATTCATCGTTGGCACACACTCCCATTGGTATCATATCGCTGTTGCTTCTGGCGATGAGTGTTCCCTCCATTTCCGGAGCTGGAACCTGCCGGGTTGAGTGAACCGTACATGTTCACCTGTCCTTGGCTGGACCACGGGTGCTGAGTTGCTTACAGTCTCCACTTCCATCTGTAGTGGAGTAGCAGGATGTGACGTCGTTGCTCCCACGAGTTCGCTGGGATCTTCCGTACAGCACGGACAATCGTTCGAGTCTGGGTCGATGGCTGTTGTAGTGGGTGTGGACATAAGTTTCATTTCTATGTCGGAGGATTGTGACTCAGTTCGGCGTGGGAAAATCCTTTGGATCAGTGTTATGATTGGTCATTGCCAAAGTCTGGAGGTGAGGATAATAAGGGATAGTATAATGCTGATGGTTACTAGTGCATATATCCAGTTGGTTTGACTGGTAGTCGTTGTATTACTAGCCATGGTAGCCAATAGTTCCCGCAGTTCCACGTATGACTGCTGCTGGTCAGGTGAGCTCTGTCTGGCGATGGTTTCCAAGGCCGCAAATGCTCGATGTGTTTGTGCCTCATAGTGCATAATCTGGTCGCGCTCCTGGGGCGATATCAGCTCGGGCAGGTGTGGAAGGAATATCGGGCTGCCGGTGATTGTCACGTTGGTGTATCCATCCGATACCGGTAACAGAACAAAAGCTTCCGAGTAAAATTGACAATGTGTATCCTCAGTTAACGTGCCAGTGTGGGACAGTTCAAAATTAGAGCTCTGGGTAGTTCCATTTACTTTACATTTCTTGGTGACAACTGTTGGCGAGCGCAGACTATAAATCCAAAAGGGGTGAGGTTCCTTAGCTTGAAGCCACACAGGATTAATTTTTTCATTAAGAATATGCTTTCGACAAAGGTCATGGGCGAAATCTGCCTGACCAAAATACAAGGCTGAAGAGCAAGATGCTCGTGTCTTGTGTATGAATGGAAAGGTGGCTTCACAAATGGCAAATATGCCAAGTTTACATCGCTGTAAGTCTGCCGTCTTTAAAAGTGAGTAGTATTGCCCATTCTCTGTCACTGCCAGGTACAGTGTTTCTGGTTCTATCTGAACATGCCTCTTTAATACCTCGGAATAAGGTGGTAGGGGTACACTCCTGAAAAGGGTCATGACTCGATCTGCACCTCGTAAAGGGATTCTCACCACGAGTCGAATGGCTGTCGTCGTGGCGTAAGCCTGCACTTTTGCAACCTCATATCGGTACCCTCGTAAATATACATATTGTCAATAGTAAACCCAGCTATCAATGAGACATCCTGTGGTAGCTTCAAAATTACTTGCTGCAAAATCGTTGATAAGTTATGTGGGGGAATTAAAACTGAAGATAACCTGCCCGTGGCGCTAGTTTCTAACTTCCTGTAAGTGCATCCAGCCTCGCTGAGTATGTGTGGGGACTCGAGTTGAATGAGGGGCATTGGGGTAGGTTTCCATTGAATGTGCATGGAAGTGAAGTTGCCTTTTGTTACGGCAACGAGGGGGATGTCGTTGCTTTGTACGACGGCCGTGTGTTGGCGGGCGGGAAACATCTTATCGGCGTGCTGGCCGGATTTGTCAATGCGATTGAGCTCCCAGACATAGGATGATGGTAGTTGTTCCGGTGTGAAGTGGAATGTTTTTGTGTGCCCTGTTGCCAGTTCCTCCGGTTTACAGAAGAAAGTGCCGATCTGCATATCGACTGTAGTATTTTTATGGCCGGCAGGCATGAATTCGTCGGGCCAGAGGACGTGGGGGGTATGAGTGTTGTTAACGTCCGTCATTATCATTAGATTTTGGCTGGTTTCGAAGTCGATAGTCTCGTAAGTTGTTGATCCTTGGATGAGGAGACGTTTACATGTCGTTGCTTGGTTGTATATGGATAAGTTGAATTCGTGTCAAGTGATGCCATAGCCGGCATCGGCTAGGCGATTGAACGTTTTTAGGGTGTTATTTTCTTGTTCGTCGATACCAAGCCAAAAATGAAGGAGATGATAAGGGATGTCGAAGCCGCAGGGACCGGCATCGCAGAAAGAAATGTTTAACCACAGAACGTTTGATCTCGCCATGGGCATGAGATGTTTTTATTGGTATTGGCGCAGTTGATGTGGTCGGATACATGTGTTTTCCATAGCCATCTTGTTCGACCTGATGGGTCGTTTGACCTACTGATGTAGCAGCAGAACCGCGCATTTTTTTTTTTGAGGGTCGGTCGTCCTGGGGTTGATCATACATCTGGGATTTCTGTAGCTCTTGAAAGAGCGTCGGATGAATCCTGTAACGTTTGAATTTGTAATTCTTGTAGTTTATGGAATTGTTGGTTTGAATATGGTTTGGATGTTTCTGAAATGGGAAGAGAAGCAAGAAGTGTGATGTAGTCGTCATGTACGGATTGGAGATGATGTAGGAAAAGAGCATAGACATCGTGCTTTGATATGATGGATGGGGGTTGGGGAATGTGGCCAGCCTTGTCGAAGAAACTAGAGATCTGAGTGGTAAGATCGAATTGAAAGATTCTTTGTTTGATGGGGGAGACATCATCGGCTGAAACCCAGTTCCAAATGGGTTGATTTGTTGAAATGAAAACAGGCAGACGATGGATAAGTTCCTTATCGGCGTGCTTCATGTCTGTGGGAATTGGGGTACCCTCGAGGAGTTTTTTCCAAGTACCGATAGTCGTCTGATCAATGATGGGTTCCTCAAAGAGTACTGCCGTGCTATTTGGTAGTTGGTCTAAATGGAAATTTGATTTGTCGCGTTCCCTTGCGATGCTGGTTGGTTTTGTGTCTCCGAGGAGGAGGTTGAGAAGGAGGGATTTGCCAGTGTTTGTTGGACCTTGCAATATGAATGTGTTGATTTTGGTGATGTTGGTTGAGTGGATAATAATGAATCGAGAGAAGAATTTGTCCACAGAAATGTTGTTAGATCTGAAGAGGGTGGACAACCAAGTGACGTTAGTAATTGTCGGCAATGAGTTGGTAGTAGTGTTTCGTCTTTATTGTTTGTAAGTTTTCAATTGTGTGTATCTTTATGAGGGTTTTTATGATGTTTTGGCCGACATAGCCCAACTGTTTGAGTAGCTGAGTCTTTATGTCGGTTGGGAGTGTTCTCTGGAAGGACTCGTAAGATGATATGTTGTTGTCTAGTATGAGTTGGCTGATGTAATCTACGGAGAAGGTTCTTTGGGTTACGGCTTGTTTGGAGGAGGTTTTTTCCGCCTCTACTTACTGTTCGCAAGAGAGGCCAGATGTAGAGGGAATGTTGGTGTCGTAATGTGTTAGGGCGTCGATGAATGGTTTGAGGATGGAGACAATTCGACTTCCATATTTATAAAATGTGGAGAAACCCTTGCGCAAGAGATAACTAATGAATCGGGTCCTGTAACGGACGAGTTGTAGAGACGCATGAGCCTCTGTAATTCCTTCAAGGCTGGCTTTAAGGAATCTAAGGATGGAGCCGAGGTGACAGGAGGCGTTGTTCTGCTGCTTTATGCTGAAGATGATGTGGACGTGGTCCCCGTGGTCGAAGATTGCAAAACTGGGGGCACGTCTTGTTGGTGGGATTGCATCGAAGGTGTTTCGATGCAAGATGAACGTGTAGGTCGGATGGTCGGAATCGCTTCCGTCCTGATCATCTGGTCCAAGGACCGGGGTTTGTGGGCTGGTCGGTGATGCTGGAAGATCAACCACATCGACGCGTCAAAGATGTCCTGGGCTGGTGGATCTCTTAGCAGGTGTTCCTTTTTTTCTTTTGGCAGCAGGAGTGCTGCAATCACATTGCTATCGTTGTTGTTGTGTAGGCTGCTATCGGAGAATTGATGTTTTCTTCCTGGATCATCAGTGTTTGGGGCTGGAGGTGTAACATCTCTATCGCTCTTGAGAATAGTGCCTGACGGAGGGATCTCGAAGATGTGTTCGTGAGGGATAGGAGTATGTCCTGAGACTGTTGGGATGGGTTCGTTGTTGGGAGCTGGAGTAGTTGGAGATGTGATGTCAAAGATGAGAGGGGTTCCGGGGCTGTTATCAGAAGCTGGTTGTCTGTCACGTATTGTGAATATAGTTGTATCTGGGTGTTGGTTAGAGGTGTTTCTGCCGACGAGAAGAGAATGTATCTCCGCGGTGGGAGCTTGATCACTTTCCCCGTCGGCGACGTGAACTGGGGCCAGCTGTCCCGGGTTTGAGATTGGTCGGTCCATTCTAACATTTCGTGTGTGTTGGATAACACCTGAATATTGCCTTCGGGGTTTATGTTGGTGGAAGGCGTATCGTCTTCCCACTCCTCACCAATGTTGAATAGCACGCCGTCGGCGAATTGTTTGAGCAGGCTTGAATGGCTTTGTGTTGTTACCCCCGAAGTACAGTTGGAGATACCGAATTTACAGTTTTACTGGTACATGTATTAAATGTGTCACCCTGTAGCATTAGAAGGGTCTAGCAAGTACGCTAGAGAATTGGTTGAGAGATTTATTAGAAAGTATACGAAACTTAGTCCTGTGTTAGTAGGAGAGCATGCTTACAAATTTTCAAGACTAGCCGTAGACTCCAGGTTAGAGATAAAATTGCAGGTAAGCCCAGTGGATTTCAGGCTCCTTCCTATAAAGTTTATAAATACGAGCTGTCAGAAGGCTTGAGTGTTATTTTTGAAGTAGAGGTTAGGATCATTAGACGATTCCTTGGCCCAGGATACTTGTATGAATTAAATATTGAAAGAACTGACTTTCTTCCACAGTATTGGAGAGAAAGGGAAGACAGTGTTTCTTGTAGAGTAACAACTAATACTTAAAATTTTGAGCGAGGAATAATTGTAATAAGGGGGAAACTCACCTGTTAATTAGGGAGAGGAGGCGCCAGGACCTCCGTTGGCATTGGCTTTAATTCCATCCACTCCATGGTGAGGGGAGTCCAGCAGCTTGAGCAGCTGGCTGGACTAAAGAAGGACTCCGTTGATCTGGGATCGAACCTGAGGGAAAACGACCCCACAGGCAGGGGATCGAGCGACACAGCGAGGTCTGCAGGGACCTCCGCCGTGGTCGCAGTTCGATACTGCGGGCATCTCGCCCGAAAGCCCAGCAAGTATCTAGGAAAATTTATACGAAATTGTATTAAGGCAATAACCAAAGGAAAATGGCGACCGCAACGAAAGATATGTGTGTAGCCAATTTAGTAGAGCCTTGGAAAGGAGACTAGAGTAGGATCTCCGTGTATGAATTTTTTGAATCAATAGATGAAGCAGCCGAAATGGGTAGGCTGAGCACTAAGGATAAAGTACGGCTAGCGAGGTTGAACTTAAGAGGAGTAGCAAAGTCTTTTTATTCCACCCAACAAGGATTAAAGGGTGATGATGTGGAATACGCAGAATTTAAAGCAACTTTTGTGCAGAGGTTTAAAGACAAGCAGGTAGATCATTACCATTATAACAGGTTTCAAAATGCTTCTCAAGAGAAAGATGAGAGTCCCGAGATGTATTTGGATCGCCTCCGTAAACTGTGTCAGAAGACGGTCCCACAGACAGAAAATACAGTAGAACAAGCCATACTGAATAGAGAAGCAGACAAGAGACTATTAGCCGCTTTCATCAGTGGGCTACGGGGGGTTCCAGGAAAACGCTTTAGATTACAGATGCCGGACACGATCGAGAGGTCTTTGAATATGGCGATAGTAACCACTAATGTAGAGATATCGGAGAGGGATGGTAACCGAAATGATAGAGCTTCCAGACAAAGTGTATTCGCGGTAAGAGGCGACCGTGAGAATTTACAGGGACCCAGTGTTTGGAACCCCCGGGATAAATCCCAAGAGGGCAATTATCGGGTTGGCCGTGGCTTCACCACCACGGGCCAGTATCCCCGAGGCAGAGGAGCATATAGAGGGACTCGCTCCTTCCGGACTGAGAGTCGGACTTCTGCAAGGTATGGCACGGCCACCAGAAACGGGCCTTGCAGAGGGACTTCTGCAGGAGGGGGCGCGGCACCAGCACTTGTCCGGGCTGGAAGTCGGACTCTTGCAGGAGAGGGCGCGGCATCAGGGCCGAAGAACGACGACGGTCGTTACGCGCAATTCGACCTTAAGCAGTTCGTGAGTTTCGGCAGCTTTTTTGTTGAGCTTTATGCAGAACTTGACCGCCCAGCGTTGTTCGAAAGTATCCGCCATCGCGCGCCGTGACGTGGTCACAAAACACAGGTGCACTAAANTGGCAGGACATTATAAGGGGAAAATGAAGAAGCATTACTTTTCTAATGACTTACTGATGAGACAGTATCTTCGTATTCCCCTCTGTGGCCCTTTGCCTGGCTGCTTCAGTCATGAACCTGTTTCTTCGCTTACACCACCAAGGAATGTACTATATATAGGTATTTCATCCTTATATACATATATAAAATCATTTGATTGGAAACAACCTGTCAACGTTGATTGACATTTTGCCGTAATGTTGTCTTAAGGGATCACTAAATATAGGTTCTTTATTGAGTCCAATGTAACTATATATGTGGATTCTTCTTTGCTTACTACTGCTGGAAATGGTAACAATTTTATACAAATTGTATGTTGTAGGAAAAAACAAAGGAATTTCCAATATATATACCAAAAATTGCTTGTAAGACTAGGTGTTGGGAGTTATGATTTTCTGCCGTTCGGTGAGGGAAAAGTAAGGGTAGTCCAGTCCATTTGGCAGTTTTTGTGTGACCCAAAAATTCGTTATTTTCTCTACGGTGATAGTTCCGGTTTTAGGGACCCTTGTTCGGCATTGACGAATGCAGCAATTAATATCTCAATTGAATGCTGACTCATCTATTCCTCTTTGTATTAACCTGAATTGTTAGTTAATTAAGTTTACGTTCTTCATCGCTTCTTCTATCTCGTTAAACTTATGTGTGCTATAGTTAAGCATTTTGGCTAAACCTGTCATTTTCTCATTTTGGTTTACCTTTTGCAGTGTGGAATTGACTGAGGTGATCGTTGTTTTGATAATTGTCATTTGTTCTTTTGACAAATGCAAAAATTCTTTTTGTTCATTTTCTAGTTCAGAGATGTGGTTCTTATAGTTTCTTGCATCTGCTTGTGTGAAAAGTACCGAATAGAATTTTCGATATTTCGCCTACAAAATTTAGAACTCCTCGTTTAAATCTTTGGTTCGAATTTTGATTGTCTGTCATATATTCAACTACCAAATCTTTTAAATTGTCAATATATTTACTTTTAGACCTCATGTACTGTCCGAATGTGGCACAGTCTGTGTAATGGTACCAGTTTTTGTTCCTGATTTTCTGACAAAAATCGGTAACTTTTCTCTGGTGAATTTTAGTCTGTTTCCATAGTTCCCATGTTGGTTCTAGGTTAATGTATGTAACGACTTTCCAGTTCATAGGGTAAAAGAATATAGTTCCCATCTTACCAAAATAAATTCCTGTCTTTGATTCTACCTTGTCAGTGGTCTGCCCTTGGAGTATTCTCCACCACATGCAGAGTGTGACTAAAAGTATTCACTTACACAACTGCATCTTCTGAAATTGAAGAGAAGTACGGTTTCAGCCTATTAATGTGTATTTCTTGATGCTTCCTTTTGCCTACTTCTTGGATAACAGCATTTGAACCTTTTATTTCATATGGCCCTTTCCACAATGGGTCCAGTTTTTGCCTATTCTCTACCCTTAAGAGAACTAAATCATTTTCCTTAAAATCACATTCGATTTCACTTTTTGTGTTTGTGCTTCCTTGCGCTTGACCAATCTTTCTCTAGCTATTTGCTGACAGTGTTGCATTTTGAATTTTATTTCTAACACAGTATCATCGAAATTGTAAAGAGGTTGGGGTTGTCTTTGTAATTTTCCTGGAATATTCGCTATTTTACCTAATAATACTTCGTATGGTGTGTATCTTGTGACCGTGTGTGGTGTCTTATACGTAAAACAAGCGAATGGTAACCATCCCAATTGTTCATTTTTGTGTCGCAAATGCACCTCAGATAGTTTGCGAGTGTCTTATGCGTTCTTTCTAAGGCTCCATTAATTTATGGGTGGTACGCTGTCGTACAAATTCTATCGATTTTGAATTATTTACTAATTCGCTTAAATAGATCGCTCATAAAATTTGAGCCGTTGTCAGTTACAATTTCAGTAGGAATTCCGTAAATTAGTATAATATCCTTAACGAAAGCATTGGTAACTTCATCGGCTGTTTGATTTTGCAATGGTACAGCAATAAATGTAACGCCGTGGTGCAGGGGGCGTGGAGGTATCCCTCCTTGCCACCACAGCTTACGCTGTAAGGAGTTAACACAATAATCCTGGCTTACCCTCAGCTAGGATTCTCCTGTTTCTGGGCTTCCTTCTCTCATAAAGCTGCTACCATCTATTTTATGTCCTAAGAGAGGTGAAAATACTAAGGGCCGATAGCGCGGTAGTCGAGCGTTCTCTGTTGGCGGGCCCTGTCCTTCAATTAATATATATATTATTATACTGCAATTGGGTTTTAGCCCGGTGGCAGTAGTACACAATAGGACACAACAGACAAGTAACACACATTACACTAAGTGACAACACGTTTAAACAAAACACAATACACAAAACAACAAAAAGGACATCCTACCACAGTGAATACAAACCAAATACGATTAACAACTACAACAATTACAGAGAAATACAAACAACTGCAACAAATACAACAACAAGGACATCCTACCGCAATGAATACAAACCAAATACGATTAACAACTACAACAATTACAAGAAAAAAATACAACACCCAAAACACAAACAAAAGGAAATCAACAGTCATGGATGCGTAATGTAATTTATTTCACTTCACTTCACTGCAATTTTTTTTTCTTTTTAATTATTTCCACCCCAACTTCACTTCGCCTCATTTATCACTTTCCTAGTCTTTTGCCTAAAATTTCTTGGTTTACAGGACAGAGTACCTAAAGCATCTGCAGGTAGTTGGTTCCAGAGCTGTATGGTCCTATTTACAAAGGAGTATTTCCCGATATCTGTCCGTTGCTTTCTACTCCTAATTTTCTTGCCATGATCACCCCTGCTGAGATAGCATGGTGTTTCTAATCTGTCACCTATAGCCTTCCAAGCCCGTTCTCCCGTGTATGCTTTGAAGAGAGCACATATGCGAGCTATCTTTCTGCGCTCTGTCAAGGTTTCCCAGTTCGATTCATTCCTATGGTGTGCAAATTTAGTCGCTTTCTTTTGCACCTGGTTTAACGCATTTATCTGTCCCTCCCTGTAAGGATCCCAGCACGCCGCCCAATATTCCAGAATCGGACGCACTAAAGATGTGTATGCTAGACTTTTAGTTTTGCTATTTCCCCTTTTTAGAATACGCATTGTAAAATGAAGTGCCTTCCAGGCTCTTTTCACAGTGTAATTAACTTGATCAGACCAGCTTAGGTCGCTGCGTAAAATTATTCCCAGATATTTACAGCTGCTCGCTTCTGGTATTACTGTGCCCCCTAACGAATAATTTAGTGGCTCCGTTACTCGAGCCCTCGTGAAACAAACTGCCTTACTTTTAGTTGGATTAATTTTCATCTCATTTTCAACTGCCCATTTCCCAAGTCTGTTCAGATCTATCAGCAACGTTTCCTTATTATTATTTTTAATTTTCCTATATATTATACAGTCATCCGCGAATAGCCCAATAGTTGACTCAGTATTTCTCCAAATATCATTGACGTAGGCAAGGAACAGTAGTGGGCCCAGCACACTTCCTTGTGGTACTCCTGACGTTCTGACTTCCTCCGATAGTTGCTCTCCTACTCTGAATCTCTGCGTACGGCCCAAAAGGAATTCCCTTATCCATATAACTACCCTTGAGTCCACTCCTGAGGCCGCAATTTTCGTAAGCAGACGATCATGACAAACTAAATCGAAGGCCTTTGAAAAATCTATTACAATTGTGTCTATCCTACTTCCGTTATCCAGTGAGTCTGCAATGTCTTGGTAGACCGTGATTACTTGACTTTCACATGAATATCCCGGCCTGAAGCCATGCTGACCCTCAAATAACCAATCATTTTTATCCCATATTTTCCTCAGGTACGATGCTATAACGTGTTCCATTTGCTTGCATGCTACTGAGGTTAAACTGACGGGTCTATAGTTGGAGACCAGCGATCGATCACCTCCCTTGTAAACAGAAACCACTATGGCCTGTTTCCAATCACTTGGAATAGCGGCATTATTAATTGTCACATCGAGTAAGCACGCCTGGTATGGAATCATGGCTTCCCCACCCAGTTTTAGAATTTCACCAGAAATGGTGTCTGGCCCTAATGATTTGTTCTTACCTATCGCTGCTAACCTTTTCCTGATAATTTTCGTACTAACTGCGAAGGGTTCCCCTGAGATATCGTGCTGTATCTGCGGGATGCTACGCTCACTGCTGAATACGGAAGAATAATATAAGTTGAGGAAGTTAGCCTTTTCTATCGAATCAGTAACGAGTCGTCCATTAACATCTTTGATTGCAGGAATATTTTCCCTATTTCCTTTGCGTCTTTTTACATACTTATAGAACTCAGTCCAGCAGTTACCTTCATTTTTTAATACAGTCCTTAAAAATATCTCCTGCGCATTTTGCTTGGCTAATAACAACTGCTTGGATAATCGCTTCAGTTCCTCTCGATACTGCTGCCCTAATTTTCTTCTATTATATGCTTTTCTGACCTTAAATTTTATTTTTTCCACTTATTGTAGTAGTCAGGGTCTGAATTTTTTCTGAGTATTCTATGTGGAATAAATCTTTCGATACGCTGAAGTATTATGTTCTTGAAATTAGTCCATACTTCCTCAACGCATCCACCATTGCTTGCCCATATTGCAGATTTATCCCGGAGAAAAGTTTGTAGACCTATGGTATCTGCTTTGTGGTACACCGGTACCAGTCTTTCTACTTCTGGTCGACAGTATGTTTCTTCCCATTCTACTTCTAATAACACCCCACAATGGTCACTGATCCCTTGTATAACGCTGCAAGAGGTAAACAGGTTTTCCGGCCCTTAGTTGCACAAATCACCGTGTTGGCCGTTGTGAGAGAGTCTTTGTCCACCCAATCGAGAATAGTTCTTTTGGTCTCTTCAGTCAAGTTGTATGCTGTTGGAGACTCATACCAATCCCCATCAGGGACTCCATTTCTAGTCCTGAGCATGCTGCACCCCACTATCGCTGCCACTCCAGCAACAAACAATTTGTTTGTTCTGTCGTCATGGAAGTCCTTTGTAAGTGCCCATGCGACAGCACTGTTATAAACTTGTCTAGTGCCCTCACCCCAGACAGGTAACTTATCGGCATCAGGAAGAAGGGCCTACACCTGCTGCAATTACTGCCTCAAGATACCCATCCAACTTAGGCAGATCAATCAGAGCCCCAAATTGAGATGTTGATGCAGTTGATCTGTCCATGGTGTTGTTGAAATGTTACTCCTGGAATTAAGAATCAGAAAAGTAATTCAAAATCAAATAAAAGATAATACTAGCAATTAAATAATTAAGATGATAATTAGAATATACAAGATTCAACTTTAATTAGAATTTAAATCCGAATAATTTAGACAATTTAATAATGATAATTTATGAATGAAATTTTCTCACAGTTAGGCAAATTGGCTTTCCCTTGGAAAACGGGTTGGCCATGGTTTTTCCACGAATATGGTTTTTTCCACGTGTTTGTGCACGTCGCCAGGCTCCCACTTGCTGGAAAGCAGCGGAGCATACTTCAATGCATAAAGCAATTCATTGTGTTGAACTTGCTCAATAGACTAGTTGTGAGGAGGTTCTCGTAATCACTTATGTTTGAGGTTACATGTGTAACATCTGCAGCCTCATAGAACCAAGTGTGGATACATTCATTGTAAGGGAAGTGATTCTCTAACCAGATCTTCCCCATTCGGTGTCAGGAGGCAAGCTATGATTTCCTTTACAGCAATCCTTAAACCATTTCTCAGTTGTAGGGCCGTAGCCATCTAATTTATTGTACCCAATTTTGTCCAAAGATCTAACTGTAGTTAAAAGACTTCGCAGAGTCAATTGATTTGCAGTAGTCATGAAATCTTTGAAAAATGTACTATCTGCAGTCTTGGCTTCTACCATATATTCAGTAGCTCTCTTGATAAGTAGTTTGATGTCACAATCTGGTGCTGGTAAACCATGGTAAAGATGGGCAAGATCAAGTTTAGCACGATATGGAACTTCCAACGAACTTATATGGGTATGCCAATAAGTTGGGAGTTGTAAGATGTCTTCTAGTTCCTGTGTTCTACCTTCTAAACCCATCTGAAGTTTCTCTGCGCCAGGATGTATCCCATTTTGTAGGTAAGCGAGGCTTTGTTTCATGCTGCGTGCCAAATTCTCATCGTAATTTGTAGCTTTCATAGACTTGTATATCCAACTGACACACTTATTCACATTACTAACCATGCCTACCTTTTCTGTGGAGAGGCTTCCAGATATTCTGTAGTTCTCACTATAATTGTACACTCCTTCCCAAAACTTTGAGCAAGCATGGACTTGATCCGTCGCAGAGTAGTCCAAGATGTAACCGTCATCATCATAGGCTATTATGAAGTGTCCAAGGATTCTGTACACACAATTGGCACCTGTCATTCTGGCTCCTCTTATCATACTTATTTCAAACCAACTTGTAGGTGTGTCGAAATTTTGCTCCCTGAGTAAGGTGTAAGCCTCTTTAAGTTCCGGTGTTACTCCCATCATCCTGAGGTACTCGAAGCCTTCGTTCCATGCAGCTAATCTCTCCCATTCAATGCATCCTTCTGTGCAGCCTTTGTATCTTTTCATTACTTCAGTGACGCTGTTTTGTCCAAGTCTGCAAGCTGCCATTGATACACTCATGATGTCTCTTGCCACCATGGCTGCCCATTCTTTCCTATTATTGACTTTATCCAGGAATTTGGCTTTTAGCTTCCCTCATCAGGTCTAATCCCATGTTGCCGATTCTTGAGCCCCACTGAGCTACTGTTTCATTGTTACCTTGTTTTGCGATGAAAAGTAAACTGGCACAGTACTCTATTGTTCTTTTAACTGCGTAATTTTCTTCTAAAATGGCTTTTACCTGCTCTCATGTATTACTCTCGGCTCGCGCTAACAATCTATCTTTAGCTTCTGTGATTTTTGATTCTATAAATTATAATAACAAGGGTATTTTGTTGGGTGCACAACCCTTTTTTCGGCTTCCACACCTTCGCAAAATTCACGTAGATACTTCGGATTGCCGTCAAAACTTTTGGGAATTAATTTGACCGCCTGAACCATCGAAATGTACTCATTTTCATCTTCTGCCATAATGGTTTGAACTAACCTTGGAATTTGAAGAAGGAAGAGTAGAATGAAAACCGAAGTTCGGATCGCTGAAACGATTTCCCTCGGGCTGTCACCCGCTCCTCTCGCGTCGGCTGCTGCTGTCGGCTGGCAACTCTGCTGTCCCTCGGGATTCAACAGGGGTCGCTGATGACAGCTTCCTTCTACGGACCTGGCGGCTGCGTCCTTCCGAGTACCCCTGGCCTTAAGGGTCCTCCGGGACGTTCACTCCTCGAAGGAGGCTTGAATCCACGGTTTCTTCAAGTCCTCCCGGCCCTTCCGTCGGCAACCTCGTTGAAATAATACTTTATGATATTGCAGCTATCCCACCGCTGCCACCATGTAATGTTTTTACCTCGGCGGCACCCGATGATGAAGTTGCTAGCTGTGTAGGTGACGGAGTGTAATGTTTTCTAATACGGCTTCCACCAGGTGACGAGTTCCGACCAGCAGAAGTGGTGCCACCTGATGAAGCTTGCGTTGCCGAAAATAAAGGATAAGGTTTAGCAAAAAGATAAGTCTTTTTGAATGCTTAAGAGACGACAAAGTTTACTGGATTCCTTATAGACACAGTTTGTACAGAAAATAAATATGAGAGGGTCCACGACCCAGATAACTCCTAACCGTCGACGAACAGACATTCGTTCAGCGACGTGATCAGTGTGTCTGATCTCGTCCAATCATTATCATCTGTACTTATACGAACAATCTGGGCGTTAGCATGGTCAAAAGTCTCGGCACATGACATCGGATTATTCTATAAGCTTCACAGCTTACACTTCCCATAATTTGTCGTGGTGTGGTACCACTTGTTCAATCATTGAATTGTATCCTGGCTCATATTGCCCTCTTGTTCTGGGGGTAATATATCTTTGCCTAGGTATCCATGGAATCCCATTTTTTGTCTATTAATTCGAGCTGTTTTGGAAGAACCTTTCTTTTGTTAAATGCAGATCTTAGCCGGCTTTAAGTTTTTGAGCCGCCCGCGGGGAACCACATGGAGGTGTCTGCCCGACCCTGTTTGTGCCAAGTCTAGTGTTTGATGTCTGATATTTTAAAAAGTAGTTTTGACAGGAAATCTCTGCTACTAGCCTAACAATAAATACAACAACGGCTATTGTAAGCCTCTTCCTTAATGTCATTGAAGATGCCTGCATCTTCTTTTAAAATGTTGTAAATGGCGTGTCGGAGTGTTTCTATCATGTAGGGGGCGCATCATCTCTACTTCTGAAGTTGTAATCCATGACTATATTATATATATCGATGGATGCTTGTAGAGCCATGGTTGATATTGTGGTAAGCCTTCCTTTGTCCCCTACATTTAGTTTCTTCAGGTTGAGAATTTTGTCGTTTGGTATAACACCTCTTGTACCAATTACTATTGGTAATAGTTCCCCTTTGTCCGCATTCAGTCTTTCTTGTAGATCTGGCAGTAGCTCTTGGTTTTTTCTTATCTTGCTCATCCTGGCCTGTCGGAGGTAGTCCCCATCTTCGTGGCGGACGGTAACGTCGACCACGAAGACCCCTTCTTGGATCTTTATTACCAGGTCGGGTTTGAGGATTTGTCCTTCAGCTGAGTGTAATGTTGGTTCGTTTGTGACTACTGCTTCTTTATCCTNCATGCAGCTAATCTCTCCCATTCAATGCATCCTTCTGTGCAGCCTTTGTATCTTTTCATTACTTCAGTGACGCTGTTTTGTCCAAGTCTGCAAGCTGCCATTGATACACTCATGATGTCTCTTGCCACCATGGCTGCCCATTCTTTCCTATTATTGACTTTATCCAGGAATTTGGCTTTTAGCTTCCCTCATCAGGTCTAATCCCATGTTGCCGATTCTTGAGCCCCACTGAGCTACTGTTTCATTGTTACCTTGTTTTGCGATGAAAAGTAAACTGGCACAGTACTCTATTGTTCTTTTAACTGCGTAATTTTCTTCTAAAATGGCTTTTACCTGCTCTCATGTATTACTCTCGGCTCGCGCTAACAATCTATCTTTAGCTTCTGTGATTTTTGATTCTATAAATTATAATAACAAGGGTATTTTGTTGGGTGCACAACCCTTTTTTCGGCTTCCACACCTTCGCAAAATTCACGTAGATACTTCGGATTGCCGTCAAAACTTTTGGGAATTAATTTGACCGCCTGAACCATCGAAATGTACTCATTTTCATCTTCTGCCATAATGGTTTGAACTAACCTTGGAATTTGAAGAAGGAAGAGTAGAATGAAAACCGAAGTTCGGATCGCTGAAACGATTTCCCTCGGGCTGTCACCCGCTCCTCTCGCGTCGGCTGCTGCTGTCGGCTGGCAACTCTGCTGTCCCTCGGGATTCAACAGGGGTCGCTGATGACAGCTTCCTTCTACGGACCTGGCGGCTGCGTCCTTCCGAGTACCCCTGGCCTTAAGGGTCCTCCGGGACGTTCACTCCTCGAAGGAGGCTTGAATCCACGGTTTCTTCAAGTCCTCCCGGCCCTTCCGTCGGCAACCTCGTTGAAATAATACTTTATGATATTGCAGCTATCCCACCGCTGCCACCATGTAATGTTTTTACCTCGGCGGCACCCGATGATGAAGTTGCTAGCTGTGTAGGTGACGGAGTGTAATGTTTTCTAATACGGCTTCCACCAGGTGACGAGTTCCGACCAGCAGAAGTGGTGCCACCTGATGAAGCTTGCGTTGCCGAAAATAAAGGATAAGGTTTAGCAAAAAGATAAGTCTTTTTGAATGCTTAAGAGACGACAAAGTTTACTGGATTCCTTATAGACACAGTTTGTACAGAAAATAAATATGAGAGGGTCCACGACCCAGATAACTCCTAACCGTCGACGAACAGACATTCGTTCAGCGACGTGATCAGTGTGTCTGATCTCGTCCAATCATTATCATCTGTACTTATACGAACAATCTGGGCGTTAGCATGGTCAAAAGTCTCGGCACATGACATCGGATTATTCTATAAGCTTCACAGCTTACACTTCCCATAATTTGTCGTGGTGTGGTACCACTTGTTCAATCATTGAATTGTATCCTGGCTCATATTGCCCTCTTGTTCTGGGGGTAATATAT
This sequence comes from Cryptotermes secundus, assembly GCF_002891405.2. Lineage (NCBI taxonomy): Eukaryota > Metazoa > Arthropoda > Insecta > Blattodea > Kalotermitidae > Cryptotermes > Cryptotermes secundus. The sequence continues at coordinate 209,586 of NW_019718284.1, forward strand.
CTTTGCCTAGGTATCCATGGAATCCCATTTTTTGTCTATTAATTCGAGCTGTTTTGGAAGAACCTTTCTTTTGTTAAATGCAGATCTTAGCCGGCTTTAAGTTTTTGAGCCGCCCGCGGGGAACCACATGGAGGTGTCTGCCCGACCCTGTTTGTGCCAAGTCTAGTGTTTGATGTCTGATATTTTAAAAAGTAGTTTTTGACAGGAAATTTCGGCTACTAGCCTAACAATAAATACAACAACGGCTATTGTAAGCCTCTTCCTTAATGTCATTGAAGATGCCTGCATCTTCTTTTAAAATGTTGTAAATGGCGTGTCGGAGTGTTTCTATCATGTAGGGGGCGCATCATCTCTACTTCTGAAGTTGTAATCCATGACTATATTATATATATCGATGGATGCTTGTAGAGCCATGGTTGATATTGTGGTAAGCCTTCCTTTGTCCCCTACATTTAGTTTCTTCAGGTTGAGAATTTTGTCGTTTGGTATAACACCTCTTGTACCAATTACTATTGGTAATAGTTCCCCTTTGTCCGCATTCAGTCTTTCTTGTAGATCTGGCAGTAGCTCTTGGTTTTTTCTTATCTTGCTCATCCTGGCCTGTCGGAGGTAGTCCCCATCTTCGTGGCGGACGGTAACGTCGACCACGAAGACCCCTTCTTGGATCTTTATTACCAGGTCGGGTTTGAGGATTTGTCCTTCAGCTGAGTGTAATGTTGGTTCGTTTGTGACTACTGCTTCTTTATCCTTTGATTACTACTTCTAGGATGTAGTCTTTTATTTGGTCGTGCCTTTTTATTCTCTCTTTTTTTGTGTTTATGCATTGCCCTAAGATGTGGCCCAATGTTTCTTTTTGGGCGTGGCATTTTCTACAATTTATGTCGTCTTTTATTTTAGCTCTTATTAGGGCTGCTTTGTCTCCGGCGACATTTGTCCTCATCTTTAAGGCTGTTACGTATTTACTTGGTGTTAGTATTTCGGGCTTCATCAGCCAGTTGTTCCCCACTTTGTTTTCAGTGTATGCCGAGACTGCTTTTCCTTGAGATTTTAGGAGTGCCCATTCTTTTATTTCTTGCCTTTTTGCTTGGGCTTTGAATTTTTCTATTTGTCCGAGTGCTAATGGGCCATTGTAAGCGAGCAATTTTTGCTGCTTTCTGGAGTCTTTCATCCAGGTTTGATCCATGGTATATGGCCTGCATGACTGGATCTGGGTTCTTAAATTTTAGACCCATTTTCAGACTGGCACTTATCACGATTCTTTCTAGTTTTAGTATTCCTAATCCCCCGTTTTGTTTACCACAGTATAACAAGCCATTGGCTGTGCATTGCGGTAGGTGATATATGTTCTTTATCACTCTTCTAAGTTCTTGATCTATTTTTCGAATTGTCGTTATTGGAGTCATTTCTAATATTAGTTTATGTAGGTAGTGGGGGATTATGTATGTTGTGATTAATTGTGCTTTTTGATGTGGTTTTAACGATAGACGTTCTACTCTTTTTAGTGTTTCTAAGAGTTCAGTCTCTAGCTTGTCTTTTGTTAGACCTTTCCAGGGCGAGAAGGTGCCACCTAGGTATTGTGTGGTGGCGTCTGCCCTTAGTGGTGGTATTACTTCGCCACTTTTTGATATGAGATTGGGGTTTTCTATATGCCAAGAGTCTTTGTTGGTTTTTATGCAGAATGCAGTGCATTTTTGGGCTGATATATTCATTCCTAGGTTGTCGAGGTATTCCTCTGTCGTCCGGAGTAGTTTTCTTGCGTCTGATGTTTCTGTCATCGGGATGACACGAGGCATATGCTCATGATAGTGGAAGTTCGTTTATATGCCCCAGATTAGGACCAAAGTACAGACACGTGGAGTAACAGTCATAAGCAGCAAGTGTTATGTTTGGACTTTCAAGTGCCTTAGCCTTAAAAGGTCGTAAGGTTATTGATTTCCTGTTTCCCAATTGAGAGAAACAGCTCCTCTTACAAAATCTTACTGAAAGAGAATAAATTATATATAAAATACGTTATTACTTTAGGTTTCAGAATGTTTACCTATACATTTGGCATCACTTTCTTTACAGGTTAACCTTGTTGTTCTTGTTATTACTTCCTAGTTGTCTTTCAATCTTGTTTCACCTTATTAATAAATTTACATTAATGACATAATTAGTTTCATCTCATTATATGTGTTAACAGTAGGTAGAGATTTGTAATTTACATATTACATCTCCCTTCCTCTAAAAAGTTTTTGCCTATTTGGTGAAAACTTTTCCTTTTTACTCTTTTGACGGAACATTTTTCTGCTCCTTGTTCTCGTTGATATAGGTTCTGATTCTTCCATATCTGAACTTTCAGCACGGATTTTCCTAGGTTGCTCAGTTACGGCGTCTCCTATCCCGGGTAATGATTTCAAGGATATGGCGGGAGAGGTATTTGTCTTTGTATACTCTACTTTAGAACCATTGTAATTGTAAGTACTGACACAGCATTTATCTTGAGCTTGTTGCGAACAATCCCTCAGGGTCCACTTTTCCCAAATCCAAAAGAAGCCATTTGTGCAGCATTTACAACAACAACTGCAACAAATGCATATAACAATTATACCAATTATTGTTGCTCCCCAGGATGTTGCAACTGTGTAAAACCTTTGGTTCTGCTTAATTTCTTGATCTTTTATCATTTGTTGTACCTCCTCTGTTTGCCTACCTGTGACTCTTCAAGTCGTCGATTGAAGACATAATATTTATTAATGGTGTATGCTAAGGTAAGTCTTCAAAGTTTACATCTTTCAAATCTTCGAAGCAACAATTAAAATTTACAGGAACATAAGGTACATAATCATTTGTTAAGTTTGTTACCATGGTTGACATTGCATATAAAGTTACATAAGATGAGTATTCTTTACACTCAGGTTTCAAAGTTAATTTACCTTTGTTTTGTATTTTTACCGTCGTTGTTTCATGAGGACATAAGATGGTAAAGGTTTCTACATTTGGATTCATGAACAGCCATTGGTTGCTTAAATGTAGAGGTATCCACAGAGTTTTACTGTTTGAAAAATCTGTATTCACAACTGTCTGGGATCCTCGTTGTTGATGGGTGTAGCAATGTTGCTTCACAGTCCACCTCTGTAATGTACGTGTAAATAGGAATCTCTTCCGTACATACATAAGTGATTTCATTTGGTTGAAAACAACCTGACAACCCATTAGTTGTCATTTTTCCAAAATGTTGCCTCAAGGCATAACTGAACATATACTCTTTATTAAAATTTATGTAACTATAGGTAGATTCTTGTTGTTTCACCATGACAGGGATTGGTCTTTTACACTTTTACAATTGATACATGGTTGGTGAAAATAAAGGAATTTCCAATACATAAACCAAATATTGTTTATATGAATAGGTTTTAGGAGTTATTATCTTCTGTAATTCTGGGAAAGGGAAGTTAGGGTAGTCCAGTCCGCTTGGCAGTTTTTGGCTTCCCAAAAAGTTCTTTATCTTTTCTGCGGTTATCAGCTGTGGTTGCATAGTTCCTTGTTCTGCATGAACAAAGGCATCATTTAATATCTCAAATGAGTGTTGACTTTCATCAACCCCTCTCTGTATCAGACGAAATTGCTCATTGATTAAATTTACGTTTTCAATTTCTTCCTCTAGTTCATTTATTTTATGTTTACTGAAGTTAAGTAGTTTGTCTAAACCTTGAGCCGTATGTCCCTTGACCATGCGGGTCGGGAACCCAGTTCCCCTACCCAGTTAACCCATGGACTCGTGTTCACTGTGGGCAAGGGACAGGCTCATAAGACGACTTGCTTGCACGTGGTGCACTATGCCTCCCCAAGGTCGAGCAGGGGATCTCGGGAGAGGAAAACCACAGTCGGCACAATGGGCCAAGCTGGACGGATCTGCTAGCCTGAACTAGCAGGGAGACTACACAACCCAAATATACACAAATACAGCAGGCATTTCTAACATATAAATAAATGTGTATATTGATAACAAGGGATACAGGTGACTCTGCCTGAGGGGCAGTAGCTGGTCAAAACACACTCACAATTAATACAGAATTACTCTGTGGCTAAGCGCACAGACACAAATATGAGCACGCCTCATGGCATCCATTTGACTTTACAGGTGACCCTGCCTGATGGGCAGTAGCTGGCCAAAACACACTCACAATTAATACAGAATTACTCTGTGCTAAGCGCACAGACACAAATATAAGCACGCCTCATGGCAACCATTTGACTTTACTGGGAATACAACTATATATTCATACTCACGCGCCTGAAAGGCGACCGGCTATTCAAGCCAACAAACAAAACTATTCAATGTACCAAGCTTAACCTCGCGACTCGATACAACCTTCATCAGGTCGCGAGGGCACTCTTCCCCCTTCAGAATGCGCCCGGGGCCGAAACGGAATTTCACAACTCAATCAACCTAAACAGCAAATTTAGAGCTGGCGATGTTACCTGTCTGAAGGTATCGGGGAAAAGAGATCGAGGCATTCCTCATCACCACACAAGAAACCTCGGATCAGTCCAGGAAGGGAGGGGGAGTAGGTCAGCTGACCTGACGTCAGCTAAGACTATGAATGGAAAGAGGGAAAACGGCTCGCATCCCGGCGTTTGGGGGGGGGGGACTCCAAAGAACTTCGCAGAGAAGAACCGTTGCACGGTTCAACCTTCCTTCAAAACCTTTTCATTCTGATTCACCTTTTGCAGTGTTGAATTTACTGAGGTGATGGTGGTTTTTATAATTGTCATTTGTTCATTTGACAAGTGTAAAAACTCTTTTTGTTCTTTCTCTAATTCCGTCATGTGTTTGTTGTAATTTTTTGCATCTGATTGCGTTAATGTTCCCAATAGGATTTTTGAAACTTCACCCACGAAATTGAAGACACCTCGTTTTGGTCTCTTCTATTTCTGAGTGTTGTCTACCCAATATTCCGCCACCAGATCTTTTAAGTTGTCTCTGTACCTGCCTTTTGACCTCATATATTGTCCGAAAGCTGCGCAATCAGTATAATGATACAATTTTTTGTCTTTCATTTTCCGGAAAAAATCCGTAACTTTCCTTTGATGAATTTTTGTTTGTCTATATTTCACGGGTTCGTTCCAAATTTATATGTGACTCCTTTCCATTTCACAGGATAGAGATAGAATTTTGATTGAATTGTATGTGGGGAAAGTGGAGATGATGGAGTGCATTGAAGATGATATACGATATGTATCTTGGGTGTGATGAAGGATGAAAGCATAGATGTCATGTTTTGTGATGTTGGATGTGGTATTGTGAATGACGTGGAAAGTGGAGATTGAATTGTGGCAGAAGTTTCAAACTGATAGATGCATTGTTGGAGTGGTGGAATTTCTTCTGATGGAACCCAATTCCATAAGTAATGATTTGTGGAAATGAATATAGGGGGTCTGTTAATAAGTTCCTTGTCGGTATGTTTCATATCGGTTGGTACAGGTGAACCTTCGAGAAGAAGTTTCCAAGTGCCAATGGTTGTTTGGTCGATGATGGGCTCTTCATATATGACTGATGTGCTGTTTGGTAATTGGTCGAGATGAAGTTGGATTTGTCTTTTGAGCCCCCACCACTAGTTGGGGGGACGGGTTGTTCTTATGTCGTATTACTCAGGGGGGAAAAAAAGAGAAATAAACAAGAAAATCAATTAACATTTAATATATGACCAGTAATTTGTGAAAAAAAAAAAAGAAAACAGAACAATTAATCGGCATAACCAGCCATAAGGTACCCTATCACAACTCGCACAGGCTGTCTCCGCCACAAGCGACATATAAGGCATACTTAATAACAAACATCACGCTAGCATAATACCATCTCTGCACACACAATACACACAAAAGCTATATATACATTCTCAGCTTACACAGTTTCTCCAAAAACAAGAATCAGTACGCTAGCGTTACGTACATTACCTCGAGATGGGCTCTCCTGCCTGGAGTTTAGCTACCAAACCGAATCTTTCATGGCGCCGACCCAAACAGAATTTAGTTACGGAGCGAGACGTCCATACACGATGACTTTCCAGGCAGAAGAGACCGCGTGCTTCAGCCGAATCAGCAAGGATAGGGGAGCGATGACGTAGAATGCGCCACGGACTAAGGATAGGTAGTAGGAAAGGTAGGAAAAACGGTGTGACCCGTGGCCGCGGCCGCCGCTCGGAGAGGACACCACAAGCAATGAGCCGAAGGGATCGGCTCACTTTTTCTCTAGATATTCTGGTGGGGCGTGTATCTATGAGGAGTAGAGAAAGAAGAAGTGTTTTTCCGGTGCTTGTTGGTCCTTTGATGATGAAAGCGTTGATTTTGGGTAGTGCCGTGGAGTGTATTATGATGAATTGAGAGAAGTCTTTGGGTTGACTATTGTTTTCTTCGAAAAATGTTGTGAACCAAGATATGTTATTGGAATTTGTTTTGGTGAGGTCGTAATTGCCTCTTAATATTTGAAAGAAATGTTTGGATTTGATGTTTTGTTGGGATTGTGTGTTGAATATTTTGATTAGAGATTTAATGATGTTTTGTCCTATGTATCCCATCTGTTTCAAAAGTTGAATCTTTGTATCTGTGGGTACTTTGCGTTGGAAGTCTTCGACAGAAGAGATTGAATGTGTCTCAATGAGAAGCAATGAAATCGACGGAAAAGGTTCTTTGAGTTATTGTTTCTTTTGCGATGGCCTTTTTTTTTCTTCTATGTAAAGAGAGCAAATCTCGAAAGTCGAGTCCGTGGAGTCATTGGAAGCAATGTAATTTGTTAATTTGAGGAAGTCGATAGATCGAGTTCCATTCTTGCATAATTCGGAGAGACCTTTACGGATGAGATATGCCAAGAAGCGGGAGGGGAAGCGCACTTGTTGTGTAGTCGCATGAACTTCTGCAACTCCTGGATAGGTTGATTTAAGAAATTGTAGGATTTTGTTGATCGCTCTGTTAACAGCTATTTGTGTGGGAGACGGTGAAGACATAGTGGACGTGGTCTCCATGATCAAAGCTGGCAAATGTGGGGGCTCTCTTGAAGTTGGTGGGGGGTGTGTTTGAGAAGTTTGTCTTATGGATGATGTCGCAGTTGGACGAATAGGTGTGAGAAGGTGTGTTAACTGAGTTTCTTTGAGTGGAGGTAGAGGGACTGGAGATGTTAGTGTCGATCTTTGTTGTTTTGTTTCTAGTAGGCTCGTCAGTAATGTCGTGTTGTGTGGAGTCGCCATTTCCTCTTATTCGTTTTCTGCTGTTCTTGATAGATTAATGTTTTTGGAGTTGCTTGAAGTATGTGTATCGCCGTTAGTAGGAGTTCTTGTCTTGTTTTCTTGCTGGATTTGTTGGTCAGTGAAATGTATAGACAGTTTTTGTTTAGTAGATGATGAAGTAGTTGGAAGTGAGAGGTTATGTTCAGAAGTGTTTCCGGGGCTGATGATGGGTGGTGATGGTGATGGAGATAGAGGTTGAGATCTTCTATCTGCTCGTTGGAGATTTGTGTTTTGGTTTGGCAGATGAGAATGTATCGGCGAGGTGGAAGAGTGATTGTTTTGTTCTGGGGTGTCGTGAATGATGTCCATTGTGTTTTGGGTCTGATGTTTGGTTGGACCAAAGAAGTTGATTTGCCATTGTTACTTACCCTAGGAGAGCCGTAATCTTCGTAAGTATCATGATGATCTCCTTGTCGGAGTGCTTCATGTCGGTGGGTATTGGAGAACCCTCGAGGAGAAGCTTCCAGGTGCCGATGGTAGTTTGATCTATTATTGGCTCTTCGAATAAGACGGCTGTGCTATTTGGGAGTTGGTCAAGGTGGAAGTTTGATTTGTCTCTTTCCCTCGCGATTCTGGTTGGTTTTGTATCGGATAGGAGGAGGTTAAGGATGAGAGATTTACCTGTGTTGGTGGGACCTTGGACGACAAACGTATTAATTTTTGTGATGTTTGTTGAATGGATGATTAGGAATTTGGCAAAAAATTCTTCAACTGGGATTGCATTAGATGAAAATAGTCTTGTTAACCAAGTAACATTGGATGGTTGTACCAAGGAAAGGTCGAGTGAGTCGATGATCAATTGATAGTAGTGTTTTGTTTTAATGGTTTGAAGGGCCTCGATTGTGTGAATCTTGATTAGGGTCTTTATGATATTTTGGCCTACATAGCCAAGTTGTTTTAGGAGCTGGATCTTGGTCTCTGTGGGGAGTGTTCTTTGGAAGGATTCGTATGAGGTTATTTTGTTTTCTGTGATGAGGGAACTGATGTAATCGATGGAGAATGTGCATTGTGTTATGGCCTCTTTGGATGCTTGTTTTTTTTGCTCGACGTATTGTTCGCATGCAAGATGGGATGTTGTAGGTTGGTCTGTTACGTCATAGTGAAGTAGGGCATCTGTAAGTGGTTTTAGGATGGGGATAATTCTATTTCCATATTTATAGAAGCTTCCGAGGCCCTTGCGTATAAGATATGAAATGAATCGGGTGATGTAGCGGATGAGTTGTAGGCTCGAATGAGCCTCTGTAATTCCTTCAATGTTGACTTTAAGGAATTTAAGGATGGTTGAGAGGTGGCGGGAGGAGTTGTTGCTGTGATTGACTGTGAAGATGATGTGGATGTGGTCGCCGTGGTCGAATGCTGCAAAGGATGGTGATCTTCGGGAGGTGGGGGGGAGCGCGTCGAAGGTCCTGCGGTGGAGGATGAAGGTGTAGGATGATGATGGATTTGTGGAATCGCCTCCGTCGGGATAGTCTGATCCAGAGAGTGTGGAAGTATAGCTTGTCGGTGGTGTTGGAAAAGTAGACGAAGATGTAGGTCTTGGAGGGCTGAGGCTGGAATTTGCTGGTCCTTTTTGAGATGATCTTTTTGTTCTTTTGATAGGAGGAGGGCTGACACTACGTCGTCTGTGTGTTCTGTCGCGTATGCTATCGGCTGTTGGCGATCGTTTTCTTCCTGTATCATCGTAGTTCTGGGATTGATTTCTAGCACATCTATCGCCCTCGTGAATAATTTTTGGCGAAGGGTTCTCGACGATGTGTTCGTCAGTGAGAGGATGTACGAGAATTCCTGTTCGTTGTTGTTTATCACTTCCAAGAGTTGGAGATGAGATGTCAATGTGGATAGGGGTTCTGGTGCTGTTATCAGTTGGTGATTGTCGTTGACATAGTCGCTGAAGAAGGAAAGGGCTGTCGGTGTTATCTGTGTTTGGCTTGTCGCAAATAGCAGGTATCGTCGGGGGGGAGGGCTGATTGTCTTGCCTGTTGGTGTTGTGAAAGATGGCCATGATGTCTTGGCTGTTGTTTGGTTTGTCCATGTTAGAGACATTAGGAAATGTAATTACGCTTACCCGAATAGGGCCAGGTGGATGCTGATTTTGAAGTTCTGTTAGAAGATTTTGTTGTAATTCTTCTTCCTCTTCCCACTCTTCTTTGACGTTGAATAGGACGCCGTCGAGGAGTTGGTTGTGGACGTACTTGGCGCAGAGGTCGCTTACTGGGCACTGTGCTGATTGTTGCCAGCACTCGAAGCAGTTGCAGCACTGAGCAGGTTTTTCCAACACTGAAAGCACATGCAGAGAGTTCTGTAATGCTTGCAGATTCCGTGCATAGTGAGTGCGATATGGATGTTGATGGTGGGTATACAGGGTGTCCCAGGAGGAATGGACCAAACTTCGGGTGTTCCTTATGTTAAAGTATGCCGATATAATGCAAAACACCTATGTCCAAACTGGAACGGTTACGGAGATAATGGCCAGAGAAGTGTCAAACTTTGACCGGTGTTACACACTTGTTGATTACAAAATACATATTAAAACTGGCAGGAATATGTGGATTCTGTAATGTTAATAATGTATGTAACATCAAACTAACTTGTGAGTGACATGAAGCCATAAAATTGAAGTACAAAATACTCGCTCGCCATGTCATAATTGTCCTTAGGGTTTCCAAGCACTATACATGACACATGAATGGCAAGCGCTGACGTAACGTGGCTGACTGCGCGTTCTGATAAAGCCAACTACATACGTACGGCTAGGGTGAATCACGGCACTCAAGGACAAACAGAGATAAGGCCTCTCAGCTGACAGGCACGGTGCGTGGACCTGCCAGAAGACCACACTTTTCTTGGGCCATTATCTCCGTAACCGTTCAACTTTGGACATAGGTGTTTTGGGTTATATCGGCATACTTTAACATAAGGAACCCCCCCCGAAGTTTGGTCCATTCCTCCTGGGACACCCTGTATTTGCAAAACAAGTTGGTGATGTAATGAGTTTTATCATGAAATGGGTTCATATAGGTCTGCCATCATGTATCGCCATCCCATCGATAAGCGGAGAATAGCTGGTTCAGCAGAATTAATGCACGAGCCTTCCGGCACGCGCGAGATGTTGGTCTGTCGCCGAGCTCGGCCCAAGCCTTGCCGCTAAACAGTTTATACTATAAATGGCATTTACTAAATGCATTCAGCGGCCTGTCTCTGACTGTACTTCCTCGATGTTTTGAGCTTGTAGCTTCCACCGTGTAACTAGTGTGATTATTAGCGCCCACTTAAGTGTCTGCATTATCTGAAATTGAATGAAAAAAGTAAGGTTTCAACCTGTTAATATGTACTTCTTGATGCCTCCGTTTACCTGGTTCTTGAATAACAGCATTAGAACCTTGAATTTTCTTTTATTTGGTATGGCCCTTTCCATAACGGGTCCAGTTTTTGTCTGTTCTCTGTTCTCAACAAGGCTAAATCATTTTCCTTAAACTCATAACTATTGGTTTCACTTTTGTCCTTGCGATTCTTTAAACTGTATTAATCTCTTTTATGATAATTGCTGACAAGTCTGCATTTTGTGTTTGATCTCTAATACTATACAAAGTTATAAATAGGTTGGGGTTGTCGTAATTTTCCTGGGATGTTTGCAACTCTCCCAAACAGTACTTCATAAGGGGTGTACTTCGTAATTGAATGAGGTGTCGTGTTGTACGTGAAACAAGCAAAAGGTAACCATTCGTCCCAGATATTTAGTTTTGTATCCCAGAAGCAACGTAAATTATTGGGAAGCGTTTTATGTGTTCTTTCTAAGGCTCCATTGCTCTCTGGGTGATACGCTGTTGTGCAAATTTTCTCAATTTGGAATAACTTACAAATTCGTTTAAAGACGTCACTCATGAAATTAGATCCCTGATCTGTCACAATTTCTGTGGGGATTCCATAATTTAGTATAATATTCTTAACAGAAGCGTTAGTGACTTCATCTCGCATTTGATTTTGCAAAGGTATAGCTATAAAATATTTGCTATGATTATCTTGACACTTCAGAATGTATTTCATGCCAGTTTCCTCATAGGTATAGGTCATACTGCTGCGTGGCTGTCAAACAGATTTTGGGGTAGCAGAAAACGATGCTGCTAAAATTATGACTTCCCCTGTAAAGTTTAGAATTTTTAAAGAACTCGGCCTTGTGTTACACATTAACTTGACTGATTTATGGATGGGCAGCTGGCTTCCAGCTTGACCCAAGACACATGCTGCAAGTCCCAGGGGGGAAATCTCAAATTGTGAGAAGAAAGTGAGGAATTTCACAGAACCCTAACCACACACAAGCATCAGTTGACCATCACATAACTGGACAGTTACAACTTCAACGAAATGTGGGAGGGGGTCTGGCAGGCCATCAGNCTGTAATTTTTCTCTTGAAATTTCCGGGAAGTGGTAACAGTCGGTCCAATTTTGAATTGCTATATCTTGGCATAACTTGTTTATGTGCTTAAGGTACTGCGCAATCTCGTTTGACTGGCTGTCTATCCCTTTCAGGTTAGTATATACTACTACTTGCCATTCAGTGTTATATAAATTCAGCTGGCCCTTATTCTCATAGTATATTCCTGTTGATTGATCATAACTTTCCACTAGATAACCTGTTGTTCTAAGATGGGTTGTAATCCATGAATTGTTCCCATCCATAGGAGTATGATCGCCCTGTGCATCATTTTCTGAAACCAATTTAAATTGCATTTTATTTCCTTCCCCTTTTATTATGCATCCTTTTAATAAAAAGGTTTTACTCTATTTACATGTACTTTCTGTACTTTGCGCCCCCTCTTTATCGTAATGTTTACTTTGTCTATTCCTAATACTTCATATGGACCAATCCACTGGCTGCTCAGTTTCCGGGATCTTCCTCGCCTTACGGTTTCATCAAATAAAAGTACTTTATCTCCTATGTTTACTTGAACCTTTTCCGCCGTCTGATCATAATACCGTTTACTTTTCTGTTTGGCCTCTAATAATTTCTTTTTAGCCACCTCGTGCACTGTCTGTAGCCTGCTCCTTAACTCTAGCACATAGTCGTCATAATTGTTTTGCGGGCTGGGTGGTTCATGCAAGGTCGAGGGCAAGGTCGACCTAAAACCGTACACCAACTCGAATGGTGTATACCCCGTGGCAGTATGTACGGTAGTATTGTACACGCACATAGTGTATGGTACCCATTCATCCCAATTTCTTTGGTCTTCATTTATGTAGTGTCGCAAGTACTCTTCTAGAACCCTGTGACTGCGTTCTAGGTTTCCGTTCGATTCCGGCCTAAACGCGGTAGTTTGGAGTTTCTTAATTCTTAGCAATTTACACACATTTTTTAAGACGTCACTCAGGAAGTTAGCTACCTGATCGGTTAGTATCTGTTTTGGCGTACCCATCTTTAATATGACATTCACCACAAATTCCCTCGCTATTGTCTCTGCATCCTGTCTTGGGATTGGGATTGCGGTTACTAGTTTGCTAAGGTCATCTTGAGATGTGAGGATGTACTTATTCCCTTTTTCTGTTTCCGGCAGGGATCCTACAATGTCTAAACAGCACTTATCAAACGGATGATCGGCAGTGGTTGTGATTTCCATTGATGCTTTATTCTTGGGACCTAGCAGTTTATTAATCTGGCAGCTCTTACACTTCTTTATATAGTCCTCAATTTCTTATCTCATGTTAGGCCAATGAAATTTAGCTTTTATCGCCTTGTATGTTTTATTCATTCCCCTATGACCTCCAATTGGTGCGTCATGATACTCGAAAAGTATTTGTTTCTTTTGATCTTCCCCTGTGATCTCTACGGGGTTCTGAGTTTCTACTCTGCTCCACGTGTTAATTCTGCTTAAGGCGTCCGCATTCGTATTTAACGATCCCTTCTTATACAGGATTTCATAATCGTGTTCTTCTAACTTAATCCTCCATTTGAGTAATCTGGATCCGGGATCCTTGATGTTCATAATCCACTTTAGTGGTTTATGATCACTGGCGTTCTTGAATTTTCGCCCATACAAATAAGGTCTAAGGTGTTTTATTCCCCATACTATAGCTAGTAACTCCTTTTCGCTTGTGCTGTAGTTCTTTTCAGCTTTGTTTAAATTTCTACTAGTATAAGGCAGGTCTTTGCCAATCTCTCCTTGGGATAGTATTGCACCTAGGCCTTGATTGCTTGCATCTGTCGTGAGGATAAACTCTTTGGAAAAATCAGGGTATTGCAAGATGGTTTGCATTGTTAATTTTGCTTTTAAACTCATGAAGGCATTCTCTTGTTCTGCCTTCCACTCAAATTTTGCGTCTTTCTTAAATAAAGCATGCAACGGTGCTGCTATCTTGCTAAACCTAGGAATGAACCTCCGGTAATAACCTATCATTCCCAAGAAACTCTGTAATTGTCTTTCAGTCTCTGGCCTGGGGAAGTTTTCAATTACGTCTACCTTGCCTGGATCAGGTTTACACCCCTCTTCAGTAATTACGTGTCCTAAGTAATTAACCTCTTTTCTTAAAAATTCACACTTATCCGGTTGGAGCTTTATATGGTATTTCCGAAGTCATGAAAATACCTCTCGTAACTTTATGTCATGCTCTACCAATGACCTAGCGTAGATTACTACGTCGTCAATGAATACAAAGCATCGTGACCCAGTTAGGCCACTCAACACGGAATTCATCATTGACTGGAAAGTAGTGGGTGCTGTCTTTAGCCCGAACGGCATTCTTTTATAGGCCCAATGCCCCTGTTTAGTGCTGAAAGCCGTTTTGTCCCTGTCCTCCGGACTCAACTCTATCTGATGGTAACCCATCACCATGTCAATGCATGAAAAGTATTTGGACTGGCCCAGCTGGTCCAAAATTTCCGTTATGTCAGGGAGAGGGTAGGCGTTTCCAATTGTCTTTTCATTTAGTCTCCGGAAACCCACAACTATTCGCCATTTTCTCTCTCTGCTGGCATCTACCTTTTTTGGTACTACCAATAATGGGCTATTCCAAGGTGAGCTACTCTCTTCTATGATTCCTTCGTCCAATAATTTCTCAACTTGTTTTTCGATCTCTGCCTTTTGTGCTTCGGGAAGTCTATATGGTCTAGTGTTTATGGGGACCGTTGTGGCTACTACTGTTATTGAATGCCTTGTTGCGTTTGTGGCGGTTAATTTTTCCCCGGGCAGATGAAAAATATCCTGCAGTTCTAGGCAGGTATTCTCTAATACCTCCTTCTCCTCGTTATTTAAGTTTTCCCAGTACTTCCCTTCCTCTATTCCAGTTTTCCTGATCTATGCCCTCCTTGTCTGGGGTCATGATTTCGATCTTCGTCAACCTCAGTCGTGGTTCTGGTATTTCAACTTCTCGGTCATTCGTATTTAGTATACTGGTTAGTGCATACCCATTCTTAACTGTAATCAGGGAACTGGCTACATAAATCCCTGTGTCTAACTCTTGTCTCTCAATCAGGCCTTCCTTCTGGCCGTTTTCACATTCTATTGGCACCTGTACTATCATTTCCGACCTTTTTGTAAGGGTGATCGTTCTTACTTTCTTATTTGTATTCTCTGTTTCCCTGTGGTATATTAGTGGTCTTTCTAATCTGCTATTTTGCCACTTAAAACTAACCCTTTTTTGTTCATAGCATATTTGGGCTCTTGTTCTTTGGAGGAAATCCTTCCCTAATATTCCATCTCCTTCTACATCTAGTTGCTTATTTACCAACTGAAAGCTTATTGGGATCCTCATTCTCCCTTCTTTTACATTGGCTTCTATCAGCCCATGTGTTTCTACTATCGCCCCTTCTACTGATTTGAGTTTTACCTTTTTCTGGTGGTCGTATCTGGTGCTTCCTATCAATTTCTGGCTCTTCACTACTGATACCTCTGCCCCAGTATCTAGCAAGGATAGTAACCCCTTTTCCTTGCTGATATCCAGCTTCAACTCAACAAAATCACCTTTAGTAGTGTTAACACAGCCTAATGCACGTTGCTGACTGTTGGTTGGCTGCCTGCCGACAGTCCGTTCGCATTTCCCGAATGTTCCTGACCTGTACTTCTGCTACTAACTTTTTGTCTCGTCATACGACAATTCCTTGCATAATGGCCTTTCCTATTACAATTGTAGCATATTACCTCAAAACGCCTATTCGTTCTTTCTACTCCGACCTGATTCACCCTAGTCTGGGTAGTGTGAGTGGACCCTACTTTCGTGGTTTTCTTCAGGGAACATGTCTGGGTAGTATGTCCTACTTTTCCACAGTTGCCACATCTTACTTGGGCTTCTATCTCTCCCTTATAGCGCTCTTGCTTGGACACAATCGCACTTTCTTCCTCAAGGGCTGTCTCCGCGATATCATCGAAACTTTCGGCTCCTTACAATCGTCTGTATCCTGTCTGAGCACAAACCTTGAATAAAACAAATGTTCCTCAATTTGTCGGCTAACGTTAAAATACCTGCCCGTTCCTCTTCCGTCCAGTCTTGGAGTGCTGATTCTCGAAATTTTGAACCTAACGTTTGAATCTTTTGAATCCATTCGGATATGTTTTCAGATTTGTGCTGTCTAGCCCAGAATAGTTGGTTAGCGTGAAAGTCTAACGTTCTCTTTTCGATATATGTACGTATTCTTGAGGAACTCTTTCAGCTCGTCCCAACTCTCCAAATTTCTATGTGCAATAGCCGTTCTGGGTTCACCGCTAATTTTGGTAAGAATGAACTGGCACAACCTATTTTTGTCCTCTGGGCGTACACAATTAAACGCCGTGTCTACATTGGACACAAATGTTAAAATTTCTTTCTTGTTGCCATTAAAGAGTGAAACTAACTTAAGAGCTCCTATCACACTGATATATTCCGTGGTCATCATGTCTGACCTCCCTGCGTCTGCCTCTGACATTGGGACAGTATGATTGAGCAAGGACTCACCACCTTTGTCTTCTTTCTTCCTTCTTGAGTGCTGCTGCGCTCCTCTCACCTGCGGGATTGCCCTGGCCGCTGGCTGATGTAGGTGAGTTTCTGCAACCTGCGTTGATGTCTCGCCGTAGTTGCCTTCTCTGCTGTTTTCTCCTTCACTGAAAACTTTTAAGTCTAATTAACTTACTACCCTTGCAAATTAAAGTTCTCTTTTGTCACCTATCGGTGACCTGTTATCAGACGAATTTACTTCTGTCGTCGACTATCTGCTACCAGTAGTTGCTTACCGCGATCTTTCTCAATAGCTTTCACAAACAAATAGCATCTGTTTCTTTCTTTTGTCACCTATCAGTGACCTGTTGTCTGACAAATTTATTTCTGTCGTTGACTATCTGCTACCAGCAGTTGCTTACCGCGATCTTTCTCAGTCGCTTTCACCAACAAATAAAATCTGTTCTACTTTACCAAATTTCCTTGGCTGTTACCTCCTGGGAGAACTGTCTCGCTTGGAGACCGACCTGATCTCGTTTGTTTCGTCGCTTCTCCTTGGGGTCTTCCACCACTCGTTCCATGTCTTGGATGTTGATCCTGCGAGAGTTGCAGACTTCGATGTACACCTGTCGTGAAGACCTTAGCGCACACCCCGCGTTTCACGCTAGTTGTCGTGAAGACCTCAGCGTTCACATCGCAGCTGACACCAGTTGTCGTATCCTAGCTGTGGAGCACGGATTGATTGGGCCGAGCGGGAGCCATAGTTCCGTTGACTTCGCTGGTTGAAGGAAGACTTGCTGAAGATTTAGCTTAAAACAAACTGTTTATTATACAAATGCTACTGTACAAACTTGAGAAACAGGTAAGTGCCTTAGGCCAATGGCGGCGGCCGAGTCTCTAAACAGCACAGAGTCCCCAACTCTTAGTGACTGGTTAGAAAGCTGTCGTCAGCTAATTTCCTTGGGTTTATATATGTTCCTTAGGGGTCGTTCTCTAGGAATCTCCTGTTGAACTTTCCCCTCCTGACGACACATCTCAACTCGATATGTATATGGACATGGTCTTACAGTATCATGGCCCTGTTTCGGGGACTTTACCCAGAGGGTGGTAAAATGTTCAAGTTGGTCACGTACTGTTTGAAATGGTTGCCCGAGGGCTAATAAACTAAATAAATTTGGAAGCTATTTGTTGTTATGGGACCGGGATGGGTGTGATGCAGGAGGATGCCCCTCCCCAACCCACAATACATATATATATATCAACATAAATTTATTGACTAAAGTAAACAAATAAATGTAATAATTGAAATAAACTGAAATAAGTAAAACAAAACAAGTTAATTAAGTTATTGCTTCCCTGCAATCACTTCCCCTCTATCTGAGGTTACTAGCCAGGCTGTGACAAACAGGTCTCTACTTACATAGCGTAGCAATGCTGTAGAAAACAATCATGGTAGCGTGTAGTTCTGGTAGAGATCTGTAGTCACTGCAGCTTGACGCCTGCCACCTTAGGATAGCGGTTTCCCCCTGGAGGATGGACCTTCGGCTAGCTTAAACTGTAACTCTGTCTATACTGAAGAAGAAGTGCTTCTACTTCCTGTGTGCTACTTTATATATTCTTACATTCTCTGAATCATATTGTAACAACTTTTACAATTGGACCTCTCCGTTCTAAACTAGCAAGTGATGCATGGTGCTGAATACTCGATACAGGCTATGTGATTTATTTCCTTATGACAAGTGTTCTGACTTTCGCCCTCGGTAAAGTTACTCCTCTTGGCGACATCCTTTGTCAGCCCTCCCGTGTAGGAAGTCTATATGGTCTGGCTTCCTAGTGTTACTCGCTCTGGGTTTTCTGGGACCACATCCTATATCCTGTAGCTAAGCCTTTCTTCATATGTGAGTAATAAAATGATTAAATTGATAATACATAGGTATACATATTCGTTCAATTCTTATCTCTTCCAGTGAAATCAATAATACATCAATCAGTTGGTATATATATAGATATGTAGATAGGGTGAGGTCACGAGGTCACCTCATAACAGTGTAAATATCTCTGTTTACAGGTCAAGCTACCGTATTTTCCTTTGTGTACAATCTCTGCCATAAGTTTTGACTTTCATATTCATAGTTTTGTCTTAATTTACTAATTATAACCTCCATATACAACAAGGGAAGAAGTAACGGTACCAACAGTAACGTTAAATTTTACTTCAACCATGGGCTTCAAGAGCCAGAGATATACATTGCAAATATCCCAGGTGTGAGGAACATGATAAGGTAAAGTTTAATGAAAATAAACTATCCCGCGGACCCCCAGGGGTCCGCGTACCACAGGTTGGGAAACACTGCGGTAGAGTATCTGGGACATAGTGACCAAGGAAGGCGTCAAACCAGACCCCCGGAAGATACAGGCTGTTAGAAATTATCCAACCCCTCGTACAGTTAAGGAGGTTCGGGCTTTTATAGGACTAGCTGGGTACTATAGGCGTCATGTTCGCAATTTTGCAGAAATTGCTAAACCCTTGACGAATTTAACTAGGAAAGATAGTCCATTTAAATGGGGACTTGAGCAACAGGAAGCTTTTGATGAGTTAAAAGATAAATTGAGTCGGGAACCCTTGTTGATTTACCCAATTTTTTCGCAGCCCTTTATTGTGGCTTGCAATGCATCAACCAAAGCGGTTGCAGCCATCTTGTCACAGGTTAAAGACGGAGAGGAGCGGCCAGTAGCATACTGTAGCCGACAGCTGAACTCCGCGGAATCCAAGTGCAGCATAACTGAGTTAAGAGTTGCTAGCGTTGATTTTTGCAGTTAAACAATTCAGATGTTATTTGTATGGGCGACAGTTTAAAGTATATACGGACCATAGAGCTTTGCAATGATTATTGAATTTACAGGATCCGAGTTCCAGTTTGACCCGCTGGGCAGTGAAATTATCTGAATATGATTTTGTAGTGGAACACCGATCAAATTCGAAAATGAGGCACGGTGTGTACAAGTAGTAATGGGAGGACTATTCATTGACAAAAGAGAAAATAAAGGAAGCACAGGAAAATGATTTATTATAGGAGGAATATAAGGTATCTGAGAAATTCTGGTTAGATGAGGACCAGGTGTTGTATTATGAGGGACAGGAAGGATGTCCACTTGTAATTCCAAGGGAACTACATAGTTGCAACCGTACTAAAATGTTATCATGAATTGCCATTTGCCGCACATCAAGGCGTTGCAAGGACCATTGCCGCTATTAGACGAAAATATTGGTGGGAATCTTTAAGTAAAGATGTTACAGAATATATAAATGCTCGTGAAGCATATGCAAAGAGGAAAACGGGAAATAAAATAGTCGCACCCCTGGGAGAATCCTTAGTCGCAAAGGAATTCTTGGATGTAGTATCATTGGACGTGGTAGGACCACTTCCGGTTACAAATAGTGGAAATAAGTACTTACATTTGTAGATCATTTTACGAGATTTTGTGATGCAATCCCCATACCCACACAAGAAGCGGAAGTAATAGCCAGAGAATTTGTAATGAAGATTATTACGCAATATGGGGTCCCTAAGAAACTATTAACAGATAGAGGAGGAAACCTGCAAGCTGTTGAAAATACAGAAGTTACAGACCAGTAGTTACAATGCTCAGGCAAACGGAATTTGCGAGCGGATGCACAAGTTACTAATTGATATGATTTTCACACTTTGTAAATAAGGACGCGAAGAATTGGGACAAGTTCTTACCGTCCCACCCAGTGAAGCCTCAAGCCACACCGGTTGGTCGCTACTCTTTATCTTCCTTCCTTTCTCTTGTCGTTCTCGCTGCTGCCGTCGTTGGTAGTGGAGCTTGCAGCTAGGTCTGCTTTACCTGGCTCCACCGCTTCTCCAACTCCACCACTTCTCTTCACTATGGAAAGGGGTATCAGGTCCGGGACTTGGCGTGATTTGTCAATGGGCGCCAGCAACTGTGGGTACAGCTGCGAAGTGAAGAGAAAATGTGGACGGGGTGGGAGCTGATGGTGATTGGGCTAGTCGTGGGTGGCGTGAGACTCTGGCTCAGGTCGTTTAGGGCCTTACTCCGACGAGGAGAAGAACATACTGGACACAAACACTTGGCACCACTTAACTTTATTGATTTTTAATCTGAGCGCCACTGAGATAGAACTCAGGTCGTTACTTTACTATGATCTCCACCCGTTGTTCAAACACTACTTTCACTTAACAAACGATGGAGAGGGCTAGTTCCGCGTCCGGCGAGTTTAACTGTTCTTACGAAACTTTTGAAAAAGAACTCACCATCTGTTTTTGCAGATTCAGAGGTACTGCCAAAATTTGAGGAACGCCTCGTTGCCATCCTCCAAATCTCCTGGTTGACTGGATTTAGAGGGGGAAGGGGTTCGATAGAGTTTCTCGTTCCTCCAATGGTCAGCTGTTTCGCGGCGAAAGTTGGGGTTCACACGCTGTCACAGTCTTTCTGATCCGGGGTGGATTGAGAGGGTTCAATCTCACGGTCTCCTAAGGGTAGGTCCGTGACGAATCGGGTGTTGAAAATTGGTCCCGTTCCTCTACTAATGAAACAATTCGCCGCTCCTTTCTAAAAGCAGGTTTTAACATTTGGAGAGTTATGACCGTTAGAGGGCCACCTCTCTACGTGACAATAGTTCTTTCCAACGTCTTTTGGACAGATTTCTCTTTTATTAGAACGTATGGCTCTTTCTAAAAGTAGGGAGAGTGTCGGGCTGGTTTGGGTTTAGTCCGGGGATTATGACCCGTCATAAACTTTACCATCTCGGAACTGCGAAAGGGTTCAGGTCCCTCTGGTTGGAGTGGGGTGTGAGGTATTACCTCTGCTTTGATGTAGTGACAAGTACGGACACACGTGAACAAAACATTGTAGTCCTTTGCATTGTAGGGTTACAAAGTATGTCCCCTACGCAGTAATGGCGTATAGAGCCACTCCACATTGTACAGTGAAATATTCCCCTTACTACCTGGTATATGGTAGGGATTTGAGACTTCCAATAGAGGACGATTGGAAGCCGACACTGCGGGAAGAAGCCGGAAATAAAGACGATTACGATAGACATGTTAAGGAATTAGCCCTAAGGATACACGAAGCGAATCAGGAGGCTGGGAAACAGTCCAAATTGAGTCATGAACTTGCTAAGAAGTACTACGATAGGAAAACTCGTGAAAATTTATTAAAGAAGGGACATTTTGTGTATCTACATAACCCTATAACAAAGGGGGAAAGCTAAGAAATTTGAATATAAGTATCAGGGTCCTTATAGGATATTAGAGAAAATATAACCACCGATTTACAAGTTAAAAATAGAGGAAGACAAATCCATTACATTGCACGTAAACAGGTTAAAACGAGCCAGCACAGGCTCGGAAATGAATAGAAATATGGTAGACAGGAAGAAGTGTAATCAGAATAAGAAGAACCAATTGATGTATCGAAATAAATCGCGAGTAAGCGAGGCAATAGAGAAATCCCGAGAGGATAAAGTAGAAATACCTCCGACTCAAGTAAGAGAAAGAGATGAACCTGAAAATAGGGAGACAGACGAAGAGTCGCCAGAAGTAAGTCCAACCATAGAGGATCAGCAGCACCCCGAATGGACGCCAGAGACACGTTACCTACGACGGAAAATAGTTGATGAGAATAATAGGACTTTTGGAAGTACTAGCGATAGTCCATATGTGTTGCGGTCAAAATGAAGTCGAACTCAGTTCCCGGAACATAGTGTTGTGCCCCAAGGGGTTAGGGTAGCTCTGACCCCTCGATGGCTCGTGGATAGCTCGTACCGGGTTTGGGAGACACCAGGTAAAATAAACACTGGTATATAACACATAGAGGATGTATTCTTTCAACTCTCTCTCTCTCTCTCTGATACCTAACCTATAACATGAAAACAACTCTATTTAAAACTACAAGTACAGGATATATTCACTCCTTGGCCTATCGCCTCATCATCATGAAGTCCTATTCAAAATCAGTCCTTCAGTTTCACAGTTCTGAGTGTGTTAGTTTACCACTGACAGTGACCCGAAACGAGGCAAGTACTCACTTGAACAGAATAGTAGACACAGAATGGCGATTCTTGCTGGTCCCTTCATTGTTGGCACTGTCACAGAGTTTGGTAGCAACGACTACGCCCAAAAAGCCCTCTCCAGCACTCGCGTCTAGGGTTTTTGTAAGTCTCTATGCGACGCGCGAGTACTACCCACGCGCGGAACCACCCTAGAATAGTCTTTTCCCATTGGCGGTCGTCTCTTGCTGCT
>NW_019718284.1:232460-241715 GCF_002891405.2 Cryptotermes secundus
TCATTCTCTACTAATATTCTTTCTTCAATAGAAAGATATGCAAATGGGGATCGAACCATAGCACTGATCGATAAGGTGGTCATCACTGTCAAATAGGTCGTTACAACCTTGTCAATATGCCCACCAGCAGATGTTTCTTGTCCACCACGATAATTCTTCATGGATGGGTTCTCATATTTTGCAGCTGCATACGGATCATTCGCCATCATTCCGAAATTATTTCTATTAAGGACTGCAGTATTGATACGAGACTTCAGTATTTTGACGTACATTCGGTCAGTTTCAGGTAATGAAGAAAGATAGGCCAATGCTAAGTTAAATCTAGCCATATTATCTCGTACAACTCTGATTCTCAAGATCTCAGGATACTTTGTCAGAAAATAGTAGTCAATAAGAAGAAGGTGGTTCATTTCCACCCCTCTTAATAAACAAAGCACTGTGGTGAATATTTGCGTAGTGATGTTCATCTTGCTAGCTGCAGCTCTCAAGCAAACATGAAATATTCTTGTTCGCAGCGGTTGGTTGGCACTCAGAAATGTGCTGAGGGATGCAAGTACTCTTTGAGGTGGGGATGATCTGAGTACCCAAATAAACTCGTCTTCAGATATACCAAGAACACCTCTGAAAATTCTTAGTCTGTTATTCACCCATCCTTCATATCCGGCCGTTGTCACCGACTTTCCGATAAGGAGTAGAAGAAGACCAAGTCACCCTAACTGTTGTGTCCTATCGTGAGCAAACAGGTGTTGACCGTGTTGAGAAGAAAGTCTGAGAATTTTCAAGGCCTCTGGTGTGGCAAATTCCTCAAGATTGCCCCGTGTGATATGTCGCCACTGCGGGTCAATATTTGCATAATTCAAGGCTTCTGTTAATAGTGTTGTGCCGCAGGGGGGTGGGGGTGGTTACCTCACCTCTCCCCCTGGGGTCACCAGTGGATATCTCTTGCCAGATCAGGAACAAGGCGGGTGCAAGGGTATTGGTTCCCACAGCCTCCTCAAGTATACAAACAGCTTCAATATAGAAATATAATATGTGGAAATATAGAAAATAAATGGTTACACACTGATACAATGCCTACAAGGCGCCATCATCACCTACCCTAATACATGTAGTCCTAACTCCAACCCTACAGTTACGCATGGCAGGCATTAAGGATTCTTTGGCTACTCTAGCCGTGCTGGTACGTGTGATTAAGCCCACACACCAGTGGTGGTGTTGGGTCCGATGTCCCACTCGCTACTCGTTCGGACCGAGGGCCGTGGCCGTCTCGCCTCCGGCCTCGGGCTCCGTCTGGCGTGTCCCGCCTGAGCGTAGTGTTACAGCGGCTCCTGCCTACACACGTTCACTCTCCTACTTACTACTAACTATTCTATGTTGCACTTAAATTGGCTGACCAGAGTAAATGCCTAAGTACAATACAGCCTTAGGCTGTGCGACTGTGACCGTGACCGACCATTGGCAAGTACTTACATGCCCTGTCTAGTGGACTGCCACTATGACTTCATCCTCCTCCGTTATTTCAGTGGTGCGCCTCGCACCCTGGCAGAGTCGTGCCCCGAAGGCTCAGTATGTTCTGCGGACGGTGTTAGGCGACAAGCGTCCAGCTCTAGCGCGCGCGTCCCCGCCCCTTGTTCCAGGGTTCTTATACCATCTGGTAACGTGGACGCGCTGGGAATCGTGGATTCCCATTGGTTAAATTCCCTCTGCCCTAGCAACTTGCCCGTATATGGTCTTTCCTGCTGGCCACATGATTCTTCCAGTATCATGGGGAGCGGCTGACTAACAGAAATTATTATTCATGAATCACAGTAAACAGGAGCGGTGTCTGTTTCCGTAGTTGACTTCATCTTTCTGGCTCAAACATAATTTCATGTTTCTTTCATTAATAAAATAATTTAAAATATCAAAATCAATTCCCGAAAGGGTCCGGGCACAACAATAGTCCTTGTCCCTCAACCATATCTGATGGAAGAAGACAATGAAGATAACAAATAAGGTCAGCAATAAGCTCTCGTGGAGGTGGGATAACTCGCGCATCTGGGTAGAAATTTCGGAGAGACCACAATATAGCTATGGAATATTCCTGATCATGAACAAGGCCTGTTGGGCACCCTATTTGAGCAGTTTGTCAATTTGGAATCAATGGAGTACTTTTAAGAGAATTTGAACCTATTTGGATAAGGTCACCTGATGCTAAATATTGGGTATACGGCTTAGAGAAGTCAACACACATGTAGGCCCCTATGTGGATCGCCCTTGGATGAGGATGAGACCGCTGACATATGGTTGAAGGGAAACGGTGTTTTACCAGTTATTTAATTTTGTATCGCAGAAGCAGCCTGAATTACTGGTAAGCGTTTTGTGTCTTCTTTCTAAGGCTCCATTGCTCTCTGGGTGATATGCTGTTGTGCAAATTTTCTCAATTTGGAATAACTTACAGATTCGTTTAAAGACGTCACTCATGAAATTAGATCCCTGATCTGTCACAATTTCTGTGGGGATTCCATAATTTAGTATAATATTCTTAACAAAAGCTTTAGTGACTTCATCTCGCATTTGATTTTGCAAAGGTATAGCCATAAAATATTTGCTAAGATTATCTTGACAAGTCAGAATGTATTTCATGCCAGTTTCCGTCATAGGTAGAGGTCCTACTGCTGCGTGGCTGTCAAACAGATTTTGGGGTAGCAGAAAACGATGCTGCTAAAATTATGACTTCCCCTGTAAAGTTTAGAATTTCTAAAGAACTCGGCCTTGTGTTACACATTAATTTCACTGATTTACGGTTGGGCAGCTGGCTTCCAGCTTGACCCAAGACACATGTTGCAAGTCCCAGGGGGGAAATATCAAATTGTGAGAAGAAAGTGAGGAATTTCACAGAACCCTAACCACACACAAGCATCAGTTGACCATCACATAACTGGACAGTTACAACTTCAACGAAATGTGGGAGGGGGTCTGGCAGGCCATCAGCCCACAGCTGATACGTCGACCCAATCACTTTCAAATTCGTCAACGTAATAACTCTCAATTTAGCTAGTACGTGAACTTTTTCTCAACCGTCCTTCGCATCTGCGGATCAAACGCAGTGCAGTTGGTCTGTGCACCGCTTTCCTCTACTTTAATAACCTTCTGTAATCCTGAATCATCTTGAAACCGTTAATCTTTACACGGCTGGAAGAACAGTGGATATAGTAATAGTCTAAGACAACAGGACAAGTCCCATCAATGATATAAATAAAAATTAATTATATTTAACCCATAACAATTACACATATTATCAAAGACAAATCAGAGTGAGTAAATCATTAACAAAGTTTTAAACTATATATGTGAGAGAATGCAGCACACTAATGACACAAGACTACAATAATGAAACATAATAGTATACTACTAGGCATCCAGCATATAACGGACCAAGATCATTAATTAATAATGAAGTTAAATTATTCCTCCAGTGAGTAAAATAGACTTACCCTTTGGTACCTATCTTTCACATAGGATTTTATCAGTGCATCGGCCTTACCAACTATTCCATAAAATTCTACTTTAGACAGAGAGATAGACAGACAGGTATTGACACAGTCAAAGGTTTTCTTCAGATCACAGAAAATGTTGAAGATTATTGGTATTGATGTTGTAATAACACTGGCCAAAATATTACAGTATGTTTTATAATAATATTTCAGATCTGGCTCATACCGTGCTGAATTCCAGGGAAAATGGAAGAATTTCATTCCAGTGTGGTCACTGGAAGACATGCACCCTGGTGCAAAACACCTTTTCTTT
Source organism: Cryptotermes secundus (assembly GCF_002891405.2). Classification (NCBI taxonomy): domain Eukaryota; kingdom Metazoa; phylum Arthropoda; class Insecta; order Blattodea; family Kalotermitidae; genus Cryptotermes; species Cryptotermes secundus. Next base: position 236,250 of record NW_019718284.1, read on the forward strand.
CTTCCCATTTCTACTGCAAGAAACAATACAAAAATTATAACATAATCACAGTACACTCTCACTTTGTTAAGATTCTACGGTCCTTCTTCAGGCTACACCGAAAGGTGTTTAAAATACAGAAATACGTTTTGGCTGACGTATCATAGTAACACTGACTTCATGTTTGTTTCTAATTTTTCTGGACGTAGTAAGCATAATCCATATACATAAGTAACACACACATGTAAATTCACGCGTAAATGTCGACTCTCGTTTCACAACATCAAATCGAAGTCCCTACTTACTAATTAATCTAATTAATTGCACAACATACCTTAGTATCTTACACATATACGGACAAACTACGCAGGTACTGAGCAACACCCAAAATCTTCAACGGAAATTTAAGATCCTCTGATTGGCTCACACTTTGCGATTCGATTGAATGCGATAGGTGTATAATGATCGATTCCAGTCACTTCCAGACTACCTAGTTTATGTTGATGAATATAGATGGTTGTTCTGCATGTTTCCCTCTCCCCTATGGGAGTTTCACAGGGCTGCTTTCCAAGGCAGCGAGTGTCCGGTGTGTCCCTGCTTCGTCGTGCATGATCTGGTCGTGCTCCTGATGTGACATCAGCTGAGGCAGGCATGGAAGTAGTATTGGGCTGCCGGTGATGGTCATGTTGGTGTATCCGTCTGATATCGGTAACAAAACAAAAGCTTCCAAATAAAACTGACAATCAGTGTCTTCAGTTAAAGTGCCCGTGTGGGATAATTCCAAAGTAGAACTCTGGGTAGTTCCATTGACTGTACATTTCTTGGTCACAACTGTTGGCGAGGGCAGACTATAAATCCAAAAGGAATGAGATCCCTTTGCCCGAAGCCATACAGGAGTAACATTTTCATTAAGGATAAATTTTTGACAGTTTTTATGTACAAATTCTATGTGGCCGAAATACAAAGCCGAAGAGCATGATGTTCGGGTCTTATGTATAAATGGAAAAGTGGCTTCACAAATCGCATATAAACCAAGCTTACATTTCTGTAAGTCTGCCATCGTTAAAAGTGAGTATTATTGCCCATTTTCAGTCACTGCCAAATATGGTGTTTCTTGTTCTATCTGAATATGTCTACTTAAGACTGAAGTGAACTGGCAAAGGTACACTTCTAAAAAGGGTCATAACTCGATCTGCACCTCGTAATGGAATTCGCACTACGAGTCGAATAGCCGTCGTGGTGGCGTAAGCTTGCACCGTTGCAACTTCGTAGTATATATACATATTTTCAATTGTGAATCCAGCCATCAATGAAACATCCTGGGGCAACTTTAAAATAACTTATCATAAAATTGCGGATAAGTTATGGGGAGGGATCAAAACTGAAGATAATCTACCTGTAACGCTAGTTTCTAATCCTTCCTATAAGCGCATCACTGATTGTTGTAAATGGATTGCCATAAAGTCCATTTTAATTTATACTCTTTCCTATTCTCCAAAATTTTAACAGTATTATTCTAAACTTTATGATAATTCAAAGCATTAGTATCAAAATTTTTAAGAATGCGGGCCGCTGCTGCCAACCCGACCGCATTCTGGGTTACAGTTTCATCCACTGATTTAAGATAAGTTAATTGTTTCTGAACTGCATGAATGATGTCACCTTTTCTTGTCTTGATACCTTCCACGGTGGTATGCAATTAAGAAATGAACTGCTTTAAACATTCAAGGCACCCTATGCCCCTGCTGTCAAATGAAACTCTATCACAGATGAGTATTAATAATCTTCCTGGGCGGTACAGGACAGACATTATGTAAACCTGACAGTCTCAATGTCTCACATCCCTATGGGCCTGCATGGTATGTTACTGGGACAGAATTACTTCACAGAACCATGTATGAAGTTTTTAAGTTTCAGGATTCCCGCCTGCTGGGTTATGAGGAATTTAATTCAGTTGATTTCTGGAGATAGTGGTCAAAGGTGATTGAGAAGAAATGGCTGGAAATTAAGGAGACTGTGCCGTTAATTAAATTGTCAGGAAGACTGTGAAAATATTGACAGTTCCAGAACATCAGAAGAATCTGATACCGATTCCTTATTTGACCCAATTACAATTAACACAGGAAACCAACAACATGCTCAACCAATCTTTCCTGATCCCCAAAGGGAGACTGGTCATATACCTTTTTGGCATCATCAGTATACATATGATGCTTCTGACGACTTTGGTACTGTATATCGTAAGTTCGTTGCTAAAATTAATGGTAATGCGGAACAAGGGAATCCACTCGATGCAAGTGAAATAGAATTTGAATTTCTAAAACATTGTTCAGTAAAAGGTTGGGTTCAACCTGCACTATTACTTAAACCTATAACAATACTCATAAACGGAAGTTATGTCCACCAAACGCAAAGATCAACCTGATTCGGCTAGCAGTCCTCAAGGGAAGAAAAAATTAAACAGTGCTCCACAATCGAACCAAGGTGCTCCTGGACCTAGTAACATGGAAGGTGTTGTAAATACAGATCAACTTCAAAGAGAAGGTGCTGTAGGTGGTATTGATACCGGTGGAACTGGAAACATCAGTCATTTGCGTAGTACTACTCCAATTCAAAATACTCATACTTGGAAATTCAAAACTTATTGGCGTTTTTTCAGTCACGCGTATGCTCAAAGGAAATTGTTGAAAGGTGTTAGTAATCAAACTCAAGATTATTTAACTACCTGTATGTCCTGTATACCTAGTGATGTATTAGCTATATATATGAGTCCTGCTCAGTATAGCAGATTGCCTAAAGACACTTTTGTGAAACATACATCACAGAAATTTTATTTCTTAAATGCCAGAACTAGTTTTCAAGCAAATAGTTCAGACATTAGTACAGCTACCAATAATAATCAGCTATATATACATTGTGGTATAGGTATAGAGGATAAATGGCCTTCAGTGATAGGAAGTATTAGCGTAGCTGCTGCAGCTCCCATGGTTCCTGTAAGTTTTGATCTCGTGGAAAATGATGCTTGGGCATCTTACTGGTCGGGATTCCTTTGGGGTACAGCTGGAAGAGAAGAAACTACATATCTTCCTGCAATTTGTGGTCTCCCTGTGGAAAATAATTACTATCTTGCATTCAACTTATGTAGTGAAGTAAATTTGTCGTCCACGACAATTACAGAAGGTTGGCCAAATATAGGTACATTTTATGATCGTCTAATACATATAAACAATGCAAACACTTTGCTGTTAGAAAGTCGTAACAATTACGGTTTAATGCCCGTATCTGACTGTACTGTCAGTAGATGGCCTAGAGTTGGAGTTCAAAACTCTGCAAATCTATACAATATGAGTTTACCTATGAGGAGAAATTTCTTTGTCAGTGGAGGAGATGTAACTTTCAAATTAGGTAGAACGTCTACAAACAGTCTCGCTTCAAGTAATGTGACTGGTATCGAGGAGGTATCAACATTCAATTTCAATTATAATACACCACTTTATAAGCCAGATTTGAATTTCTTCCAACAACAAAGTAGGAGTGATGTAGAACCTCCAAAATACATGTGCGTTGGATTGGAACAGATACCTGCAGTTACAGCTACGCAAGATACTATTGAATATCAAGAAGGACAATTATTCTATCTTGTTGAGAATGAAATTGAATTAGTAACATTCAATGAAAATGTTACAAGTCACATATGGGAAAAACATTATAGTAATTCCATTTGGAAAAATCCATCAATTAGGATCAGTTGATTTGCCAATTACAATAGCAAAGAGGAACATAGGAAACTATTATGGATGTTATCCTGAAACAATATCCTAAAGAATGTATATCACCATAATTTGTGTTTATTCAATAAAGTTACAAAAGTCAAAGGATGACATTTCTGTTTTACATCTTTCAACATTTTTGCTCTATTCCATCTGAAACGAAACATCCTATCATTCCATCTTGATTCATTCTTAAACCTTGACACATTTGAAGTCACAATTATAGGAGTCCTTTTAATTCAAGCAATGTTTTTATATTTCCCTTGATCATTGAAAGGATCTCCTGCAAATAACATTAATAACTTGTCTTCGAAAGAGTGTTCAAAATTTGGTTCATTGAAAAACAAAATTCTCTTGTTGAAACAATGATCAAAAGGAAAATTTGTGTTCTTATTAGCATTCACTATTTGGCCACTCGATATACAAAAAGTTAACACTGAATCAAAAAACCAGTTCTTCCCACTTGTAGGAGGAGCAATTATTTCCATGCAATTTTTTTTTTGCGATCTTTCTGTCCAACAACTGCAAGACATTTATCAAAAATTCTTTAACACATTCTTCATGAGTAAATTGATACAGTAAAAATTGCTCAGTTAATATTACACTTTCTTCTAAAGCAAGATAACAATTGAAATCTACATTTGAACTGTCATTCCAAAATTTATATTCCAAAGAATTCCATAACTGTTCTAATTCTTTCACTGTTTTGCTACATATACTACTATTTACTACATCTAGCACCGCGCGAAATCTTTCATCTCCACTTCGAATATATCGGTAAGGAGAATTAAGCCACACAGCACTTCTAATGATACTATCTAGCGGTACATGAAGGTACTGCAAAAGAAACTTTTCTAGTTCACTGTTATACTGAAAATTTACTTTTTCATATATGTATGCCCCCACTTTGCCATGGTTTCTTCTGCCATGTCGAAGAGAAGATTTTTTTTTTTGTGAGATATAAGAATTTGGCGTCGGGCTGGACAGCCCATTCTGCCAATTACAAGCTTAAGTTAGAATTTGTAACATGCTTACAAATAGGTTCAGAGTTAAGGCATATTTACATTGAGTTTACAAGTAGGCTTAATATGAAACAGGTTTATAGCATGCTGATGAGTAGGTCTAAACTGAAATACGTGGCTAAGTGAAGGCGGATGTTGGTGGAGTAGATACGGTTTGTATCTAATTTATGTAGCAAGGACTAATGTATGTTCATTAAATGGTGATGTCGATGCGGGTTAGGTAGTGAGCAATCGATGCAATAATCCCAGGGTCCATGTCCCTGAGGAGGGGTTCGATCTTGTACGGGGGGTATTCATTGCGCTTAATCAGGTTCCTGAGCATGTCTTCTCGTGCCGCATCAAATCGTTTGCATTGCCATAAGATGTGGTTGGGAGATTCGATATTTTCTCCGCAGTCGCAAATCGCATGGGGAACAATGTTGAGTCTATGGAGGTGGGTTTTCAGGCAGTAGTGCCCGGCTCGAAGTCTGTTGAGCGTGACGATGGGCTTCCGGTGGAGCTTAATCTTGTTGAACCAGGGGTAAGGTACATCAGCGAAGTAATTATCGAAGTAATATTTTCCTTTGTGTGCTCCCGATGAGTAGCCCCATGCGTAAAAATCCTTTAACATTTTCTGTTTCCAACAGGCTCTAAGGTCGGTCCAGGGTAATAATAGTTGGGAGTCTATGCCTTTGTAAACACTCTCTTTTGCCGCC
>NW_019718284.1:243396-247511 GCF_002891405.2 Cryptotermes secundus
CTCGGCTCTGTCACACCCTCAAAATTTAGTGATTGGCTAGGTTTAAAAATCTGGAGCATCCGAATTACGTATTCCGCCAATCTTTTTCCTCATTGCAAGGCTTCTTGGCATTCTGACTTCTAACGGTATCCTGTCAGAATTTGATAGATTGCGAAGCGTTGCTTGGGCTATTTAACATCTCGCTTTCCAAAGTTATAGCTTGTACCAGTAAAATTTTATTGCCTTAACTAAAAGATTTCTTGCAGTTACTTTTTCGCGTAATATTTCTAAAGGTTTACAAGCCTCTTCCTGGCCTATTGTTCATGTATGAGAAGGACGCTAACTCCTCTACATGTAAGAACAGACCTATGTCTCCATACTTGTTCTTTGCATTCAACAATCAAACACTAAATTAATAAATTAAATTACATTGAAATTACAAGTAGGCTTCTTGGCAGTGGAACGGTTACACATCCCACCCGCCGTTTTATACTTGGCCTATCCTCTCCTAACTAACATTTTATACTTGGTTATCCTTCCATACCTTGACTCTACTCCTCCGTGGACGTGTGTAGTCTTGATGGGAATGGGAACAGTAGATGTAGTGGGATGCATGTGTTTGCCATATCCATCCTGTTCGACCTGGTGTGTTGTTTGGCCGTGAGCTGCAATCGAAGATGGTTTCATGCGTTTGGATGGTCTGTCTTCTTGGGGTTCATGCATCTTTGATTTCTCCAGCTCTTGAAACAACGTCGGGTGAATCCTGTAACAAGAGCTGGATTTGAAGTTGCTGAAGTTTATCGAATTGCGCGTTCGAATATGGCTTAGAAGTCTCGGAGATGGGAAGGGAAGCGAGAAGTGAAATATACTCGTCGTGGATGTGTTGTAGATGGTGCAGGAAAAGAGCGTATAGGTCGTGCTTGGTGATTATTGATGGAGGCTGAGGGATGGTTCCAGTTCTGTCGACGAAGCTCGATATTTGAGTGGTTATATCATATTGGAAGAGCCGCTGTTTGAGTGGAGAGACGTCATCGGCGGAAACCCAATTCCATATTGGTTGATTTGTAGAGATGAAAACGGGTAACCGGTAGATGATTTCCTTGTCGGAATGCTTCATGTCGGTAGGGATGGGCGATCCCTCCAACAGAAGTTTCCAAGTTCCGATGGTGGTCTGGTCAATGATGGGCTCTTCGAATAGGACGGCCGTGCTGTTGGGGAGTTGATCGAGGTGGAAGTTCGACTTGTCTCTTTCTCTGGCGATCCTCGTGGGTTTGGTGTCTGACAGGAGAAGGTTGAGGATGAGCGATTTGCCCGTGTTTGTGGGACCTTGAATAACGAAAGTATTGATTTTAGTGATGTTGGTGGAATGTATGATGAGAAATTTTGCGAAGAATTCTTCGATCGGGATAGCGTTTGATGCGAAAAGGCGGGTTAACCACGTGACGTTAGGATGTTGGACCAAGGAGAGGTCAAATGAGTCTGCGATGAGCTGATAATAGTGCTTGGTTTTGATGGTTTGAAGGGCCTCGATAGTATGGATCTTGATCAGAGTTTTAATGATGTTTTGCCCGACATAGCCGAGCTGTTTGAGTAGTTGGATTTTGGTTTCGGTGGGAAGTGTTCTTTGAAAGGATTCATAGGATGTAATTTTGTTTTCGGTGATGAGGGAACTGATATAATCATTGGAGAAGGTTCTTTGTGTGACGGTTTCTTTGGATGCCTGCTTTTTTTGTTCGACGTACTGTTCGCAGGCGAGGTGTGATGTGGATGGTTGGTCGGTAGTATCATAGTGGAGTAGGGCGTCGGTGAGTGGTTTCAGGATGGGGATAACTCGAGATCCATATTTATAGAATGTTCCGAGACCCTTGCGGATGAGATACGAAATGAATCGGGTGATGTATCGGATGAGTTGTAGAGACGAATGAGCCTCTGCAATTCCCTCAAAGTTGACCTTAAGGAATTTAAGGATGGTTGTGAGGTGGCGGGAGGAGTTGTTGGAGTGGTTGACGGTGAAGATGATGTGAATGTGGTCCCCGTGGTCAAACGCTGCGAAGGATGGGGATCGGCGTGTTGTTGGGGGGAGGGCGTCGAATGTACGGCGGTGGGGGATGAAGGTGTAGGATGATGAATTATTTGAGGAATCGCTTCCGTCGTGATGGTCTGATCCAACGAATGAGGAAGTATCGCTGGACGGTGGTGTTGAAAGAGAAGTCAAAGTTGAAGGTCCTGGATGTCCTGTGTTGACATTTGTTGTTCTTTTTGTAGGTGATGTTTTTGCTCTTTTGACATCAGAAGGGCTGATATCACATCGTCTCCGAATGGCGTGTCGTATGCGATTGGAGGTTGTTTGTCGTTCTCTTCCTGGATCATCGTTGTCGTGGGTTTTATTTGAAGCACATCCATCGCTCTCGAGAATATTTTCTGCCTGAGTATTCTGGATGACGTGTTCGTGAGACAAAGGATGTATGTTGGTGTCGGTTGGTGAGAGTTGAGGACTTCGAATAGTTGAAGATGTGATGTTAGGGTTGATAGGGGTTCGGGAGCCGAGATCAGTTGATGGTTGTCGTTGATGTAGTCCGAGTACATGGATAGGGCTGTTGGGGATATCGGCGTTTCCGTCGTTCTGAAGAGGAAGTATCTCCGGGGAGGTAGATGTATGGTTTTCCCGGTCGGGGTGGTGAAAGCTGGCCAGGATGTTTTTTGTGTAGTCTGGTTGGTCCGTATTAGTGTCATTGGTGTGTCGGATAACGCTTACCCGAGGAGGGCCAGTTGGATGTTGGTTTTGAAGTTCTAAGAGTAGGTTCTCTGGGCGTTCCTCTTCTTCCTCCCACTCGTCCTTTATGTTGAATAATACTCCGTCGAGTATCTGCTGGTAGATGTGTTGAGCGCAGAGATCACTTGTAGGACACTGTGCAGAGTACAGCCAGCACTCGTGGCAGTTACAGAATGCTCTGAAGTGAACGCAAGCTGTATGTTGAGACATAATGGTGGTGAAGGATTGTGTTGGCTGTTATATGTATGAAATTGTTATCTCGAGGTCGCGGATTATCGGTTGCGCGTGCTTAAGTTCAGTTTGGGTTATCGGCACTTAAGAGGAATAATGCGTGCACGACATCCCGTCGTGAAAGCTTTTGTATAAGTGACTACATCCCATCGGTTGGTTAAGAAAGGATGGGATAAGAGGGAGAAAGATTTTAATAAAGTGATGGGATGTTAATATTTGATATCGTATAAAAGAGGAGGTCCTAAGTGTCTATCATCTGTCCCATCCCACCCGCCGTTTTATACTTGGCCTATCCTCTCCTAACTAACATTTTATACTTGGTTATCCTTCCATACCTTGACTCTACTCCTTCGAAATTCGATTCCAACGCGCCTTGCGGCTCGACCGTGCGTCGTTTTTTTTTTACGTGGTATCCCCAGTAGGCCTAGTCCACGTGGATGGGAAGGATATGATGTTTAGTATAAAGTATCTGAGTGACCCTACCGGAAGTCCTACCCACCAAGAGTGCCAGAAATTCCAAATCGCCTACCAGGTTCAGGTCATAGACCTCCTGGGCCCGAATGAGGAACTGCAGCACGGTCTCGGGGTCAGTACCGGACAACACCGGGATATTCTTCACCAAATCATTAACCACCCTTCCCCTCATCTTAGCCTGCACATATGGAACCTGGCCAGGGATGCCGGCATTTACAGTAACATTAGCACCCGATGCCGCAGCATCCATATCCGGTTCAGACTTAGCTGTAAACTGAGAAGGCAGGTGTACCTCCAGTAAACTCCACTTCTCCTTCAATTTCCTCCGCAAGTCGTCTAAGGTCCCGTCCACAGAGACGCCCAATTCACTCGCCAGACGTTCGGCTTGTTGCTTTGACAGGGAATGGATCCAGGCCGTCGGCATGATGTCATGAAAATCAAAACGCAGTATGAGTAAATAATACTAAGTACAATTCAGTACTGCAAAAAAAAAAGGAACCCACTATGTACCAAACTATCACTGGGAGTACCTCAAACTCTCACTGGAAGTACCTGAGTAAAAACCACGCTCTGCTACCATTTGCACCATCCAGGGGGGTGTGTGTCCGTTACGCCAGCTCACTGGAAGCCGGGATCTCTCCCTAGTCTTATAGTTTGG
>NW_019718284.1:248277-255204 GCF_002891405.2 Cryptotermes secundus
TCCTTCAGTATACAAACAAATTACAATGCTTCACTGGCTTACCTGGAGAAGGCCCTCCCTGCCTGGAGTCTACCGACCAAACCTTCAAAACGAATTTATAACAGCGCTGACCGAAAGGGAATTTAGCTGCGGGAAAACACGTCCGCACTCAACTATGTCCAGGCAGAGAGAGGTCTGACTTCAGTCGACGGCCAAGGACATAGACCACAGGAATGACGTAAGCACGCCACGGATTATAGAGTAAACAAATGTGAAGAGGAGGGGGGGGGACAGAGCAAGCCGCTGCCGCCATCTACGAAGGGGGCACCTCATTTCAGTGAGCCGAAGAGATCGGCTCAGGATTGGCTCAGTTCTTCCTTAATTTCTGCAACAGAGCAGTCTAGGGGGATGCCTCTAATGATGCCTTTCCTAAAAACTTTCATCCAAGGCAACCAAATCATCAAACCGTGTTGTTTCGGGTAGGGGGAGGTTAAAGCGTAGTTAGCAGTGTCTCGTGTATTGAAAGTGATTTCCCACGTGTTTCTCGTAAGAGGGGTCACTAGATCGTATTTTACGATAGATTTCTCTAGCATTCGACATACTTCGAGTGCCATTAGCGGTCTGGTATTATTTTCACGGTTTCCTCTGAGGTGGAGGACAAAGGGCCCTGCATCCTCTTTGGTGAAGGTGAGGGCTGCGGTTGCGTTATCGAAGCTGTTACCTGTTGTCGTGGCCGGCGGCGCAGCGATGTTGTCTGTAGTGGGCGGTTGTGGGTTTCCAACTGTCCGTTTCTTGTTTAATAGGGCATTGCTTGGTGGGCTCCTACTGCGTCGTCTCAGCTTTGTCTTCACCATCGTAGTTCCATCACAGTCCATCAAGTTTACGTCTTTATCCGGACCACTCATCTAGGATGGGCCCTGGGCCGCAGAGCGGCAAGTAGAGGTTGTGTTTTTGTTATAACTGTGTGTTGGATGTATTCACTCTGATTAACGATTTACGACACGAATATCACAGTAAACCAATGACCACGTCACTTAAAACATCAAACCGTAATAACAGTTCGCAATGTAGAAGTTTCGTTCGTAGCTAACAATTTCGTTCCGCACAGTTCTCTCTACTACCGTCGAATCCAAGAGAAGATTCTCCACTTTCTGATGTATTGGTGACATCTGGCTGCAAAAGAAGTGACTGCTGGCGAAGGCATGTCGTAGTTTCTCGATGTCTGGTACACCCTGTAGATTCGAAGTACGCCAACATCTCACTTGGTAGAGGTAACCGGGATCTTGTTGCTCCAATGTAACAATCCGTGTAGTTGATCCCTTCTTTACTGAGATATAAGAGTTCACGGCAGAGGTCAAGGACTGTGAATCGGTCTTTTGGCACAGCATATCTAGCCTTGTACTTAAGGTAAGGTTTGAGGAAGATGTAACGGCATTGTCCATGGTGGTTCGAGCAACTATGGATGACATGGATGTGCCCGGCATTACTGTTTGATCTTTCGAAGTGTAAGCCGAACACACGGATGGGTTGGGATTTGTTGATTCTTTCGATAGAAGAGGGGTAAGCAAGTCTATTAAGAATTTGTTCACATTCCATCGCATCTTTATAGGGTATAACGTGTCTGTTAATGTAGTCTCTTCTAAATTCTGAATGTAACGTGTCCAATTGACGTCTGACAGACACTTCTCTCGTTCCTAGTCTCCCACATTGTAGATAATCTGTAAGACTCGTCTGAATAGGTCCAATATCTGATGTTCTTCCTTGCACATTTTGTGATATGCATCGTAATATACTGCCTCTTCCGTTACCTGCACCAAATCCTCGATTGAAACGTCCCCACATAAGTTCTTCAGGTGAACTACTATCATACGTACATGGATGCCCACTGTCTGCTTCGTCTCTTCTCGATACGTTGGCAATATCTCCGATGACCGTAAGTGCTTGCTCACTGTTGAATCCTCCATAGTCGGGGATGATTGTGTACGTTTTTCCCCTGTCTGTACTATGTTCACTTCGAAATCCCCATCGCTCCCAACATCGGTGAAGGAATCTCTCTCCGAAATACTTGCCATTATCTCTATTCATCGATAACTGGAAAGCCACCTGCTGGCACAAACTTATAAGCAACTGATTACTTGTCCAAATAACAGAATATTCTTCAGAAACATTTTCAGTATGGACTACTATGGCACTGCGTGTTAATGGTTTAAATATTATATACAGTAAGAGATGATGTGAAAGGAATTACAGTATATATTAACATTAAGAAACAAGCGTGAGATATACGTAGTATATGTGATTACAGCATCCTTGGGTATTATGTTCTTTGAAATACGAGTACAATTGTGTTCAATTTCTCAAAAAAGTTTCTTAACATCTAAAACTGTGCTTGAGATAATTTCTTCAGTTTGGATCTATTCAACAAGATGATAACTGAGAAATGAGTTACTAGTTGAAAGGTATAATGACAAAACAGCAGATGAACACAATGTCACTATGTAGCATTCATAATTTTATACATAAACGTATAAGAACAGTAAAGTTGTTCTTGTACTTAATGAAGGACCAGACATACAAATTTTGGTGGAATAACTCCACACACATTCTTAGCCTTGGCACTAGTTAGAGACTATGGGCCAGTTTCACTTTCTAACTGCTTTATTAGTCTCTGGTATCCACCGAACACGCTTTTCAAGTAAAGCTATTTCCACCACCTAAGCATCATAACTATCAGTCTCAATAACATGTATGTAGGAATGAGTCCCCAAATTTTAATTAAAACAATTTTATCTCCCTTACTTTTTCTAGTGATCTAGTGATCTGTTACCTAGTTCTCAATATTCACTTCTACCCCTGATTGTGTGCTCAGTTTCTGGAATGTGCCACAGAGGTGTGTATTTGAAAAGAAATCTTATATAGTACAACACAATATTTAGCGCAGGTTCATGAGCAGCTGTAAACTAATAGTATTTATGTTATTATATTTCTTTTGTTCGTGATGAGGAATTGAATTCAGTTGATTTCTGGAGATAGTGGTCAAAGGTGATTGAGAAGAAATGGCTGGAAATTAAGGAGACTGTGCCGTTAATTAAATTGTCAGGAAGACTGTGATAAAGCTGTTGACAGGATATACTTGCCAGACATCAGAACCTTAGTGTGTGCGTGTGCAACAGTCAATTAGAAAATGTGTAGAAATGCAGTAGCTCTGCACCATCTATAGTCCTGTATTGTGTGAATGTAAAAGGTGCAATAAATGCAATCATCCAATCGACAACCCCATAATATTACTAACCCATGCACCCGACCGTAACGTCCATGTACGTTTCCTGTGTATAGCAACTTCATGTAAGATACAGTACCTGAATCATTAATTGCACTTCTTGTGACTTCTCCCTCATTCTTTGCTCTCTCTTTCCCGGAAATACCTTCTTCTGCCCCTCGTCTAATGATTTTCTCCACGTTCGTTCCATTATCACCTAAAACATTGTTGATTATAATATAATAGTAGTAGTACTAGCAGCAGCAGCAGTTAACAGCTGCAGTTTTACTGCAATTGTTGGGTGGCTGCTATCCCGAATAAAATTTTAAGGGCTTCTCCTATATTAATTAGTCCTCTCAACTTTGGACATAGGTGTTTTGGGTTATATTGGCATACTTTAACATAAGGAACACCCTCCCGAAGTTTGGCACATTCCTCCTGGGACACCCTGTAGTTTCCGGTGACTAAGAGTTCGCGTTCTCAGAGNCGATGAGTCCGACTCCATTCCAATGGTTAAAATCTTGCTCGATGAACTGTAGGGCAGTTTGGTACCACTGAACATCGAGATTGATCACCAGATTCAAATAGTTTCCGGTGACTAAGAGTTCGCGTTCTCAGAGAAATACAAGTCCCTTATCCAAGTCAGGCGTGTTTCCTACTCCAGCAACTATACCTGAATATACTCGGGAATATTTGATCTAACTTCTCCTGCCTGGGAGTGATCGAAGGTTATACCTTGGGAGTGGTGCATCACCATTCTCCCATATCTGATCTACCTCACCTGTTGGATTTGTGAGTGGTTCGGTTCCCGCAACCTCAATATCGTTTTGTTCCTCTATCACTTCTGTGGAAGGGTAGTCGGGCATTGCTTGTGTGTCTACATAGCAACCAATACGTAGTCCTGGGTTCTTCCCTTGAGTTCCGCTGGCCGTCGTTTGAATCTCTGGTTGTCTTCTGGGTTCCCACGTAGGGTCCTGACTTTGATCCTCCCGTTCCACATTACTCCCTACCGGTGGTATAGGTGCGGAGCCACTGCTGCTAGCAGAATCGGCATATGGAGTAGGTGTGGTCACTTCCTTCGCCGTTATTAACTGCCCGCTACCGTTTCATAGTTCGGGAATCGGACCGTCAGTAGGTAAGGGTGACCAGTGGGATACTTCCTGGTAACACCGTTTCATCTGAGCCCCCACCTACTAGTTGGGGGGGAGAGGTTGTTCTTATAACTGTATTATTTCCAAGACCACCAAATAAAAAGACCACTGACGTAAACAGTCAATTCAATAAACATTTAATAACAGATTAAATAAATACTACCAAAAAGAAAACATTACAATAATTAGGCATCCCCGGGCACGTGATCTCTCCACACAACTCGGAGACCACGCCCTTCTCCGCCACAGGCGGCGTGTAAGACATATTACGTGAAACAGACGCTACAAAATTCCATCTCCAAAAAAAAAAAAACACAATCCAAAAGAAGCTTACAGAGTCTAAGACTCAACAATCATGATATTACCTGAGATGGGCCCTCCTGCCTGGAGTCTACTGCCAAATCGAATTTTTCCAGGCGCCGGCCTAAACAAATTTCTCACGGAGCGTCACGTCCGTTTGCTACGACGTTCCAGGCAGAAGAGGGGTGGTGCCTCAGCCGAATCAGGAAAGACCGGGGGTGGTGACGTAAGATGCGCCACGGAATAAGGAGAAGTGGTAAGGGGTGTAGGAAAACAAATGGTAGGAGCCTAGGCCACCGTCGCTCAGAGAGGGCACCACATCCAATGAGCCGAAGAGATCGGCTCACATCTTATTGACATTTACAACTATTTTCTTATTCAGCGCTACTCCAACAAGATAATTTAAATCAGACAGCCTCCTCACTATTTCATAAGGACCCCTCCACCTCATTCGGAATTTCGGACAGTTTCGTTTACGTCTCGCAGGTAGATCAAGTCTCCCGGTCGAAAAATGGTTAATCTGGTTCCCTTATCATACTGCTCCTTTTGTCGCCCTTCGCGTCCTGTTGTTTCCCGCGTTAAACGGTAAGCTTCCTGAAGGCGGTCGGCTAGTATGTTGATATGACTTTGAATTGAGTCTAAACCGTCTGTTGGCTCCTTGTTTACGAACGTTGCCGTGTTTAAGATCGTCTTCTGTAGGCAGTCGCATTTCTTGCACGTGTAACAAGTAGAATGGACTGTAACGAGTGACGGAGTGCTGGGTGGCCCTATGCGCCATCAGCACATAATTTACAAATTCATACCAGTCACTTCCGTACTTGTTAACATAGTGACTCATAGTTTGGTTGAGCCCTAAGTGAAATTTATCAACCTTCTCTTGCCTATGCGGATTGAACGTGTATATTTTCAGATCCTAAGAGAAAGGTGGTTTCTTTCACTGGCAAAGTGTTGGCTGCTCTTGGTGATGATTGTATTGCAGACATTTGAAAGAAAGTGGAAGGACTGTGCGTGGATAGGAACAGGTGCTACAGCGGAAGGCACCAATGTCTTGCTGTACAGGTATGTTCTGGTTCGAGATAGGACATGAAAGTCACGTTCAGGAGTTATACTTGAAGTCAAGGGATCAAAGGAAGTGGTATTTAATGAAGGCTCAGGAGGTTGTGGCAGTGACTGCAGCAGAATCTGTGCCATATGGAACTGCAAATCTCTTAAGGTGTACCCAAAGCTGTTGTGAAATCACTTTCAGAGAAATGTCTGCCGCAAAAACCTTCATGGTACAGCGTTCTAGCAGAATCAGTAGTACAGGTTAACCCAACTCTTCCTCCTCATACAAGGTTTGTCCGGAAAGTATTGCAACTTAGTTCACAAAAAAATTATTCAAGATATCGTTACAAACGTTTAAAATTCTTCAAAGTACTGTTGTGCTGCAGGGGTGGTTGCCTAACCTTCCCCTGTGGTCACTGGTAGCTATCTCGCCGGATCAGGAAGGGTGAGGGTGCAGTGGCAATAGTACCCAAAACATTCATAATTACACAAACACATTGGATATATATGTAGAGATATAAGTGGTTTCAAACACGTAAGGAATGTTATTCGTACTTCTTACGAGTATATCAGTTTACATATAGTGCACTACCTTAACCTACTGTAACGTGTTTTTGCCACTGAAGACGCCGTTCGGATTGTTAATTTGTTTATTTAACAACCTACAAGTCTTGGCTACAATTACTGATAACACTGTTACGGGTTTCCACAATTTACAAACCTACTGAATATTCTATTCGCCTTCAGTAGTCTACACGTACAGTATTCACAGTACGATACGGGAGCTATACAAGTGTCACTGTATTTGCCACTCCCAATTCTCTTGGGAGCCAAGCATCTGCTTCTCACGCTATCACTGATTATCACACGTTCCGGTATTCTTCCCGGCACAACTAAACTCTGCGACTGTTCCAATTCAACTGTCTTCGGCGGCTGCTGATCACTCATTTATCCCACTTCTAACTGCTCACTGCTGACTTCCTGGCTAACTCGTAACTCACTGTTGAATAGTGTTCGCTGCTCCTTATTTAGCCTCGGCACGGACAAGACAGAAAACAGTTACGTGATAGGTACCGCTGTTGTCTGATGCTGTGTGCCGATAGCCTAGAGCCACGGTGTCGAGAGGTGTATACTGGTGTAGCAACTGCGGCATCTCGTGTTACGTCACCGCTGGCGGGGGAGGGGAAGGAGTGT
>NW_019718284.1:255532-256604 GCF_002891405.2 Cryptotermes secundus
TTACAGTAGTTTGGTCCAGTTTGGAGGTCTTCGCCGGCGAATAGGTGACCGGGGGGGGGGAGTTAATTCGTTGGGCCACTGAATGGTTGGTGTATGTGTTCTGTTGACGTCTGTAAAAATTAGCAGTGAGGTTTCGAAGTCTGTTGTCTCGTATGTCGTGCTTCTTGAGTTACGAGTCTCTTTCTGGTAGTTGCTTGGTTGAATATACTGAGAGTCATGGGATGCCATGTGATACCGTAGGATATTTGCCTTAATTTGTTGAAGTTTTGAATGGAATTATCTGTGGGAGTGATCCCTGTCCAGAATTGTAGTAGTTTATATGGTATGACAAAGGCTCTACCATTAGTGTTGGAGTCCAGAGGTTGTGCTTGGTGGAGTTGAATATTGGAAGTCTGTGAAT
Source organism: Cryptotermes secundus (assembly GCF_002891405.2). Lineage (NCBI taxonomy): Eukaryota > Metazoa > Arthropoda > Insecta > Blattodea > Kalotermitidae > Cryptotermes > Cryptotermes secundus. The sequence continues at coordinate 255,933 of NW_019718284.1, forward strand.
CAGCTCCTTGTCCGTATGCTTCATGTCTGTGGGGACTGAAGAACCTTCGAGTAAGAGTTTCCAAGTTCCTACCGTGGTCTGATCTATGATGGGTTCCTCGAAGACTACTGCTGTGCTATTGGGTAGTTGGTGTAGATGGACGTTGGATTTATCCTTTTCACGAGAAATGCGAGTAGGTTTTGTATCAAGGAGAAGAGAGAGGAGCAAGGTTTTTTACCAGTATTTGTGGGTCCTTTGATTACGAAGGCGTTTTTCTTTGGTAGGGCCATCGAGTGAATAATTATGAATTGGGCGAAGAATTTGGAGGGCTCGATGGAGTTTTTGTGGAAGAATGTGGTGAACCAAGAGACGTTGTGATTGAGCTTCACGAGATCATAATTTTCTGCGAGAATGTCGAAGTAGTGTTTGGACTTTATGGTTTGCTGTGTTTCTGTGTTGAAGATTTTTATGAGTGATTTGATAATGTTCTGGCCGATGTAGCCCATTTTTTTTAGGAGGTGTATCTTTGTACGAGGGTAATTCCAAAAGTAAGGTCTCATATGTTTGAAAATATAAAATAAACATTTATTTTCAATTTTGGATACATCAGTTGAATCTTGAACATGTACTCATTTCTCTACATAATCGCCATTTCGGTCGATGCATTTTTGTAGGCGCAGTGGCAGTTTTTGT
>NW_019718284.1:259031-259932 GCF_002891405.2 Cryptotermes secundus
TGTTATGAGGCCAGGAGGGGTGTGGTCTAGGATACCTGGTCGAGGATATCTCCCTAGAATGGTGCCCCTCTCCTACTCTTAATAAAACACCTTTCTCTTATCTAATCCAAAGAAAGTAACATTTATTAATGAAAATAAACACATAATATAAGTAACAATAAGCAATAAGTTTTGACGATGCAATCACTTCTACCCTTACACTGGGGTTATGTGGCCAGGCTGTAACAGACAGATCTCTACTTACAGAGTATGATAACTGCGGCGCGATACATGGTGTCCCACAACTGTGGAGATCTGTGGTCANTCTGTCGTCACCCTTCTAGGCGTAGCGGCTCCCCCTGGAGGATGGACCGCGTCTCTAGTTCAAACCCTTATGTTCACTGCTAAGGAGAAGTGTTCCTACTTCCGTTGTACACCCTTAAATACCTTAAATTCTACTCAAACACATTGCAACAAAGCTTGCAATTGGATAATCCTTATCTTTATCAATTTCCTCATTTTCTAAACTAACAAGCGATTGCTTCGTAGTAATCATGCGTTATAAAATAGACAAATCATCAACTCGTGACATTAATTCCAAATTCCATCCTTCAGTGACATTACTCATCTCTACATCCGCTGCTAGTTCTCCAATGTAGGAAGTTAATGTGGTTAGACTTCCACTTTACTCATACAATGCGTTTTCCCCATCCACATCCTTTATCCTGCTGTGTGGTATCCATGTACATTCATATAATTATACAATCAGTTCAAAGAAATTACTAATATTTAATCAATACATGTTTCTTAATATCTCTGTGTTTATCACATAACATCATTACATATATATGTATATCAGGCAAGGCTGTCTCATAACAGTAGAGCCTTGGAAAGGAGATCAGAGTAGTATCTCCGTGTATGA
>NW_019718285.1:0-41054 GCF_002891405.2 Cryptotermes secundus
ATAAAGTTGCTTCCCTGCTTTCGGTATTCATGCTACGCCACTGCGTAACACACAACGCAGCTGTGACACGGATAACAGGCAACAGCAGTACCCATTGCATAGCAGGTGGGCACTGCGACTATATAAGAGAGCTACACTGCCTACGAAGACAGTTGAGTTGGAATCTAGCCAGCGGCAAGTTACGAGTTACGGATGCGTGTGTGAGAATCAATGATAGTTTGTGATAACCGAGTAATAATTGGGAGTGTGTGATACAGTTGCACTTGTATAACTCCCGCGCCATAAAAACGTAGACTGTTGACAATAGAGTGAACTGAATATTGAATAGGGGTTGTAAATTGTGGAAACCCATAACATTGTTATAATTAATTCTAGCTGAGACTTATAGTTGTTGAATAAACCAATTAACAATCTCTACAGCATATTCAATAACGAAACACGTTACAATATATTGTGACATGTTGCGCAACGAAGGACCCCTACCTCCCCAGCGGCACGNGAAGACAGAGTGAACTGATTTGCGCATAGGGTTATAAATCGTGAAACCCCGCAACAGTGGTAACAGATTTATGCGATTAGGGTTATAAAGTGTGAAACCCCGCAACTGTGTGATAAGTAATTGTAGCCGTTACTTGTAGATTGTTCAATAAACCAATTAACGATCTCTACGGCGTATTCAGTAACGAAACACGTTAGACTGGTGTCAGAAGTGGGATTTGGACTTACGTGACCGACAGGATTCGATCTCAAGACAGGTGACAATTTGGTGTCAGAATTTTTACGAACTTGAAAACGCCTAGACAAATAACTGAATTATTTTGCATCGAGTATTTGCTACAAAATGGAGGAGCAAGGTTTTCAACTAATAATCGAAATGCTGGCGAAGGCAGAGGCCGATAGAAAGATCGAGAAGGAAGAAAGGAAGTCGGATGGAAGACAGAATGGAAGCCAACCGAAAAAAAAGCCAGAGAAGATTTCCTGGCCAAATTAGACTCCTGTCAAGAAAAGGCGGAGATCAGCCACAAGGAACTCCTAGCCAGAATGGACGCCGACTCGAAAGCCTGGCGAGAAGAAATGGCCGCCTGGCGAGAAAAGACTTCCGCGGAGACGAGAGCAACCCAAGCAAGGGCGGCAGAGGTCCCCATAGTGATACCGGTCGGAGAGACGATGGCCTGCCAAGAAATTGAGGCACGTCCAGAAGATGAAGAGCCGGCCTCAGTGCACAGGAATCCTGAGGCAGCAGAACAACGAGAGGTACCCGTAATAGACGCCGAAGTAATGCCGGTCGGAGAACCGAAGAAGAAAAGGCGCAGGGACCGAAAGCGACGAATTATGAAGAACCCGACATGGAAAAATTGCGGACCCCAGAAGAAGTTGGCCGTAGCCCGCAGAGGGACGAGCCTCCGCGTGGAAGTGGCTCGGCAGAAGAAAACCTGCAGGACGATATCCCGTCGCGCGACAGTGGCACGACGGAGAAATTACTTCAAGAACGAATCACCCCAGGGAACCTTCGGATGCCGGAGAAAGGATTTGGCGCCACGGTCCCGTACCAGCAAGCGGCTGGAAGACCAGGAGGAACGACGACGTCAGCAAGTGCAAACAACGCATCAAGAACTGTTACGTCGACATAAGGAACCTCCGAAGAAAGAAATGATGAAGGATTGGACCTTGTGGAGGGGACGACCCCCTCCAAAACGGAAAAAGAGACTTCAAGCAGAGGAGGAACCGGTAATGTACAAGAACCGGCCTCCCCAGAGAGAGTGAATATGCCATGGTAGAGAGCGATGGGTGAATGTGATCTGGCAAGCTGAAAGGAAAGCGCTGGAGATGAGCTTTGTCTTAAGAGGGGAGCGGATGTAACGGACGAAGAATAGTCGCTGCAAGAAGAGTAGCCGAAACAACAGGAGACACTGCAAGCACAGCTACGGGACGGAAAAGGAACGGGGGTGCACCGTTAGGCTATTCGAGACGAACAGCCTTAAGGAGGGAGCAGTGTGACATGTTGAGCTATGGATGACGCCCCTCCCCTCCCGCCAGCCGAAGTGAGCCGAGCGGAGCTGAAGTTAGCCGAGTCCCAGCATCCTGGTAGCTATGCAACGCGAGTCAACAGCGGTGACGTCACCAAGGGGTACCACGGTTGGTAGGCAGCTCGGGTAAACAGTGGTTGCGAGAGACGACGGTAGTAACAGCGGTACACAGCATTGCTAGCATGATGGCACCAGACAACAGTGGTGCCTATTACGTGGCCGTTTTCTGTATTGTCCGAACGAGGCTACATAATGAGCAGCGAAGGCTATTCATAGTTAGTCCTCGAGCTACCTCCGAGAGTTCCGAGCAAGCTGACGAGTCAGTGTGTTATCAACAGTCTTCAAGGCAGCAGCCTGCAAGCAGAGTTTGAATCTAGCCAGCGGCGTGTTACGAGTGAAAGTGTGTAATTCAGGGAGACTTGTATAGCTCCCGCGTTATTAATACGTGAAGACTACTGAAGATAGTGTTAAGAGATTTTTTTGTAGGGTAATTGTAATTGTAACTGTAACGTGTTTAGTTTACTGAAGATGCCGTTCGGATTGTTAATTGGTTTATTTAACAACCTACAAGTATCGGCTACAATTATTTATAACACAGTTGCGGGGTTTCACACTTTATGACCCTATTCGCAATAATCTCTTCACTCTATCTTCAGTAGTCTACACGTTTTTATAACGCGGGAGGTATACAAGTGCAACTGTGTCACACACACACTGCCAATTATTACTTGGTTAACACGAACTATCACTGATTCTCACACACGCGTCCATAACTCGTAACTCGCCGCTGGCTAGATTCCAACACAACTCGTAGGTAGCTTCCTTGAGAACTGTGTAGTACCCTTATAAACCCTCAGCCGTGCAACAAGAAAACAGCCATGTAATAGGCACCACTGTTGCTACCATCATCTCTCGCAACCACTGTTTATCCGCATTGCATAGCGACCAGTGTGATGGGAATAGGCTCACTTCGGCTCCTCTTGGCACATCACCACTGGAGGGGGGAGGGGAGGGAGGATGTTGACCTCCTATTACCGTAGCGCAACACGTCACACTATATATAGTCACATGTAGGAGGGTTTTGCCGGGCCATTGCAGCCTTTCTTAGTATCATTTCTTAGCTCAGCCTTTATTGTTATTTCATTTATGGAGCCTATCCACTATTAATTAGATGCCTGTCCAGCCTTACAAATGCATAATTTTATTTAATTTGGAATTTGTTAAACAGTGGCAGTACAGCTTAACGTCTGTTGAAGCAAGAACCTCCATACATGCTGATGGACTCAGGCACACACCACACAAGGAGGTGTGCTCTCTCTGTCCCTCCCTCCCACCTCTCTGTCACCACACTCACACCTACTGATTTAATACATCGCTGTACTGGAGCTTCAAACTTATTTCTCTTCCTGTTAGAATTTTTCATGTTATTTACTCTAATTTTCCAGGGTAATTTGAATGAAATTCAACCTGTGCATGGTGAGGAGCGACGATATTCCTGTGACGAGTGTGGAGATTCATTCAGTCAAGAACAGATTCTGATAGCACATCGACACACGCCTAGTGGGGAGTGGCCATTTATATGCGACATATGTAATAAGTCATTCAGTCATCAGAGTAGTCTGAAGAGACATCAGCGCATACATAGTGGGGGGCAACCATTTTGCTGTGATGTATGTAATAAGTTGTTTAGTCAGCAGAGTTATCTGAAGAAGCATATGAGCATACATAGTGTGGAGCAACCATTTTGCTGTGATGAATGTAATAAATCATTTAGTCAGCAGAGTTATCTGAAGAAGCATATGCGCATACATAGTGTGGAGCAACCATTTTGCTGTGATGAATGTAATAAGTCATTCAGTGGTCAGAGTAATCTGAAGACACATCAGCGCATACATAGTGGGGAGCAACCATTTTGCTGTGATGTATGTAATAAGTCATTCATTCAGCAGAGTAATCTGAAGAGACATCAGCGCATACATAGTGGGGAGCACCCGTTTTGCTGTGATGTATGTAATAAGTCGTTTAGTCAGCAGGGTTATCTGAAGAAGCATATGCACATACACAGTGGGGAGCAACCATTTTGCTGTGATGAATGTAATAAGTCATTCAGTGATCAGAGTAATCTGAAGACACATCAGCGCATACATAGTGGGGAGCAACCATTTTGCTGTGACATATGTAATAAGTCATTCAGTCAGCAGAGTAGTTTGAAGAGACATCAGCACATACACAGTGGGGAGCAACCATTTTGCTGTGATGTATGTAATAAGTCATTCAGTCAGCAGAGTAGTTTGAAGAGGCATCAGCACATACACAGTGGGGAGCAACCATTTTGCTGTGATGTATGTAATAAGTCATTCAGTCAGCAGAGTAGTTTGAAGAGGCATCAGCACATACACAGTGGGGAGCAACCATTTTGCTGTGATGTATGTAATAAGTCACTCAGTATGCAGAGACATCGGTGCATACATGTTGATGTGCAGTAAATCATAGAGCAGCAGAGATAGGTTTAGACTAAAAGAACAGCAATACAGTTTTGCTGTGTGTGTGGCATGCTTCAATTTTGTAGAATGCTACAATATATTGGAGTTGATTGCTTTCGAACTGACGGGAAATGAACCGAGTCCCAAGGTACAAAAGATCTGTGCAAATGAGTTCCATTTGATTCTGACTGCTGAGTGTGCGCAATGCCCTGTCTTGTTGAATGGAAACAGATATGACATGACATTATCCTACAGTGTTGATGTTAATTCAGCGCTGGAAGCTAATGAGTAATAGAGCCTAGTCACTGAAAGGGATCGACAGCTTATAAAGATAATGTTTTTTGCTATAAGTTATCTGTGTTCTTCTGTCATTACGTGTGAGTAAATTCATTGATCAGTTAGTTTCAGATTGATGTATCGCTTGGATTGAGTATATTGAGATAACTATTATGGATTGGTCGGATGAATACAAACTACGCTATATTGGACATTACAGATGAGATGTCTGTCTGCGGGATACTTGTTATATTGATTATAAGAAGAAAGTTTAATAAAGGTGGGTTGATTCTGCTTGTGGAGAAATATAGTAGTATAGAGAATTTAATTGAAAGGCTCAAGAAAGTCTTGCTTACATCTTTTCATTGTGAATATCAGCAGAGAAACTGAGCGGTCTGTCATGAGATCAAAAAGGAAAGTGGTTTGGCACTCAGACACTCCTTTGTCTTAGAGGGAAAAAGTCAACTGAAAATTGTGAAGCAAGTTTCAGTGTAATTATATAATTCTTTAATAAAATCAGGCAGTGTCATTAATATTATTAATTGGAATTCAGAGGTTTCATGTAGTGGAATGACACAAGAGGAATAGCTTTTAATTGTACTTAAATTCAGTGCAGTCATGCCCCTCCCTCCATACCTGTTTTCTTCAATGCCTGAATGAGCTGCATCATAACCGAAGCTAATTTTTGGTCACTGAGCAAGTGATCTCTGATTACTGACACGTTTCTTGCCAAGGAACGCTTCATTTTGCATAAAATGTACCATGCATTCATCCCTCAATAACTGCATCAGCAGAGCTCTTCCTCATGTGTCACCACACGTTGGCTGTTGCTGCATCACCAGAACTGATCCTGCTCCATGGTCCTGGAATATGTGGTCCATTTTGTATGTCTTCAGCATATAAAGTAGTGGGCAGTGCATGAATGGATTTGCAAGTTGCAGTTGTCCTCAGAAAGGGTGAAGGTTGGCTGATGCTGTGTATTCTATATGCTTAAAGAAGGGAATATGGAGTGAAATCATCTGGCTCAGGATAGGGGCCAGTGTCTGGCTGTGAATGGTAATGAACCCTTGCATTCCATAACATGTTGGTAATTCATTGAGTAGCTGAGCAACTAGTAGCTTCTCTGGAAAGGTGTAGCTGTGTTAAGTTGGTTAATATTTGGCATTAGAACTTCTAGATTGATTGATTGGAACTGGCATTTGTTGTTGATCCCATCCTGCTGAAGCAACCCAAATGTGTCTCTGATGGTCAGTAAGCCTGGGCCCCCGTTGTATACATTGGGGTAGTACAGTATGTTATGTATATATACACATACACACATGAGGGCAATGACTCGCATCCAGCCAGTCAGTTTACTAAACCCTGTATTCCCACCAGACTGAAGCAAAGCTCTTCTTCTTCTTCCAAAAAATGTATTTTTGCAGTATGTGTGTCCAGTTTAATTACTGCTACATAAGTAAGTCCAGGGAGCTGAGTTAGTAATCATTAATGGAAGTTCTTATTTTTGAGACCTCATGTCGCACTAGTGCAGAAACTGTTTTAGTGTATATAAATTTTACGTCACATTGTGAACACATGCTGTGTGCAGCAAAAGAGCTGCTTGGTGTAGCTGATGCAGCAGAGGGACCGACATGCAGAAGGCAATGCAGAGCCTTGTGGAAAGGATGGATGAAGAGACAAATAACAGTACAGACCTCGGGGAATAAGAAATGTGAAAGAGGAAGATGGGCAGAATAACAGTGAGACTCTGAATGTGATGTAGAAGCCTGTACCTTAACTGAAGGAGAAGAAAAAATATTTCTGACTTATGCTTCATTCACCAAAATTCTGAATTTAAACTTGGTATTGTATATCACTCAGAATCACTTGCTGGGTTTTTGGATTGTGTTCATTGTCTGATGTTCAAGAAACAGAATGTACAATTTCAGGAACTGGGTCTATTTTGGTCCTCACTTGAGGGACGGGGGCACAACTGCTCTGCTGTGTCCATGAGAAAGAGCTCATTCTAGCAGGACAGTGGACAAAGTCCAAAAATCCAGCGATTCCAGAAACCTTTAGAATCTACGGGTATCCTGCAAGTGTATGAGTGTTCTGGCAAGCGAATGTTATATAGGGTTAATTTTATGATGCTCTTAGTATTGTAGCGTGTTTTGTGTGTCACGCTACAAATGAATTCACGTAGGTCTCAAATCCCGTAGAACCCTTTATTGGACACTTATACAACCACATGCTTTACAATCGTTATCCTACACAATTTCTCAGCGACACTAAACTGTCTTCTCTGGCGGATGTTCCAAGACTCTCTACTTCGAAGGCTCGATAAAGACTGACTGTGCGAATGCTTTCAACCCCGCTATATAACCTCGGTCGCTGCTGTGCAACGAACCCTCTGTTATAGCAGTGGAAACGTTGCTCTGTTGGTTTCGTGTTTCCTACGCAATAACCCATTGTTATCGCGTTGTCTCTGTGGGAACGCTTCGCATATTCGTCTTAACCATGGAGATTCGGTGTTGGAACTACAATAGAGCGATTGTTGTTTATTATGCAACGGTCTATTCTGGCGTTTCCACAGAAGTGACTCTTCTGGATTGCCGACACGTTACAGTATTTTAGGTTACATAGCATCGGTTGGAATAATGCTTGATAAGTGGTGAACTTGGAACAATTTTAAACAAAGCAGACATGACATTTTTCCCTGCAGCATCTAAAGAATAACCTGGAAAGACTCATTCGGTACAGCCGGTATCCCCACCGATAATCGACTGGAGCGTTTGGATATGAGTATAGAGAGCAACGGCTGCACGAATATACTTGTCACATCATCAAATTGTTTCATGTCTGTGATGCTCATTGTTGAATTGGATGATAATGGAGTCTGGTTGTGCCATGTGTGTACCTGTATGTTGTCATGATGTATGTTGGTAATTAATTTTATATTGAGATAATGTGAGCACAGTACAGTTGATACAAGGTGGGGTGCAGCATCTGCTTTTGGCACAGATATTACTCATATAAACTGTGTGGAACGGAAGGATGTGGAGATCGTGTCCATTTCACTGTCGGTGTGTTCCAACTGTTTGCATGTCATGTCATATGCTAACATAGCCAAGATGGGCCAGAGAAGCACGGTTCTCCTCTTTGACACTGTGGGGTTGAATGGCATTGTTGGTGATGTGGCCAGTTTGAGTTCCATTACTTCTGCGACTTCTACTTCTAGTTCTTCTGCAACTTCTTCCATATGTACTTGTGACTGTTAATTGCACTTTGACCATGACTTCTGCTTGAACAAGTTCTGTATCTCACAATTGTACTTCTGTGACCTGTACCACTAACACTTGTATTTTGGCATAGTTAACCCTGTGTGATAAGTGTGCTAATTGCATAAGTGACATCGTTATTCATCATACCAGTGAACTGATGATCACTTGTCCATCAAGTAAGAACCAAACTGTCAGCAGCTGCATCAGTTCACATCGCCCTCATCTGTGCAATTCTTTGACCTACACTGAAACCACTTGGGTTCAACATGCAACATCCCCTGAGATAAATCCTTGACCTTCCAAAAGCATTAAATGCCTTACTAAGAAATGACCATGGATTGAGAGTGTTGGTGCTTGAATGGGTAGGCTACAAAATTCCACATAACATTTAATTTAAACCCTTTTGCAGGCACTACGGCAGACATACACATAAATATTCCTATGAAAGGCATTTAAGTCGCATAACACATCATCAATTTTCTGATGTTTTTTAATAGATGGCCACATCAATGTTATGCAAAATTATATCATAACCTACAAACAGTTGGGATACTGGGTTTTTGGACTTTGTCCATCATCCAGATTTTAAAAAACACAAAGTGTCGGAAACTGGATCTGTTTCAGTCCTCAGGTGAGGGAACCCTAGTCTGTTGGGTTCCTTAGAAGGAGCTAGCCTCAATCACTGCACCAAATTGAAGACCATTAATATTCAGTGCCATGGAATCTCAAACCTTAATGACCCTACATTACCCGGCTTCCTTTCAAACTCTTATTCATGGTGATTCCTTCATATATGCTTCCATACGGAGGAAACGTGACAGGATTTTGCTCAATGGAAAGCTTTCCTAATTTTATACCTCTTTCCAAGAAATGCATTTCTATATGCATATTTGTCCATTAAATACAACTGTTATCCCTCAATTCAAGTTCTCTGCACATACTGGCTAGGAAAATGAGTACATTATCACAAACAATATTCATGAATATTTTGCTTAATATTCCATATGACAATGAAACAGCACAGATAATATTGTCACTGGATTTCAGGTTTTTGCAGCAATGACAAAATTAGATTGTCTGACTGTTAAAGACGCTCAGTTCTTGATCTTGGCTGAGAATGGCACCACTGAGTCCTTGTCACTTTTTGAGTTGCATATACTTTGAAATCTGTTCACCTGACTGGGAAAGACTTAGTTATTTAGAATATAAATACTTACTATACAGCATACCACAGTGCCTGAACTGCAAGCCAATGACTCAAAATAATAATACCTGATGAGTTCATCTCAATTATTTTTGTTATTAGTCTGTTTTTCTGATCACTGAATGTCAATCCAGTCAAATGAAAACAACTTTCACCATAAATTTTAAACATCCAAAATGTGTCTGGCAGGAAAATTACATTTTGCTTAGGGCGCTGTGAGATGGGGGTTTACAGTAACAAATGTACATATCCTTTGTATTATTTTTGAGAACTTGTAATTTTATGTAAAATTAAATAGTTCATGTTTATTCTATTTGGCATTATCTTGTGAAGATATTTATTTTTGTTCTTTTTCAGTTTATCATTTAGGAAATGTAAATCAGAAAACTGCTCAGGTACTCAAACCCATTACTATTCAAAGACTTTAAATTTTTTGTGGACCAAATGATTATTCTTTGATTTGAGGTTCTCACAGCAGTAATTATGAACAGCGCTGTCTTCTGGGATCTGATTTCACATGGAACATTAAAGTTCACGAATATTTCAGCATGATATACAGCCTTCATCTTCAGGGTTGAAGAACAAGCCAAGTATCAAGCAAGCTTGGCTTACTCCTGGACTCTGAAGACGGGAGGCATCATGTTCCTCTGAAACGCTGACGAACTTTCACAGGACTAAGCAGCATCACAACCCAGAAGATAATATTCTTAACTGACTTCCATACAACTCTACACAGATGTGATGTAGAAAGGTGAGATGATAAGTCCAGTGAGTGGCTGGACAAACATGTGTGACTTCATATGTATCAGTTGAATTGAATTGAATTTATTTACATTCTATAAATCCTAAGCAGGTTAGTACCTTTGGATACAGAACAAGTCAAAAGGTTACATACATAAGTACAGGCAATTTTAGCTTAAAAATTAATATAACTTAATTTTACATCATTCTCTATTTACATTGAAGTATTCATCTAAAGAGTAGAAGGAATGAGCATGTAGATAATTCTTTAACTCTGATTTAAACTTTTTAGTATCATTGCCCAAGTTTTTAATACTTTGTGGCAGATTGTTGAACACTTTTATGCCAGTAAAGTAGACTCCTTTTTGATATACTGATAAAGTTGATGAGGGTAGGTGGAAGTTATATTTTTGTCTAGTATTCATGTTATAGACATCAGAATTTAATTTGAATTTATCTTTGTTGTAAACAACAAATAAGAGAAGCGATAATATGTATTGCGATTGAAGAGGTAGAATTTTTAATTTCTTAAATAATTCTCTACATGAATCTCTACTTCTACATCCTGTAATGATTCTAATTATATTCTTTTGTATTTTAAAAATTATTACACTATGTGAAGAGTTCCCCCAAAATATTAATCCATAGTTCATAATAGAATGAAAGTAGGCATGGTAAACCATCTTCAATGTTTCCTGTGACATAAAAGGCTTAATTGATCTCATCGCATAGCAAGCTGCATTTAATTTAGGTATAATTTGTTCAATATGTATTTTCCAAGACAGTGTACTGTCTACATGTATTCCAAGGAATTTTGTATCAAGTACTTTACAGATTAATTTGTTGGCATAACTGATGTCCAGATCAATTTGGTGGTTGTTTTTAGTTGTGAATGATATGTAATGGGTTTTATCAAAATTTAATGAGAGTAAATTGGCTTCGAACCATCTGTTTAAGGCTTCAAATACAATATTTATGTCATTTTTAAAGTTTTCAAATTTAGAGTTCTTAAATATTATACTAGTGTCATCTGCATATAGAATTGGTTTAGATTTATTGTTGATGGTTTTAGATAGATCATTTATGTAGAGAAGAAAAAGTAAGGGACCTAAAATTGATCCTTGTGGAACACCGTGCTTTATAATTCCCCAGTTTGAAAATGCATTATGACTGGAGTTTTTATTATTTATTTCAACTCTTTGATACCTGTTTTTGAGGTATGATTTGATCCATTCATTAGCTTTGCCAGTTATTCCATAGAAATTTAATTTCGATAGTAAGATATCATGATTAACACAATCGAAAGCTTTTGCTAGATCACAGAAAATCCCTCCCACAATTAATCTGTCATTGAGAGCACTTAAAATATCGTTAGTTAGTTCATAGGTTGCTTTTTCTGTTGTTAGGTCTTTCCTAAATCCAAATTGCTCTTTGACTAATATGTTGTTAGAATTTAAGTGTTCAAGTAGTCTATTATACATAACTTTTTCAAAGACTTTTGAGAATGAAGTCAATATGGATATTGGTCTGTAATTAGAGATGCATTTTCTCTCTCCTTTTTTAAAAAGTGGTTTCATTACAGCGTATTTTAAGCGTTGAGGAAAAGTACCTGATGATAAAGATTTATTACATAGATGATTCAAGGGTGAACTGATGTAAACAGAGCTTGCTTTAAGTAATTTGGTAGAGATTTCATCATATCCATGTGAATTTTTGGGCTTAAGGGATTTAATAATGTTTTCAATTTCCTTCCTTGTTGAGAATTTGAGATTGATATTTGGAAATGAATTGTTAAAGGCACGAGACAGATAGTATATTGGATTATTATTATTATTATTATTATTATTATTATTATTATTATTATTATTATTGGAATATGTTTTCTCAGCTAATGAAAGGAAATATTCATTAAATGCACTTGCGATAGCTTGTGGATTGTTAGTGGACTTCCCTTCAATATTCAAACTTTGTACGTCTTCATTAACAGATTTCTTTCCTGATTCAACTTTCACAATATCCCAGGTGGTTTTAATTTTATTGTTTGATTTTAGAATTTGGCTGTTATAGTTATTCTGTTTGGCTTCTTTAATGACTTTTGACAAAATTTTACAGTACATTTTGTAGTGACTTTTTAGTCTTGGATCATTACTGTCCCTACTGGCCAAATATAGTTGTCTTTTGTGTTTACATGAAGTTTTTATTCCAATTGTTATCCAGGTGGATTTGTTTTTATTTTCATTTTTGACTATTTTTAAGGGAAAGCTTGAATAAAAGATCCTCAAGTATGTGTTCAGAAAGCAATTAAATTTAGAATCAATATTATTGCTGTCAAATACATTGTCCCATGATTCATTACTTAATTTTGTGACAAAATCTGCCATCGTATGCTCGTTGATTTTCCTTACTGTTTGATATTGTTGATTACTGGGCTGAAGGTCAATATTATTTATTTCTATGAGTTGAGCATCATGATCGGATAAGCCATTTATAAAGGGTCCTACAGTATAGTCTCTTAATTTTGAGTTATCAATGAATATATTATCTATCGCTGAACTAGAATTATTTTGAACTCTTGTGGGAAAGTTAACAGTACTGGAGAGGTTGTAAGATGATAACAAAAGTCTAAATTTAGTTTCCTATTACTGTCGATGAGATAGTTTATATTTATATCACCACAAATTATAAATTCAACTTTTGAACTATGCAGTACATTTAGGATGGTTTCTAATCTATTTATGATTCGCTGCTTATCTTTAATACGTTTAAAACGTATTAAAGATAAGCAGCGACACACACACAGAGCGCCTACACTGAACAACACATGAACAACGATAAAAACAAGAAGTGGCCGTTGCATCACCGTAGATATAGGGCATGTACCCTGAAAAATTTTAACTAAAAATTTGAAAAAGAAAGAACAGAGATCTTATAGACATTTTAACTTGAATTAAGTTTTAAAAAGTGCTAATTTAAAAACCAAATCGACGCGTGTAGATTAACAAAGATTTTATACAATTAGAAAGACTGGTAATTTTAAATTTTAACAAGCAGTGTAACAGCTACGTGAGTGACACACACCTGATGATGGCCATTTAGGGCCGAAACATGTAGTGTGGAGGAGGAAAAAGAAGTAAAAACTACAATAAAAGTTGTTGCACTGAAGACGGTATTTATCCATATATATAGATTGAGTTCGTTAATAATTTCTTTAAATTCTGTTAATTAATTTAGAATGACTGAACATTTTATGAAAATTCATTAAATAATTCAGTAATTATTAGAAATATGAAGGATTCCCTTAAATTAGTATGAAATCTTTTATAAAATGATTGAAATTCTTTGTTTTAACGCAAAATTTCAAAAGTTTTAGAAAAAAAATTATATTCATTTCGTTGAATTCGTTCAAAATTCAATTAAAATTACTTTAATTAACTTCGAATCGTTCAAAATTTCTTCAAATTTCCAGGAAATATTATGTAAATCTTCAAAGAGTCTGTTAGAATTCACAAAATTAGTGTGAAATCTTTCACAAAATAATTGATATTATATAAATTAAGTTGAAATCAAGAAAGAATTTCTGGTTAAATTTATATGAATTATTTTGAAGAAGGTCAAAATTAGTTTAGAATTCTTTAAATTATCATGAAATCCATCAAAAAATGTATTAAAATTATTTAATAAGTACATATCGTCCAAAATTGGATAGATTTCCATAAATTAAAGAGGAATCTTTGACAATTTGTAGAAATTCTTTATATTAACTTGAAATCTGGTAAAATTCTTGGTCGAAATTTTATAAATTACGTTGAAAACTTTCAAAACCTGGTTTATATTCGTTAAATATATCTTGACATAAATCAGAATTTACTTAAACTTCCCTAATATAATGTAGAAATCGTCAATAATTTGGACAGAATTCCATTTAATAAGAAGAAATCTTTCACATATTGTCTGTACTTCCTTATATTAACGTGAAATCGTCAAAGAATTTTCGGAAAAAATGTCATAATATAATTTGAGTTCGTTCATAATTTGTTTAAATTCTGTTAATTAACTTAGAATGACTGAACATTTTATTAAAATTCAATAAATAATATAGTAATTATCAGAAATTTGAACGAATTCCTTAAATTAGGGTTAAATCTTTTATAATTTGTCTGAAATACTTTATTTTAACTTGTAAAATTCAAAGAATTTTAAGATAAATTTATATACATTTCGTTGAATTCGTTCAAAATTCAATTCAAATTCTTTAAATAAACTTCGAATCGCTCTAAATTTCAATTCAAAATTCAATTAAAATTCCTTAAATTAACGTCGAATTTTCAAAATTTCTTTAATTTCCTGAAATATTATGTAAATCATAAAAAATTTGCTAGAATTCTCATAAGTTGTGTGAAATCTTTTACAAAATAATTGATATTGTGACATGTTGCGCAAAAGAGAACCCCCCCACCAGCAGTGACGCGGCGGGTGAGTCAGCGCTCCCCTCCCCCTCCTCCGCACGGTAACGTAACGCTCGCGTGACTACGGTAATAGGCGAGTTCCCGCCCCGCCACTCCCCTCCGCGGTGACGTAACGCGCAACGCTACGTACCCGTAATCAACTTCCTACTGTGACGTGGCACTCATTACGCAACCGGCAAGCACTGCAACTATATAAGTGAGCTGCACAGCTGGTACCGGTCAGTTCTAATGTGGCTACCAGCGAGTTCTACTGTAGCAGTCGGCGACATCAGTTATAAAGTAACAGTCGCCGAATTGAAACATAGCAGCCTGCGAGTGTGCGATAACTAAGAATTCAGCGAGCGGAAGACTTATTGTGTGCTTTCGAGATTTAGTGAGTGCTGTAGTACAGTTATACTTGGAGTGTGTAATTCAGGGAGACTTGTATAGCTCCCGCATTATTAGTACGTGAAGACTCTTGAAGACAGTGTTAAGAGATTGTGTTGTAGGGTTTGTAAACTGTGGAAACCCGTAACGTTGTGATAATTAATTGTAGCCGTTAGTTGTAGATTGTTAAATAAACCAATTAACCATCTCTACGGCGTCTTCGGTAACGAAACACGTTACAATATTATTTTCATTAAGTTGAAATCGAGAAGGAATTTTTGAAAATAATTACATGAATTAGGTTGAAGATGTTCAGAATTAGTTTAGAATTATTTAAATTATCATGAAATCCCTCAAAATATGATTAAAATTAATTATTAATTATATATCATCAAAAATTGTAGAGATTTCCATGAATTAAAGTGGAATTTTGAAAATTTGTTGAAATTCTTCATATTAACATGAAATCTGGAAAAATTCTTGGTCAAATTTGGTAAATTACATTTCAAATCTTTCGAAACCTGATTCATATTCGTTAAAGATAACTTAACATCAATCAAAATTGAAAGAAATTTCCCTAATATAATGTAGAAATCGTCAATAATTTGGTCAGAAAACCATTTAATAAGATAAATTTTTTCACATATTGTCTGAAATTCCTTATATTAACGTGAAATCGTCAAAGAATTTTCGGAAAAAATGTCATAATATAATTTGAGTTCGTTCATAATTTGTTTAAATTCTGTTAATTAACCTAGAATGATTGAACATTCTATTAAAATTCATTAAATAATATAGTAAATATTAGAAATTTGAAGGAATTCCCTAAATTGTGGTGATATCTATTATAATTTTTTTGACATTCTTAATTTTAACTTGAAAAATCAAAGAATTTTAGGTTAAATTTATATACATTTCGATGAATTCTTTAAAAATTCAATTAAAATTACTTAAATTAACTTCGAATCGTTTTAATTTCTTTACATTTCCAAAAATTTTATGTAAATCGTTAAAAATCTGCTAGAATTCTCAAAATTAGTGTGAAATTTTTCACAAAATAATTGATGTTATATATATATTAATTAGAATTCGAGAAAGATTTTTTGGTTAAAATTACATGAATTAGGTTGTAGAAGGTCAAAATTAGTATAGAATTCCTTAAATCATCATGAAATCCCTCGAAAATTGATTAAAATTAATTAATAATTAGATACCGTCAAAAAATTTGAAATATTTCCATAAATTAAAGTGGAATCTTAGACAATTTTTTGAAATTCTTCATGTTAACTTGAAATTTGAAAAATTCTTAGTCAAATTTCGTAAATTAATTTAAAAACTTTCAAAACCTGGTTTATATTCGTTAAATTTAACTTATCATCAATAAAATTTGACTTAAATTCCATTTAATAATTTGACTTAAATTTCCCTAGTATATGGTAGAAATCGACAATAATTTGGACAGAATTCCATTTAATAAGAAGAATTCTTTCACATATTGTCTGTACTTCCTTATTTTAACGTGAAATCACAAAGGAATACACGAAAAAATTTCATAAAATAGGTTATGTTCGTTCATAATTTGTTTAAATCCTTTTAATTAACTTAGAATGAAGAACAATTTATTAAAAATCATTAAATAATATAGTAATTATCAGAAATTTGAACGAATTCCTTAAATTAGGGTTAAATCTTTTATAATTTGTCTGAAATACTTTATTTTAACTTGTAAAATTCAAAGAATTTTAAGATAAATTTATATACATTTCGTTGAATTCGTTCAAAATTCAATTCAAATTCTTTAAATTAACATCGAATCGCTCTAAATTTCTATAAATTAAAGTGGGATCTTAGACAATTTTTTTGAAATTCTTCATGTTAACTTGAAATCTGGAAAAATTCTAGGTCAAATTTCGTAAATTAATTTAAAAACTATGAAAACCTGGTTTATATTCGTTAAATTTAACTTATCACCAATAAAAATTGACTTAAATGTCCCTAATATATAGTAGAAATCTTCAATAATTTGGACAGAATTCCATTTAATAAGAAGAAATCTTTTCACATATTGTCTGTAATTCCTTATATTAACATGAAATCGTCAAAGATTTTTCGGAAAAAAATGTCATAAAATAGGTTGACTTCGTTAATAATTTGTTTAAATTCTGTTAATTAACTTAGAATGACTGAACATTTTATCAAAATTGATTAAATAATGCAGTAATTATCAGAAATATGAAGGTATTCCTCAAACTAGAGTGAAATCTTTTACAATTTGGTTGAAATTCTATATTTAACTTTAAAAATTCAAAACATTTTAGGTTAAAATTATATCCATTTCGTTGAATTCGTTCAAAATTTAATTAGAATTCCTTAAATTAACTTAGAATCGTTCTAAATTTCTCTAAATTTCGTGATATTTTATGTAAATCGTCAAAAACTCTGCTAAAATTCCCAAAATTAGTGTGAAACCTTTCACAAAATAATTGAAATTTAATATACTAAGAAGAAATCGAGAAAGAATTTTGGTTGAAATTACATGAATTAGGTTGAATAAGGTCAAAATCAGTTTAGAATTCCCTAAATTATCACGAAATCCCTCGAAATTTGATTAATATTAATTAATAATTAGATATCGTCAAAAAATTTGATAGATTTTCATTAATTAATGTGGAATTTTTGACAATTTTTTTGAAATTCATTATACTATCTTGAAATGTGTAATAAATCTTGGTCAAAATTTCGTGAAATACCTCGAAATCTTTCAAAACCTGATTTATATTCGTTAAATTTTTACTTAACTTCAATAAAAATTGACTTAAATATTGCTAATATAATAAGAAATCGTGAATATTTGGACAGAATTCCATTTAATAAGAAGAAATCTTTCACATAGTGTCTATAATTCCTTATATTAACTTGAAATCGTCAAAGAATTTTCCGAAGAATGTTATAAAATAGGTTGAGTTCGCTCATATTTTTTTTAAATTCTGTTAATTAATATAGAATGACTAAACATTTTATGAGAATTCATTAAATAATTCAGTAATTATCAGAAATATGAAGGATTTCTTTAAATTAGAGTGAAATCTTTTATAAAATGTTTGAAATTCTTTATTTCAACGCAAAATTTCAAAAATTTTAGAAAAAGAATTATATTCATTTCCTTGAATTCGTTCAAAATTCAATTAAAATTCCTTAAATTAACTTCCAATCGTTCAAAATTACTTTAAATTTCCCAGAAATATTATGTAAATCGTCAAAAAGTACGCTAGAATTCACAAAATTAGTGTGAAATCTTTCACAAAATAATTGATATTATATACATTAAGTTGAAATCGAGAAAGAATTTTTGGTTAAAATTACATGAATTAGGTTGAAGAAGGTCAAAATTAGTTTAGAATTCCTTAAATTATCATGAAATCCCTCAAATTTGATTAAAATTGATTAACAATAAAATATCGTCAAAAAAATTGGATAGATTTCCATAATTTAAAGTGGAATCTTTGACAGTTTGTTGAAATTCTTTATACTAACTAGAAATCTGGTACAATTCTTAGTCAAAATTTCATAAATTACGTTGAAATCTTTCAAACTATCTTTTATATTCCTTAAATTTAACTTAAACATCAATCAAAATTGACTTAAATTTCCTTAATATAATGAATAAATCGGCAATAATTTGGAGAGAAACCATTTAATAAGATGAAATCTTTCATATATTGCCTGTAATTTCCTTATATTAATGTGAAATCGTCAAAGAATTTTCGAAAAATGTCATAAAATATTTTGAGTTCGTTCATATAGAGTTTAAATTCTTAACATTAACTTAGAATGACTGAACATTTTATTAAAATTAATTAAATACTATAATAATTATCAGATATTTGAAGGAATAACTTAAATTAGGGTGAAATCAATTATAATTCTGTGGAAATACTTTATTTAACTTAAAAAAATTAAGAAATTTTAGGTTAAAATTATATTTATTTCGTTGAATTCTTTCCAAATTCAATTAAAATTCCTTAAATTAACTTCGAATCTTTCAAAATTTCTTAAAATTTCCTGAAATATTTTGCAATTTTTCAAAATGTCTGCTAGAATTCCCAAAATTAGTGTGAAATCTTTCACAAAATAATTGATATTATATATATTAAGTTGAAATAACGAAAAAATTTTTGGTTAAAATTGCATGAATTAGGTTGAAGAAGGTCAAATTTAGTTTAGAATTCCTTAAATTATCATGAAATTCTTCGAAATGTGATTAAAAATAATTAATAATTAAATGTAGTCAAGAAATTGATTAGATTTCCATAAATTAAAGCGGAATCATTGATATTTTATTGAAATTCTTTATATAACTTGAAATCTCTTATAATTCTTCGTCAAAATTTTGTAAATTACTTCGAAATCTTTCAAAACATACTTCATATTCGTTAAATTTAACTTAACTTCAATAAATTTCTAACTTAATTTTCACTAACATAATGTAGAAATCGTCAATAATTTGGACATAAAACCATTTAATATGATGAAATCTTTCACATATTATCTGTAATTCCTTATATTAACGTGAAATCGTCAAAGAATTTTTGGAAAAAAATTCATAAAAATGTTGAATACGTTCATAATTTGCTCAAATTCCTTTAATTAATTTAGAATGACTGAACATTTTATTAAAATTAATTACATAATATAGTGTGACATGTTGCGCAACGGAGGACCGCTACCTCCCCAGCGGCACGTGGCGGTAATCTAGCGCTCTCGTAATATTCGAGTCATCTCCCCGCCACTCACTCATTTGTTTCGTGCCGAGTGGAACCGAAGTGAGCCGAGCGGAGCCGAAGTAAGCCGTCGGAGCCGGAGTGAGCAGAGCGGAGCCGAAGTGAGCCGAGAGGAGCCGAAGTTATCCCATTCCCCGCAACCTTGTAGCTGTGCAACGCGAGTCAACAGCGGTGACGTCACCAAGGAGTAACAGCGTTGCTAGGTTATACACCACGTCACATTATTGACGTGGCGGGCGACCCTAGCAACAGCGAACGGAATAAAAGCCGGCTGAGCAGCAAGCGAGAGTCAGTGTGTTATCAACGAGTTCTCAGTTCGCAAGTTACGAGCTACAGACGCGTGTGCGTGAATCAGTGATAGTTCGTGATAACCAGTTATATTTGGAGTGTGTAATTCAGGGAGATATGTATAGCTCCCGCGTTAATAATACGTGAAGACTCTTGAAGATAGTGTTAAGAGATTTTGTTGTAGGGTTTGTAAAGTGTGGAAACCCGTAACATTGTTATCATTAATTGTAGCTGATATTTGTAGTTTGTAGAATAAAACAATTAACGATCTCTACGGCGTATTCAGTAACGAAACACGTTAAAATAGTAATTATCGGAAATTTGAACGAATTCCTTAAATTAGAGTGAAATCTTTTACAATTTGGTTTAAATTCTTTTTTTAAAGTGAAAAAATTCAAAGAATTTTAGGATAAAATTTTTACACTTCGTCGAATTCGTTCAAAATACAACCAAAATTGCTTAAATTAACTTCGAATCTTTCTAAATTTCTTTACATTTTCGGAAAAATTGTGTAAATAGGCAAACATTCTGCTAGAATTCCCAAAATGTTAACGAAGTCTTTCACAAATTTATTGATATTGTAACATGTTGCGCGACTGAGAACCCCCCTCCCCCCTCCTCTCCACGGTAACGTAGCGCTCCCCGCCACTCCCCTCCGCGGTGANTTTTGGTTAAAATTATATAAATTAGGTTGGAGAAGGTTAAAATTAGTTTAGAATTCCTTAAATTATCATGAAATCCCTCAAAATTTGATTAAACTTAATTGATAAATAAATATCTTCAAGAAATTGAATAGATTTCCGTAAATTAAAATGGAATCTATGAAAATTTGTGAAATTCTTTATATTAACTTGAAATCGGTAATAATTCCTGGTAAAAATTTCGTAAATTACGTCCAAACCTTTCAAAATCTGGATTGTATTCCTTAAATTTAACTTCACTTCAATCAAAATTGACTTAATTTTCCCTAATATATTGCAGAAATCCTCAATAATTTGGTTAGAAACCAATTAAAAACATGAAATCTTTCACATATTGTCTGTAATTCCTATTATTAACGTGAAATCGTCAAAGAATTTTCGAAAAAAAGTCATAAAATATGTTGCGATTGTTCATATATTGTTTAAATTGCTTTAATTAACTTAGAATCGCTGAACATTTTATTAAAATTCATTAAAAAATACAGTAATTATCAGAAATTTGAGGGAATTTCTTAAATTAGAGTGAAATATTTTATGAATTGGTTGAATTTTTTTATTTTAACTTTAAAAATTCGAAGAATTTTAGGTTAAAATTATATACATTTCGTTGAATTCGTTCAAAATTCAATTAATATTCCTTAAATTATCTTCAAATCGTTCAAAATTTCTTCAAATTCCCTGAAATAATTTGTAAATCGTCAAGGAGTCTGCTATAATTCCCAAATTTAGTGTGAAATCTTTCTCAATATAATTGATATTATATATATTAAGTTGAAATCGAGAAAGAATTTTTAGTTAAAATTACATTAATTAGGTTGAAGTATGTCGAAATTAGTTTAGAATTCCTTAAATAACATGAAATCTCACAAAATTTGACTAAAAATAATTAATAGTTAAATATCGTCAAGAAATAGGATATATTTCCATAAACTAAAATGGAATCTATAAAAACTTTATACTAACTAAAATTCTTTATACTAACTTCAAATCTGGAATAATTCCTGGTAAAAATTTCGTAAATTACGTTGAAATCTTTCAAAATCTGGATTGTAATCCTTAAATTTTTCTTAACATCAATCAAAATTTACTTAAATTTCCCTAATATAATGCAGAAATCAATAATTTGGACAGATATCCAGTTAATAAGATGAAATCTTTCACTTATTGTCTGTAATTCCTTATATTAACGTGAAATCCTAAAAGAATTTTCGAAAAAATGTCATAAATATGTTGAGTTTGTTCCTATATTTTTTAAATTCTTTTAATTAACTTAGAATCGCTGAACATTTTATTAAAATTCATTAAATAATAATGTAATTATCAGAAATTTGAAGGATTTCCTTAAATTAGAGGAAAATCCTTTATGAATTGGTTGAAATTCTTAAATTTACTTTGAAAATTTCAATGAATTTTATGTTAAAATTATATACATGTCGTTGAATTCGTACAAAATTCAATTAATATTCCTTAAATTAACTTCGAATCGTTCAAAATTTCTACATATTCCCTGAAATAATTTGTAAATCGTCAAGGAGTCTGCTATAATTCCCAAATTTAGTGTGAAATCTTTCTCAATATAATTGATATTATATATATTAAGTTGAAATCGAGAAAGAATTTTTAGTTAAAATTACATTAATTAGGTTGAAGTATGTCGAAATTAGTTTAGAATTCCTTAAATAACATGAAATCTCACAAAATTTGACTAAAAATAAATTACAATCAGATATCTTCAAAAATTTGGATAGATTTCCTTAAATTAAAGTGGAATCTTTGACAGTTTGTCGAAATTCTTTATATTAACTTCAAATCTGTAATAATTTTTGGCGAAAATTTCATAAATTAAGTTGAAATCTTTCAAAACCTCGATTGTATTCGATAAACTTTTCTTAACATAAATCAAAATTGACTTAAATTTCCCTAATATATTGTAGACATCGTCAGTAATTTTGACAGAAACCATTTAATAAGATGAAATTTCTAACATTTTGTCTGTAATTCCTTATATTAACGTGAAATCGTCAATGAATTTTCGGAAANTTCTTAACATCAATCAAAATTTACTTAAATTTCCCTAATATAATGCAGAAATCAATAATTTGGACAGATATCCAGTTAATAAGATGAAATCTTTCACTTATTGTCTGTAATTCCTTATATTAACGTGAAATCCTAAAAGAATTTTCGAAAAAATGTCATAAATATGTTGAGTTTGTTCCTATATTTTTTTAATTCTTTTAATTAACTTAGAATCGCTGAACATTTTATTAAAATTCATTAAATAATAATGTAATTATCAGAAATTTGAAGGATTTCCTTAAATTAGAGGAAAATCCTTTATGAATTGGTTGAAATTCTTAAATTTACTTTGAAAATTTCAATGAATTTTATGTTAAAATTATATACATGTCGTTGAATTCGTACAAAATTCAATTAATATTCCTTAAATTAACTTCGAATCGTTCAAAATTTCTACATATTCCCTGAAATAATTTGTAAATCGTCAAGGAGTCTGCTAGAATTCCCAAAATTAGAGTGAAATCTTTCACAAAATAATTGATATTATATATATTAAGTTGAAATAGAGAAAGAATTTTTGGTTAAAATTACATTAATTAGGTTGAAGAATGTCAAAATTACTTTAGAATTATTTAAATAACATGAAATCCCTCAAAATTTGATTAAAAATATTTTAAAAAATTATCGTAAAAAATTGGATCGACTTCCTCAAATTAAAGTGGAATTTTTGACAATTTGTTGAAATTCTTTATATTCACTTCAAATCTGTATTTATTTTTGGTGAAAATTTCATATATTAAGATGAAATCTTTCAAAACCTGTATTGTATTCGTTAAATTAAACTTAACAAAAATGAAAATTTATTTATTTTCCCTAATATAATTTAGAAATCGTCAATAATTTGGACAGAAACCATTTAATAAGATGAAATCTTTCACATATTATCTGTAATTCCTTATATTAACGTGAAATCGTCAATGATTATTGGGAAAAATTTTCATAAAATAGATTGTGTTCTTTCAAAATTTGCTAAAATATATTTAATTAAATTAGAATAACTTATTTTTTTAAATCCATTAAATTATATGATAATTATCATAAATTTGAAGGAAT
The DNA here is from genome assembly GCF_002891405.2 of Cryptotermes secundus. Taxonomy (NCBI): domain Eukaryota; kingdom Metazoa; phylum Arthropoda; class Insecta; order Blattodea; family Kalotermitidae; genus Cryptotermes; species Cryptotermes secundus. Next base: position 23,726 of record NW_019718285.1, read on the forward strand.
TCATCTTTTATAATGTAGTTGAATTCTTTTATTTTAACTTGAAAAATTTAAAGAATTTTAGGTTAAATTTTATATATTTCGATGAGTTCATTTAAAATTCAATTAAAATTCCTTAAATTAACTACGAATCTTTCAAAGTTTCTTTAAATTTCCGGAAATATTAGGTAAATAGGCAAAACTCTTCTAGAATTCCCCAAATTAGTGTGAAATCTATCACAAATAAATTGACATTATTTAGATTCATTTAAAATCGAGAAAGAATTTTTGGTTAAAATTATACGAATTAGGTTGAAGAAGGTCAAAATTAGTTTAGAAATCCTTACATTATAATAACCCAAAATTTATTTAAATTTAATTAATAGTTAAATATCGTCAAGAAATTGGATAGATTTCCATAAACTAAAATGGAATTTATAAAAATTTGTTAAATTCTGTATATTAACTTGAAATCTGGAATAATTCTTTGTCAAAATTTCGTAAATTACGTTGAAATCTTTCAAAACCTGGATTTTATTCATTAAATTTTACATAACATCAATCAAAATTGAATTTTGTTTTCCCTAATATAAAGTAGAAATCGTCAATAATTTGGACAGAAACCATTTAATAAGATGAAATCTTTGACATATTGTCTGTAATTTCCTTATATTAATGTAAAACCTTCAAAGCTTTTTCGGAAAAAATTTCAGAAAATAGGTTGAGTTAATTAATAATTTGTTTAAATTTTTTAATTAACATAAAATGACTGAATATTTTGTTAAAATTAATTTAATAATATTGTAATTATCAGATATTTGAAGGAATTCCTTAATTAGAGGGAAATCTATTATAATTTGTTTATAATTTGTTTTAAATTCTTTATTTTAACTTGAAAAATTCAAAGAATTTTTGTTAAAATTTTATACATTTCGTTGAATTCGTTCAAAATTCGATTAAAATTGCTTAAATTAACTTCGAATCGTTCTAAATTTCTTTAAATTTCCGGAAATATTATTTAAATAGGCAAAATTTCTGCTAGAATTCCCAAAATTATTGTGACGTCTTTCACAAATTTATTGATATTATTTATATTAATTTGAAATTGAGAAAAAATTTTTGGTTAAAATTATATGAATTAGGTTGAAGAATGTTAAAATTATTATAGAATTCCTTAAATTATCATGAAATCCATCAAAATTTAATTAAAATTTTTAATAAATGGATATCTTCAAGAAATTGGATAGATTTCCCTAAATTAAAATGGAATCTATGAAAATTTGTAATATTCTTTATATTAACTTGAAATCTGAAATAATTCCTAGTAACAAGTTCTTAAATTACGTTGAAATCTTTCAAATTCTGGATTCTATTCTTTAAATTTTACTTATCATCAATCAAAATTGACTTAAATTTCCTTAATATAATGCAGAAATCTACTATAATTTGGTCAGAAACATTTTAAAAGATGAAGTCTTTCACACATTGTCTGTAACTCCTTATATCAACGTGAAATCCTCAAATAATTTTCGAGAAATTGTCATACTTATCCCACTTCTGACACCAATGTAACGTGTTTCGTTACAGAATACGCCGTAGAGATCGTTAATTGGTTTATTCAACAATCTACAAGAAACGGCTACAATTAATTATAACACAGTTGCGGGTTTCCATACTTTACAAACCCTACAACCAAAGTCTTCACTTACTAATAACGCGGGAGCTATACATATCTCCCTGAATTACACACTCCAAATATAACTGGTTATCACGAACTATCACTGATTCTCGCACACGCTTCTGTAGCTCGTAACTTGCGAACTGAGAACTCGTTGATAACACACTGACTCTCGCTTGCTGCTCAGCCGACTTTTATTCCGTTCGCTGTTGCTAGGTTCGCCCGCCACGTCACTACTGTGACGTGGCGTATAGCCTAGCAACGCTGTACCCCTCGATGACGTCACCGCTGTTGACTCGCGTTGCATAACTACCAGGATGCGGGGACCCGGCTAACTTATGCTCCGCTCGGCTCACATGGGCTCCGCTCGTGACGTCACCGCGGGGAGTTGCGGGGTGATGACTCGCCTATTGCGATAGCGCTACGTTACCGCCATTTGCCGCTGGGGAGGTAGGGGTCCTCGGTTGCGCAACATGTCACACTGCTCCCTCCTTAAAGCTGTTTGTTCCGAATAGCCTAATGGTGCACCCCGTTCCGTTTTCTTTTGGAGGCTGTTCTTGCAGCATATTCTTTGTCCATTACATCCTCTCCCTTTTTTATTCTTGCTCGTCTCGAGCAGTTCCATGATAAGGCGCGAGCCGGTCGAGGTGTACAACCAACATCCTCGACCTAGAGGTTTTCTGGCCGTCGCTCGTTTCCCGACGGTTGGTCCTTTCTCCAGCTTGTTTCCCTGTAGTTTCTGGGTCGCCATTCTGATTTCCCTGGCGATTCCCTTTTATTTCTTGGAGGTCCTTCTTTTCGGTCCTGTTGCTGTCTATTGTCATCTCCTCGTTGGGTGGTGGACGATCGGAACCTGGTGCTATCTCCGTGAGGTCTGGCTGCTACCAGTACCGCATGCAGCTCTAGCGCTTGTCGGAGGGCCTCGTTTACCGTCTTCTCCCCTCCCAGCAGCAGCTGGAACTTTATTTCGGCATCTCGTATTCCGTGTGCGAAGGCTTTTCCTGCCTCCCTTCCTATGTGTTCAGCAGGTAGATTGGGGTAGGCACGACGGGAAAGGAGTTCAATGGCCGTGGCAAAGTCTTGCAGGGATTCTCCATGTCTCTGTGTCCTCGTTCTTAATTGGCAGTGGTAAGCAGCTGCAAAGTGTTGGCCACAAACGGTCCTCTAGACCCTGAAGTGTTTCCTCATAAGTCGTATTTGTCGGAATGCCGGGTAGTATTTCCGCCGCCCGACCCTTCAGGGCAGTAATTAGGTATGTCGATTTTTCCCGGTCCGACCATTGGCTGTGTTCTACCACGGTCTCGAATTGTCGCCTGAAGACGCTACACGTTGAATTCCCGTTGAATGTCGGTGGCTGAGCTGTGCTCGCGATGATCCTTGACGTATTTCCCTGCTCGGCCTTCATTTGCACTATGTCCAACCGGGCCTGGATCTCGCGTTCGGTTTCGTCAGTTGCTGCGCAGGTTTCGTTGTAGTTTTTCGTCAGGTTTTCCTGGAGTTTATCTGTCCGCGGGCAGAGGGACACTTCAATCTGCTCAGTTATTTCTGACCGGAGAGTCTGTTTGTCATGTTCAACGATCGCCAAAATGTTTTCGACTCTATGTCGGATTTGATCATCCAACTCTGACCGCATAGATCGCATTCGGCCTTCAATTCTTCCTTGTCTGCCGTCGCCTTTTCTTGGTAGGCCTCTAATTTTGTTAGGAAATCTTCTTGATGTGTTTCCATGTTGGCGTCCATTCTTGCCAGCATTCCTCTCTGTCAGTTTTCCTATCGGAGTCTAATTTGGCCAGGTAAACTTCTCTGTCTTTTTTTCGGTTGGCTTCCATTCTGTCTTCCATCCGCACTCGGTCGGCATCTGCTTTTATTTGGTTTGCCCTAAAATTTTCTTGATGGTTTCGGAACATTTCTTGGTTGTCTCTGATTTCCTTCAGTAGAAGTTCCATCGTCTGCTGCATCTCCATTTTGTAGCAGTAAGATACTTGATTCACAAAAACTTGATGTGGCGTGTTTAATTTCGTAAGACTTCTGACACCAATGTAACGTGTTTCGTTACTGAATACACGTAGAGATCGTTAATTGGTTTATTGAACAACCTACAAGTTTCGGCTACAATTAATTATCACAATGTTAAGGGGTTTCCACACTTTACAAACCCTAAAACAACATCACTTAACACTATCTTCCAGAGTCATCACGTATTAATAGCGAGGGAGCTATACAAGACTCGCTGAATTACACACTCCAAATATAACTGGTTATCACAAACTATCACTGATTCTCGCGCACGCGTCTGTAGCTCGTAATTTGCGAACTGAGAACTCGCTGATAACACACTGACACTCGCTTGCTGCTCAGCCGGCATTTATTCCGTTCGCTGTTGCTAGGGTCGCCCACCACGTCACTACTGTGACGTGGCTTATATCCTAGCAAAGCTGTTAACTAGCGCCGTCTTACGTCACTCGCATTGCGAGTTACGTAACCGAGGAGGTGGTGAGGGGAGGGAGCGATACGTTACCGCCACGTGCAGCTGGGGAGGTAAGGGTTCTCCGTTGCGCAGCATGTCACAATATGGTAAAGTCTTTCACATTGTGTCTGTAATTCCTTATGTTAACGTGAAACCGTCAAGAATTTTCGGAAAAAATTAATAAAGAGGTTGAATTCGTTCATAATTTGTTTGAATTATTTTAAATAACTTTGAATGACAGAACATTTTATTAAAATTACTTACATAATATAGTTATTATCAGAAATTGGAAGGAATTCGTTAAATTAGAGCGAAATCTTTTATAATTTGGTTTCAATTCTGTATTTTAACGTGAAAAATTCAAAGAATTTTAGGTTAAGATTTTATACATTTCGTTGAATTGGTTCAAAATTTAATTAAAATTGTTTAAATTAACTTGGAATCGTTCAAAATTTCTTTATGTTTCCTGAAATAATTTGTAAATCGTCAAGGAGTCTGCTAGAATTTCCAAAATTAGTGTGAAATCTTTTACAAAATAATTGATATTATATATTTTAAGTTGAAGTCGAGAAAGAACTTTAGGTTAAAATTACAAGAATTAGGCTAGGAATGTCAACATTAGTTTAGAATTCCTTAAATTTCATGAAATCCCTCATAATTTGATTAAAATTAATTAATAATTAAATATCGTCAAGAAATTGGATAGATTTCCATAAATTATAGTGGAATCTTTGACAATTTTTTTAAACTCTTTATATTAACTTGAAATCTGGAATAATTCTTGGTCAAAATTTCGTAAATTACGTTGAAATCTTTCAAAACCTGGGTTGTATTCATTAAATTTAACTTAACATCAATCAAAAGTGACTTAAATTTCCCTGATATAAGGAAGAAATCGTCAACAATTTGGTCAGAAAACCATTTAATAAGATGAAATCTTTCACTTATTGTCTGTAATTCCTTATAATAACGTGAAATCATTTAAGATTTTTCGAAAAAAAATCATAAAATTTGTTGAGATCGTTCAAAAATTGTGTAAATTATATTAATTAACTTAGAATGACTCAACATTTAATTAAATAATTTAGTAATTATAAGAAACTTGAAGGAATACTTGAAAGTAGGGTGAAATCAGTTATAATTCTGTTGAAATTCTTTATTTTAACTTGAAAAAGTCAAGAACATTTAGGTTAAATTTATATACATTTTGTTGATTTCGTTCAACTTTCAATTAAAATTCCATAAATTAACTTCGAATCTTTCAAAATTTCTTTAAAAATCCTGAAATATTATATAAATCTTCAAAATGTCTGCTAGAATTCCTCAAATTAGTGTGAAATTTTTTACAAAGTAATTGATAGTATATATTTTAAGTTGTATCGAGAGAGAATTTTCGGTTAAAATTACATGAATTAGGTTGAAGAAGGTCAACATTAGTTTAGAATTCCTTAAATTTCATGAAATCCCTCAAAATTTGATTAAAATTAATTAATAATTAAATACCATCAAGAAATTGGATAGATTTCCAAAACTGAAGTGGAATCTTTGACAATTTTTTATATTCTTTATATTAACTTGAAATCTGTTACAATTCTTTGTGAAAACTTCATAAATTAAGTTGAAATCTTTCGAAACCTTGTTTATATTCCTTAAATTTAACTTAACATAATTCAGAATTGACTTCAATTTCCTTATTATAATCAAGAAATTATCAGTATTTTGGACAGAATTCAATTTAATAAGAAGAAATCTTTCACATATTGTCTGTAATTCCTCCTATTAAAGTGAAATCGTCAAAGAATATTCGGAAAAAATATCATAAAATAAGTTGAGTTCTTTCAAAATTTGTTTAAATTATATTAATTAACATAGAATGACTGAATATTTTATTAAATTAATTATATAATATAGTAATTATCAGATATTTGAAGGAATTCCTTAAATAAGAGCAAAATCTCTTATAATTTGGTTTAAATTCTTTACTCTAACGTGAAAAATTAATACATTTTTGTTAAAATTATGTATATTTCGTTAAATTCGTTCAAAATTCAATTAAATTTCCTTAAATTTACTTCGAATCGTTCTAAATTACTTTAAATTTTCGGAAATATTATGTAAATAACAAAAAACTCTGCTATAATTCCCTAAATTAGTGTGATATCTTTCACAAGTTAATTGATACTATTTGTATTAATTTGATGTCGAGAAAGTATTTTTGGTTAAAATTATATGAATTAGGTTTAAGAAGTTCAAAATTATTATAGAATTCATTGAATTATCATGACATCCCTCAAAATTTGATTAAAAGTTAAAAATAGTTATATATCGTCAAGAAATTGCATAGATTTCCATAAATTAAAATGAAATATATGAGAATTTGTGAAATTCTTTATATTAACTTGAAACCTGGAATAATTCGAGAAAAAATTTTTGGTTAAAATTACATGAAATAGGTTGAAGAAGGTCAAAATTAGTTTAGAATTCCTTAAATTATCATGAAATCCTTGAAAATTTGATTAAATTTTATTTATAATTAAATAACGTAAAAATTTTATAGATTTCAATAAATTAATATGGAATTTTGACAATTTGATGAAACTCTTCATATTATCTTGAAATATGGAATTATTCATGGTGAAAAGTTCATAAATTAGGTTGAAATCTATAAAAACCTGGTATATATTCGTTATATTTTACTTAACGTCAATTAGAATTGACTTAAATTTCACTAATATAATGAAGAAATCGTCAATAATTAGGCCAGAAAACCATTTATTAAAATGAAATCTATAACATATTGTCTGTAATTCCTTATATTAACGTGAAATCATCAAAGAAATTTCGAGAAAAAGTCATAAAATATGTTGATTTCGTACATAATTTTTTTTAAGTGCTTTCAATAAACATAGAAAGATGAAACATTTTATTAAAATTCATTAAATAATATAGTAATTATAAGATATTTGAAGGAATACTTTAAATTAAGGTCAAATCATTTATAATTCCGTTGAATTATTTTATTTTCATTTGAAAAATCAAGAAATTTTAGGTTAAAATTATATACATTTCGTTGAATTCGTTTCAAATTCAATTAAAATTCCTTAAATTTTCTTCGAATCATTCAAAATTTTTAAATTTCCTGGAACAAATTTGTAAACTGTCAAGGAGTCTGCTAGAATTCCCAAAATTAGTGTGAAATCTTTCACAAAATAATTGATATTATATATTCAAGTTGAAATCGAGAAAGAATATTTGGTTAAATTACATGAAACAGGTTGAAGAAGGTTAAATTTATTATTGAATTCCTTAAATTATTATGATATCCCTCAAAATTTGATTAAAATTGATTAATATTTAAATATCGTCAAGAAATTGGAAAGTTTTCCTTAAATTAAAATGGAATCTATGAAAATTTGTGAAATTCTTTATATTAACTTGAAATCAGTAATAATTCTTTGTGAAAATTACAGAAATTAAGGTGAAATCTTTCAAAACCTTGTTATATTCGTTAAATTTAACTTAACATCATTCAGATGTGACTTAAATTTCCCTATTATAATCCAGAAATAATTAATAATTTGGACAGAATTCCATTTAATAAGAAGAAATCTTTCACATGTTGTCTAATTCCTTATATTAACATGAAATCATAAAAGAGTTTTCTGAAAAAATTTCATGAAATACGTTGAGTTCGTTCATAATTTGTTTAAATGCTTTTAATTAATTGAGAATGACGGAACATTTCATTAAAATTCATTAAATAATATAGTAATTATTAGATAATTGTAGGAATCCCTTCAATTAGAGTGAAATCTTTTATGAAATTTTTGAAATTATTTATTTTAACTTGAAGAATTCAAAGAATTTTAGTTTAAACTTATATACATTTCGTTAAATTCGTTCAAAATTCATTTAAAATTCCTTAAATTAACTTCGAATCATTTAAATTCTTTAAATTTCCTGAAATATTATGTATAGCTTTAAAGGTTTGCTAGAATTCCCAAAATTAGTGAAATCTTTCACAAAATAATTGAAATATATATTTAAAGTTGAAATCGAGAAAGAATTTTTGGTTAAAGTTACATGATTTAAAGTTGAAGATGGTCAACATTACTTTAGAATTCCTTAAATTTCATGAAATCCCTCAAAATTTGATTAAAATCAATTAATAATTATATATCGTCAAGAAATTGAATAGATTTCAATAAAATGAAGTGGAATTTTTGGTAATAATTGTAATAATTCTTTCTGAAAATTTCATAAATTAATTTGAAATCTCTCAAAACCTTCTTTATATTCGTTAAATTTAACTTAACATCATTCAGAATTTTCTTAAATTTCATTATTCTAATCTAGAAATCGTCAATAATTTGGACAGAATTTCATTTAATAAGAAGAAATCTTTCATATATTTTCTGTAATTCCTGATATTAACGTGAAATCATCAAAGAATTTTCTGAAAATTTCATAAAATAGATCGAGTTCGTTCATAATTTGATTAAATTATTTCAATTAATTTAGAATGACTGAACACTATTAAATTTCATTAAATATTATAGTAATTATAATAAATTTAAAGGAATCATTTAAATTAGTGTGAAATATTTTATAAATTGGTTGAAATCCTTTATTTAACTTGAAAAATTAAAAGAATTTTATGTTAAAATGATATACATGTATTTGAANGTCAAAATTTGTTTAGAATTCCTTAAATTGTCATGAAATCCCTCAAAATTTGATTAAACTTATTAATAATTAAATATCGTATATAATTGGATAGATTTCAATAAACTGAAGTGGAATCTTTGACAATTTATTGAAACTATTCATATTAACTTGAAATCTGGTTTATTTTTGGTAAAAATTTCATTAATTAAATGGAAATATTTCAAAACCTGGTTTATATTCGTTAAATTTAAAAATAATATCAATCATAACTTACTAAAAATTTCCCTAATATAATGCAGAAATCGTCAACAATTTGGTTAGAAAACCGTTTAATAAGATGAAATCTTTCACATATTGTCCGTAATTCCTTATATTAAGGTGAAATCATCAAAGAATTTTCGAAACAAATGTCATAAAATATTTAGAGTTCGTTCATAAATAGTTAAATTATTTTAATTCACTTAGAATGACTGAACATTTCATTAAAATTCATTAAATAATATAGTAATTATACAAAATTTAAAGGAATACCTTAAATTAGAGTGAAATCATTTATAAATTCTGTTGAAATTTTTTATTTTCGCTAGAAAGTATCAAGAAATTTTAGGGTAAAATTATATATATTTCGTTGAATTCGTTTCAAATTCAATTAAAATTCCTTAAATTAACTTCGAATCATTTAAAATTTTTAAATTTCCTAAAATAATTTGTAAATCGTCAAAGAGTCTGCTAAAATTCCCGAAATTAGTGTGAAATCTTTCACAAAATATTTGATATTATATATATTAAGTTGAAATCGAGAAAAATGTTTGGTTAAAATAACATGAATTAGGTTGAAGGAAAGTCAACATTAGATTAGAATTCCTTAAATTTCATGAAATCCCTCAAATTTGATTAAAATTAATTAATAATTAAATATCGTCAAGAAATTGGAGAGATTTTCATAGACAAAGTGGCATGTTTAACAATTTTTTTAATTTCTTTATATTAACTTGAAATCTGGAATAATTGTTTGTGAAAATTTCATAAATTACGTTGAAATCTTTCAAAACCTCTTTTATATACGTTTAATTTAACATAATTCATTCAGAATTGACTTAAATTTCCCTAATATAGTGTAGAAATCGTCAATAATTTGGAGAGAATTCCATTTAATAAGATGAAATATTTCACATATTGTCAAAAATTCTCCTTATATTAACGTGAAATTATCAAAAATTTTCGAAAATAATGTTTAAAATAGGTTGAGTTCGTTCAAAAATTGTTTAAATTATTTTAATTAACTTAGAATGACTGAACATTTAATTAAAACTCATTAAATAATATACTAATTATCAGAAATTTGAAAGAATTCCTTAAATAAGGGTGAAATCCTTTATAATTCTGCTGAAAAGCTTTATTTTACTTGAAAATGTAAAGAAATTTTATGTTAAAATTCTATACATTTCGTTGATTCGTTCAAAATTCAATTAAAACTCCTTAAATTAATTTAGAATGTTTTAAATTTTTTAAATTTCATTTAAATATTATGTAAATCTTCAAAATGTTTGCTAGAATTCCTCAAATTAATGTGAAATCTTTCGCAAAATAATTGATATTATATATATTAAATTAAAATTGAGAAACAATTATTGTTTAAAATTACATGAATGAGATTGAAGAAAGTAAAATTAGTTTAGAATTCCTTAAATTTCATGAAATCCCCCCAAATTTGATTAAAATTAATTAATAATTAAATGTCGTCAAGAAATTGTAAATTTTTTTATAGATTAAATTGGAATGTTTAACAATTTTTAGAAATTCTTTATATTAACTTAAATCTGGAATAATTCTTGGTGAAAATTTGAAGAATTAATTAAAATCTTTCAAAACCTGGTTTATATTCTTTAAATTTAACTTAACTTCAAACAAAATTGACTTAAATTTCCCTATTATAATGTAGAAATCGTCAATAATTTGGTCAGAAAACCATTTAATAGGATGTAATCTTTCACACATTTTCTGTAATTCCTTATATTAACGTGAATTCTTCAAAGAATTTTTGAAAAAATATCGTAAAATATGCTGCGTTCGTTCATATAGTGTTTAATTCTTCTAATTATCTTAGAATGACTGAACATTTTAGTACAATTTATTAAATAATATAGTAATTATCAGAAATTTGAAGCGGTTCTTTAAATTCGGGTGAAATCTTTTATAATCTGTTTTAAATTCTTTATTTTAACGTGAAATTTCAAAGAAATTATATACATTTCGTTGAATTCGTTCCAAATTCAATTAAAATTATTTAAATTAACTTCGTATCGTTCAAAATATCTTTAAATTTCCTTATAATAATTTGTAAATTGTTAAGGAGTCTGATAGAATTCCCCAAATTAGTGTGAAATCTATCACAAAATAATTGATATTATATATATTAAGTTGAAAACGACAAAGAATTTGTGGTTAAAATTACATGAATTAGGGTGAAGTAGGTATAATTTAGTTTAGAATTACTTAAATTTTCATGAAATTACCCTGAATTTGATTAAAATTAATTAATAATTAAATGTAGTAAAGAAATTGGATAGATTCCCATAAATTAAATTGGAATCTTTGAAAATGTTTTGAAATTCTTTATATTAACTTGAAATTTCTAATAATTCGTGGTCAAAATTTTGTAAACTACGTTGAAATCTTTCAAAACCTGGTTTATATTCGTTAAATTTAACTTAACATCAAAAAAATATAACTTAAATTTTACTAATATAATATAGAAATCGTCAATAATTTCGAAATAAAACATTTAATATGGTCAAATCTTTCACATATTGTCTGTAATTCCTTATGTTAACGTGAAATCGTCAAAGAATTTTCGGAAAAAATTCATAAAGAAGTAGAATTCATACAAATATATTTTTTAAATTCTTTTAATTAACTTAGAAAGATTGAACATTTTATAAAAATTAATTACATAATATAGTTATTATCAGAAATTTGAAGGAATTCCTTAAATTAGAGTAAAATCTTTTATAATTTGGTTTAAATTCTTTATTTTAACGTGAAAAATTCAAAGAATTTTAGGTTAAATTTTTATACATTTCGTTGAATTCATTCAAAGTTCAATTAAAATTGCTTAAATTAACTTAGGATCTTTCAAATTTTCGTTAAATATAATGTAATAATTTGTTAATCGTCAAGGATTCTGCTAGAATTCCCAAAATAAATTTGAAAACCTTCACAAAATAATTGATATTATATTGTAACGTGTTTCGTTATTGAATACGCCGTAGAGATCGTTAATTGGTTTATTCAACAATCTACAAATAACGGCTACATTTAATTATCACAATGTTACGGGTTTCCACAGTTTACAAACCCTACAACAAAATCTTCACGTACTAATAACACGGGAGTTATACAAATCTCCCTGAATTACACACTCCAAGTATTACTGTACTACAGCACTCACTAAGTCTCGAAAGCACACAATAAGTCTTCCGCTCGCTGATTTCTTAGTTATCGCACACTCGCAGGCTGCTACCTTGAGCACTGTTGATAACACACTGACGCTCGCTTGCTGCTCAGCCGGCTTTTATTTCGTTCGCTGTTGCTAGTGTGACGTGGCGTATAGACTAGGACGCTGTTACCCCGTTGGTGACGCCACCGCTTTTCACTCGCTTTGCATAGCTTCAGGGTTGCGGGGACTCGGCTAACTTCGGCTCCGCTCGGCTCACTTCGGCTCCGCTNGGTTTAAATTCTTTATTTTAACGTGAAAAATTCAAAGAATTTTAGGTTAAATTTTTATACATTTCGTTGAATTCATTCAAAGTTCAATTAAAATTGCTTAAATTAACTTAGGATCTTTCAAATTTTCGTTAAATATAATGTAATAATTTGTTAATCGTCAAGGATTCTGCTAGAATTCCCAAAATAAATTTGAAAACCTTCACAAAATAATTGATATTATATTGTAACGTGTTTCGTTATTGAATACGCCGTAGAGATCGTTAATTGGTTTATTCAACAATCTACAAATAACGGCTACATTTAAATATCACAATGTTACGGGTTTCCACAGTTTACAAACCCTACAACAAAATCTTCACGTACTAATAACACGGGAGTTATACAAATCTCCCTGAATTACACACTCCAAGTATTACTGTACTACAGCACTCACTAAGTCTCGAAAGCACACAATAAGTCTTCCGCTCGCTGATTTCTTAGTTATCGCACACTCGCAGGCTGCTACCTTGAGCACTGTTGATAACACACTGACGCTCGCTTGCTGCTCAGCCGGCTTTTATTTCGTTCGCTGTTGCTAGTGTGACGTGGCGTATAGACTAGGACGCTGTTACCCCGTTGGTGACGCCACAGCTTTTCACTCGCTTTGCATAGCTTCAGGGTTGCGGGGACTCGGCTAACTTCGGCTCCGCTCGGCTCACTTCGGCTCCGCTCGTGACGTCACCGCGGGGAGAGTTGCGGGGTGATGAGTCGCCTATTACGCGAGCGCTACGTTACCGCTACGTGCAGCTGGGGAGGTAGGGGTCAACATGTCACACTATATTTTAAGTTGAAATCTGGATTTTTTTTTTGTTAAAATAACATGAATTAGGTTGAAGGAAAGTCAACATTAGATTATAATTCCTTAAATTCCACGAAATCCCTCAAAATTTGATTTAAATTAATTAATAATTAAATATCGTCAAGAAATGGAGAGATTTTCATAGCCTAAAGTGGAATGTTTAACATTTTTTTGAAATTCTTTATATTAACTTGAAATCTGGAATAATTGTTTGTGAAAATTTCATAAATTACGTTGAAATCTTTCAAAACCTCTTTTATATTCGTTTAATTTAACTTAGCATCAAAAGAAATTTGACTTAAATTTGGTTATTATAATGCAGAAAACATCAATAATTTGGTCAGAAACCATTTTATAAGATGAAATCTTTCACATATTGTCTGTAATTCCTTATATAACGTGATATCGTCAAAGAATATTAAAAAAATGTCATAAAATAGGTTGAGTTCGTTCATAAATATCTGAAATTATTCCATTAACTTAGAATGACTAAACATTTTATTAAAATTTATTAAAGGATATAGTAATTATCAGAAATTTGAAGGAATACCTTAATTGGGGTGAAATCATTTATATTTCTGTTGATTTTTTTTTATTTTTACTAGAAAATGTCAAGAAATTTTAGGTTAAAATTATATACATTTCGTCCAATTCATACCAAATTCAATTAAAATTTCTTAAATTAATTTTGAATTGTTCAAAATGTCTTTAAATATCCTGAAATAATTTGTAAATCTTCAAAATGTTTGCTAGAATTCCTCAAATTAATGTGAAATCTTTCACAAAATAATTGACATTATATATATTAAGTTTAATTCGAGAAAACATAATTGGTTAAAATTACATGAAAGAGATTGAAGAAGGTCAAAATTAGATTAGAATTCCTTAAATTTCATGAAATCCCTCAAAATTTGATTAAAATTAATTAATAATTAAATATCGTCAAGGAATTGGATAGATTTCCATAGATTAAATTGGAATGTTTAACAAATTTTGGAATTTTTAAATTAACTTGAAATCTAATAAAATTCTTGGTGAAAATTTGATAAATTAAGTTGAAATCTTTCAAAACCTGTTTTATATTCGTTAAATTTAACTTAACATCAAACAAATATGACTAAATTCTCCCTAATATAATTCAGGAATTGTCAATAATTTGGTCAGAAATCCATTTAATAAGATGAACTCTTTCACATATTTTCTGTACTTCCTTATATTAAAATGAAATCTTCAAAAAATTTTCGAAAAAATGTCATAAAATATGCTGCGTTCGTTCATATAGTGTTTAAATTCTTCTAATTATCTTGGAATGACTGAATATTATTGTAACGTGTTTCGTTACTGAAGACGCCGTTGAGATGGTTAATTGTTTTATTTTAACAATCTACAACTATCGGCTACAGTTAATTATAACAATGTTACGGGTTTCCACGGTTTACAAACCCTACAACAAAATCTCTTAACACTGTCTTCAAGAGACTTCAAGTATTAATAACGCGGGAGCTATACAAGTCTCCCTGAAATACACACTCCGAGTATCACTGTACTACAGCACTCACTATGTCTGGAAAACACACAATAAGTCTTCCGCTCGCTGAATTCTTAGTTATCGCACACTCGCAGGCTGCTATGTTTCAACTGTAGTCGGCTGTTACTTTGTAACTCCGCGGTAGCCAATTTACAACTGACTGGTAGCTGCTGTGCAATTCACTTATATAGCTGCAGTGCTTGCCTGTTGCGTAATGAGTGCCACGTCACAGCAGGAAGTTGATTACGGGTACGTAGCGTTGCGCGTTACGTCACCGCGGAGGGGCGGGAGGGGAGAGCTGACTCACCCGCCGCGTCACTGCTGGTGGGGGGGAGTTCTCCTTTGCGCAACATGTCACATTATATTAAAATGTATTAAATAATATAGTAATTATCAGAAATTTGAAGGAATACTCTAAAATATGGTGAAATCATTTATAATTCTGTTGAAATTCTTTCTTGAAATAGTCAAGAAATTTTAGGTTAAAATTATATATATTTCTATGAATTCATTAAAAATTCAATTAATATTCCTTTAATTAATTTCGAATAGTTCAAAATTTCTTTAAATATCCTGAAATAATTTGTAAATCGTCAAGGAGTCTGCTAGAATTCCCAAAATTAGTATGAAATATTTCACAAAATAATTGATATTACATATATTTATTTGAAATCGAGAAAGAATTTTTTGTTAAAATTACATAATTTAAGTTGAAGAATGTCAAAATTACTTTAGAATTCCTTAAATTATCATGAAATCACTCATAATTTGATTAAAATTAATTAACAATTAAATTTCATACAAAAATTGGATAGATTTCAATAAATTAAAGTGGAATCTTTGACAATTTATTGAAACTCTTCATATTAAATTGAAATCTGGAAATATTCATGGTGAAAATTTCTAAAATTAAGTTGATATCTTTCAAAATCTTTCTTATATTCGTTAAATTGAACTTAACATCAATAAATTTTCACTAATATAATTAAGAAGTCGTAAATAATTTCGTCATAAAACCATTTAATATGATGAAAACTTTCACATATTGTCTGTAATTCTTCATATTAACGTGAAATCGTCAAAGAATTTTCGGAAAAAATTTCATAAAGAAATTGAATTAGTTCATAATTTGTTTAAATATATTAATTAACTTAGAATGAATGAACATTTTATTAAAATTAATTAAATAATATAGTAATTATCAGAAATTTGAAGGAATTATTGAAATGAGAGTGAAATCTTTTATAATTTGGTTTAATTTCTTTATTTTGATGTGAAAATTTCATTAAATTATAGGTTATAATTTTATACATTTCGTTGAATTCGTTCAAAATTCAATTATAATTGCTTAAATTAACTTCGAATCATTCTAAATTCCTTTAGATTTCCGGAAGTATTATGTAAATATGCAAAAAACTGCTAGAATTCCGAAAATTATTGTGAAGTTTTTCACAAATTAATTTATTTATATTATTTATATTAATTTGAATTCGACAAAGAATTTTTGTTTAAAATTATATGAATTAAGTTGAAGTAGGTTAAAGTTAGTTTAGAATTCCTTAAATTTTCCTGAAATCCCTCAAGAATTTGATTAAAATTAATTGATAAATAAATATCTTCACGAAATTGGATATATTTCCATAAATTAAAAGGGAATCTATCTATTAAAATTTGTGAAATTCTTTATATTAACTTGAAATCTGGAAATATTCCTAGTAAAAATTTCGTAAATTACGTTGATATCTTTCAAATTCTGGTTGGTATTCCTTAAATTTAACTTAACATCAATCAAAATTGACTTAAATTTCCCTAATATAAAGCAGAAATCTTCAATAATTTGGTCAGAAAACCATTTAATAAGATGAAATCTTTCACATATTTTCTGTAATTCCTTATATTAACGTGAAATCGTCCAAGAGTTTTCCAAAATATTTCATAAAATATGTTGAGTTTGTAAATAAATTATTTAAATTCTTTTAATTAACTAAGAATGTCTGAACATTTTATTAAAATTCATTAAATAAGATAATAATAATTATCAGAAATTTGAAGGAATTCCTTAAATTAGAGGGAAATCTTTTATTATTTGGTTGAATTCCGTCATTTTAACTTGAAAAATTAAAAAAAAAATTAAGTTAAAATTATATACACTTAACTGAATTCGTTCAAAATTTAATTAAAATTCCTTAAGTTAACTTCGAATCGTTCAAATTTCTTAAATTTTCCTGAAATAATTTGTAAATCGTCAAGGACTCTGCTAGAATCCCCAAATTTAGTGTGAAATCTTACACAAAATAATTGATATTATATATATTAAGTTTAAATCGAGAAAGAATTATTGGTTAAAATTATATGAATTAGGTTGAAGAATTTCAAAATTATAAACCGTTTTACGGCAAACAGAAGTGCATTCGCTGTTGTGTATGTGAGTTACGTTTCCACTGT
>NW_019718286.1:0-155 GCF_002891405.2 Cryptotermes secundus
AATAATAAAAGTGATGTGACCTCTATTGCCGCACTAGACGGAAAAAATCTTTCTGACTTTCTAACTTAATAGTGCAGCTGACTAGAATGAGACAATTCAAATAATAGATACTGGCTTCTGTAATCATTTTTCGTTTATTTGTTACTTGTGCTTTT
>NW_019718286.1:303-755 GCF_002891405.2 Cryptotermes secundus
ATAACACAGCATTGCTGGCGAGCTCCGTTAGTATTTTACAAGTCACTGCTGGGAGGTTAAACGCCTCTGCGGGACACTGTGAGGTGAAGTCATTTTGTTCTTTCTTAACATAACATAACATAAAAAATGATGGCATATCGGCCGACTACAAGGCAAATATTTCAGCACGCTATATACGACATTCTGTTGAAAGCACATTGAGGACTCTTGGAAACGTCCACTTCGTACGGACAAGATCGTTTTCAGTCACCTGCGCAGTCTTCTGCCCAAATGGTTTATCCTGTGCCACCGCATTCTCAACAAATCGCTCCCTCAACATCATATGCTCCTGCCTCCCAACCGCATCAACATATTCCAACCGAACAGTCTTCTCAAGCTGACAATTTAATGAGTGAACCTCCCAGTCTACTTCTCAGTACACCACACACTCCCACTTCTGAATTACGACGTCT
>NW_019718287.1:0-1073 GCF_002891405.2 Cryptotermes secundus
AATATCTATCAGAAGTTGCTTGCAGTATGAGAGGCAAGTTACGTAACATGCATTTGTTTGTGAGTTTGAGAAATGGACCGCTAAATTTCGTATCACATGCTCTTGCAAATTTCTAACTATAATATACTGAGTGTTTCAAAAAGAGCTTCAGAACTTTGAAATCTTATATCAATTTATACACAGGGCATACGCAACATTTTGAACTGTCATAATGTAGCAAAAACACCGAGTTTACCTCAAATAGTTATGGTTCAATGTGACTTCCATTGGTAATGCGGCAGACGTCCCACCTGCAGTTAGTCTCTTGCCACACGCTACGTAGCATCTCTGGCGTCACTTCTGCAACTGAGGCAGTAATTCGAGTTTGGAGCTCAACGACATTTGCAGGCAAAGGTGGTACGAACACTCGAACTTTAACGAATCCCCATAAGAAGAAATCCAGGGGAGTGAGATCCGGGGAACGAGATGGCCATGCCATCGGTGCCGCTCTACCAATCCACCGACCTGGGAAACGGGTGTTGAGGTACTCGCGCTCTTCTCCAAGGTAATAAGGGGGTGCGCTGTCTTGCTGGAAGTGAACGCGTCCTTCTTGGTCATTTTTGTCTAACTGTAGAATGAGGAACTCTTGGAGCATGTCCAGATATACGATACCAGTAATGGTCGTCTCCATGAACTTTAAATAGTAAAGTAAGAAATTAAAGCTATCCTTGTAACAGGCCGTGAAGGCCCATAGGGTTGAGACGTTGAGGGTCCCGCATTATCTAGAAAATCGGCTCAAAGATGACGGTAAGGCTGCCAGCCTTACGCGCCTGCCGTGCTTTACTCCCTAGGAAAATTATTTAATTAATTCCAGGTACTCATTTCTGTTAGAGGCTGTCAACCCAGGGCCATAGTGCGGCTGAAAGGATTAGGTCAGTTGAACAAATCCAGTGGCCTCATCGGACTTGAACCCGCAACCTTCCAGCTTGTAGCATAGCCCCTCAACCAACGATGCTAACGCAAGTGTGCAGAACGGAATTACCCAGTAATAGAAAAGGAATTGTTAGCTATTGTTTGGGGATGCAAACACTTTC
>NW_019718288.1:0-29108 GCF_002891405.2 Cryptotermes secundus
GTCAACACATGCTGGTTGGAGTTTCATTACTCGCTGGAATATGCATATTAATGTTATCACGATTTGAAAATCGTGTGCGTTTGCAGCTTGTGCGTGTTTTGTTTTTAATAACAACTACATGAATCCATAATGTCATGATTCACTGTGGTTATACTCGTGGACTAAATTGGAAAGTATGAATCTTGCTCATCACCCAAAGCTGCCTCAACAGCACTTGCTCGGATTAGTGGACGCGGTCTGAACAACTCATCAAAACGCATATGCGTACCAAGTGCAGGCATAACACCGAGTGATTTCCCCAGTGTATGTTCAATGCAAAACACAGCAATGCGAGTGGGAAGTATGTATGAATATTGTTGTTTGAAAACTCTCATTTCATGTATTATGTTATTACATGACATTTGGAGAGAGCGAGAATAAAAAGTTTAATGTTTATAACTTCTAAATTACGAATATTGATCCGATAAAAAGATTTGTAAAGAGAAAGTAAAGAAAAGAAACACATTAAAACTAAAATTCTGGACTGTATCCATCGTCCCAGTCAGTTGAATCACGACGTTTCGGAAGCTGTTTCTGCTACCGTCCTCAGGTAAGTAAAATGGAGGTAAAAAAGGGGGAAAAATGGAAAAAAAATTAAAAGGTAAGGAGGGTTCTGATGTATCCTATACAGTTGGGTCCCTTAGATCAAGCTAATCTCAATCACTGGACAAACTGGCAGGGGACGAAATCAAGGGTGATCAATTCATAGTGGGAAGTTATCAATGGGAGATAAAAAGACGAATCAAGATAAAAAATTATTGAAAGATCCAAATCGTCTGGGACAAGGAGCAGTTTCCTGTTTTTCCTTTTCTCCTTCACTCCATATTCCTGTAGAATATTTCAATTCTTTCTCTGCTCCTTNTAACTTCTTCGTAGAAGTGAAACTTTGGTTTGAACAAAAGGAGCTCAAAGCAAGATACGATCTACCGAAGTGAAATTCGTAAAAAGCATCAAAGAACGTACCCTACTTGACTGTGCTGGCAGAAGAATATATTAAATAAAATATACATAATTTTTCTTAAGAGACAAAGCACTTAAAAAAAAACAATACGGTAAGGACATCAGAAGAAATCTTACCAATATCCATTTTAAATTTCCCTTCACGAAGAACATGGAATTTGTATGATTCATTACGTTCGATGAAGCCGCAATAGGCTTGTAGTCTACCCTGGAAAGGAGGAAAAGTATAAGATTGTTTTTAGATAAAAGGCCTTTACTTACCGACGCTGTCGGTGCGAGACGCCAGAGCCCCGAGGCTTGTGGTGATGGAGGTGATTAAACAAAGTGCGTGATATGAACACATAACGGATGGGGTTGTGCCTGTCTGTCTGTGGATAGAATCAGCGTGACTTGCCATGCAACATTAGCAACAGAACAATAAGTAATTAATGACTACATATGTAGCATGACCCACATGCATTCATTAGTCAACCCTTATCCGGATATGCCTGTCGAGTTTCTATGACCTACAGATTCCTGTTTCAGTCTGAATGGTTGCAGAAACCGAGCGTTACCGTATATACCAGATGAGTTTCTTCATCACTTTGTACACGACGCGGTGACACTGCTCCTAGCATGAAGCAGAAACTCCGTGCACGCAGATAATATTCAGGACAGTCCGTGTCAAAATCGAATAACGTCACTACCAATTTGTAGGTCTCACAATTAAGAGGACGTCTACTATAAATGAACAATTACAGCGTCAATTTCTATACCAGATGTATTACAAGCGAGTCCTGACGTAACTCATCTACTTTGTTGTTGCACAGACTTTCAGTCTTACGGATCTTATGTGGTAGGTTATTTATTTACCTATTTCTAGTTGATTTAATAACGCTATGAGTGTCACAGATCATAGAAAGTCAAATTGTAGGTTGACAGCTTATAATGAATTTGGAAGGATAAGGGAGTAAAGCGACTCGCTTAGTTTCACGTACTATCCCAACATTTCTTTGGAAGGATTGAGGAAATCCATGGAAAACGCCAGTTAGGTTAGCTGATATCAGGCTGAAATTCTAACCGGGAAACTTCCGAATACAAATAAGCATTACAACTTCTTCCAAGTAGCTCGTTGAATGCTGTTAGATTCCGAATTGTTTTATCACATGGACCTGTAAGTATGTTACAATCTGTTGTTATTAGTGGTATTTTCTTCTTGCGATGTACTTACTGTTAGACGTATACATTCTATGTTAAATTTGTCGTATACATTTTCGCACTATCGCCATGTTCCTAACTGCTGAATCATAGAAATACAGTATTTAAGAATGATTACATTGTAATTTATCTTAGTATAATAATTCATAATTTTAGCCAATTAATTAATGCTTTCAAACTGAACGTCAGACGCAAATTTCTCATGTCCGCCATGATGCCACTATTAAACAATGGCTGAATATCATGCCCACTGTAGCTGTGTTCATGTCTGTTAACCGTTAACGTCTGAAACTTACGTCTTCGTAATTTAATAATGTGGTGTGTTTATGCACCAATATGAAGAATGTTGACAGTTTTGTCACATATATTTCTCATCCTGCTGAAAGCTGATTCTGTTCTGCATTACAGATATTAACTGCACCAATACTCCACGTCTTCCATTACAAAACTGTGATGATGCTACAGTTTTGTACTGGCCTTAACATCTCGTCTGGCTATTCACTGGCCACTGATAGAAATGTTTACAGAAAAACACAATTAACCACAGAGTTATTTGGGAATACGGACCAGATTGACTGTTATCGTCATCATCATCATCATCATCATCATCACTGACAAAACAGCCATTTTTGACCCATAGCCTCCCTTAAAATTTCTGCCATATTACATCCGGTTTTCACTTTTTTGGATTTCACAATTCTCTTTTTACAGAGAAAGATCGTCAGCCTTGTATCTAACCAAACTTTAGTCTGAAACACTTATATTGATATAAAAGGTCGTTGGCCTTGTATTTCAGAATACAGTCTCTAAAAATATATTATTTTGTGATTCTAAGAGTCAACAGTAGTTACTTAATATATATATACCCAAAATTGTTTCAAATTAATCTACACATTTTGCATTTCAGAAGTGAACATAATACAAAGCCATGAACCTATCCTAAATTCTTACATTTAGCTACAGATACAACAGGAGCCAATGGTATATGAGTAACGTGACATTAACATAACTGTATTATTAATGTTATCACTCAGCATTTAATAAACATAAAACAAGAGACATTTATGTTTATCATTGGTAGCCTACAAATATGCGCAAATTAATGTTATTTAGTTTAACCTCACCTTACTTTGCCTCAATGCAGTGCTGCTCAAATAGACAGATAAGTTTACATTCATTGCATTCATAATGTTCTCATCTTGGGAATTACTGCTTAGGAAAATATCGTCGTTAGTCTATATTCAGAACTGCAGTAACCGACTCCATGCAGTAGAGCCCTCTTGAGAAGCTGATGATCACTTAGTCTGTCAAGATATTATCCATCATTACCGAGTTAATCACTCAGAATGCCAATTAACCCCATCCGGTGTTAGATGAATCCAGTCCATAAACTCACACCCCATTCTTAAGAACCACTTTTAATATTATCCCTTATGTAGGTCAAGGTCTCGGAAGTAGCCACTTTCCTTTAGGTTCCCCGACTAAAATGTTGTATGCGTTTATTAAAATTTGCAAATTTGAAAAGAACATTAATTCATTCTCAGGGTAATTAGAGATATCAAATGACAAAAGCTGTATTATTGGCTGATATGTCGCTCTTTTTGAGCTGACAAATTTTCTGTCGGTTCCTTTCATATTTAACATAAACTGCTCATTACTTTTCCCAGTGCCGATTTCTTCAAAGTAACGTCCCTGCGTGACAAAAGAAATTAATCTCTATACTATGTGTACGAAGTGGCCGCTCCATAGCTCAAGCGGTTAGTCGCTGGCTTCCCACCACGGCGGCCCGGGTTGGATCCCGGGTCTGGTCAAGTGGGATTTGTGGTGGACAAAAGGGCGCTGTGGCAGGTTTTCTCCGAGTACTTCTGTTTCCCCTGCCAATCTTCATTCCACCAATTGCTCCACAATCACCCTCACCTATCATCTGGGGCTGGTACAATAGGCCAGAAGTGGCCGCAGTACAAGGGACTTAGTCCCACCCCACTAGCAATAAAAAAAAGTGTACGAAGTCATGAAACGTTAGTATCTGTCAGAATATCGTCAACTAATATTGCGATGATACATTGGAGATATTACCATATCTTTAAATCTATCATATGACTCGCATTACATAACTAATAACTTTCTTTCTTAAGATTTCTGGAATTTTTCTAAGTCTCTGACTGGAGTTTAAAGCAAAAAATTTAGAAACCAATGACAACATTATAGTCATGAAATAAAAATTAAACAACGACGTGTATGGGAGCACGTTGGACAAGTAAGCAGTGCAGTGGTCTCTACGAGAACAAAAGAAAAATTGCCTGATGATGGCCCATGTGCGGCCGAAACCTGATGTAAAGAGAAGAAACATGTGAAAAACGAAAGACATTTTAGTAATCTGATAATCACTTTTAGTGTATAAGTTATACTTTTAGCGTCTTAATGATATTTTGCGATTTTAACACATCATAATGTTTTAAAGTTACACTTTTAGTGAGAAACATATTCTAGATATATTTTATATTTTAAAAAATATTTTTTCAATATTGAACGGTGTTTTAATAATAAGGATAATATTTAAAGGTTTGGAATTTACAACAAAAACGCAGTGGCGACTTCTGAATATAGACAAATATCAGTTCAACATTCTATTTACTGCAGAGCCTAATAACTTGAAGTTTGTATTTTTAAATTCTAGCATATCTGTAATGCTTATTGCATAGATGTCATGTAATAATTATTCCATCAAAATTGACCACAATTTTTATATTTTAAGGAATGTTTGAATTCTACTGCACCATTACCTGTCCAATATTGTATTTTGGAGATACAGGAGCAGATGTGGGGATAATATTAAAATAATTGTAGTGAAATATGGCTTGAGGATACGGACTACGTTCTCCTGGCTGAGGACAGAGTCTAGTGGCAAGCTCATGTCAACAGAGAAATGAGAATCTTGGTTATGTCGATGCGGTAATTTCTTGAGCAGCTGAATAACTATCAGCTTCTGAAGTAGGACTCTTCTTTATAGAGCAAGTCGGTAGAAGCTCAACTGCAGTAAGATGCAACTGGATAAATGATTAGGTGTAACGTAGTTCTGTATTTTGGAAATTGTTGTACATTCCTGAGACTACTGCATCTTGAAATTTGGTATAGTACTAAAAAATAAATATGTGGGGAAACTGTTATTATAAAGATTAATTTCCTGTTCTTCTCTTAAAGATGAGACTGTTATTTTTAAACGGCTGGAGTTGTTATTCGTACAACACGTTAAGCCATTTCCCAGCACCTATGCTATACAGAAGTTTGTTCGTAACTTCGAAGAACATTATTACGCGTGAAACAGGAAGAGAGAATTGCCGCGCATTTATCTATCTGCAACCTCAGATCAGTGCCTCAAGCCTCACGCTACGGCAGCTCGAGTGTTAATGTATCATGTCATTGATGTGGCATCAGGAAGAGGTGAGGTCATGTTGGTAGTGGTGCTTTGCTTCGAGACTCACATCAGCAATGCAAATGCCGTTCTCACCTACGCCGCGCTCATTGTACGCCATGTTGTGCACGTGGACAGAGCGTTGCTGTGGGCCCTGAACAGCAGTGTCACAACCACGACGTATTTTCCGGTTACTAAACCGGAAGTAACCCCGGAGACGCTCCTTAGCAATTCTGTAACAATAAAAGTTATTAATATTAGGTAAAACACAAGAATTTTTTTCATGTCTTCTTAGGAACCTAAACGTACTTGTTTGTCCGTCCGTTCATACAAATTAATGGACAAGAGGATTCGATGGGTTGAACATGTAGCATTAATAAGATAGATTGAAAGGGCATAAAATATTTCAGTGATAAAAGTGGAGGTGGAGACATGCTGGAAGACATAGAAATAGGTATGAAGATAATATTATTTCTTTAAAGGATAGGGTTTACTCCTAGGGAGACTCAGTAAATAGGTCACAAATGGAAGAAAAACACCGATCTTCTCTGTATCACTAAGCAGCAGCACAGTCCAGCTTCATGACAGTCTAGGTAGCAGATGCGCATGCGCATATTCAAAAACTGGTTTCAGTAGTCAAAATGGCAACCGTGCTTGAGGAGTATACTACCGAAGACCAGTATTCTGTTGTGAGATTTTTGTGAGAAAAGGACTCAGTATAAAGGATATTCATAAAGAAATGTTTTCTCTTTAGGCCGAGAAGTGTTTGCTGCGTAAAGCGGCCCAAAACTTAGTCGAGAAATTTCTCTCAAAGACGTTCAAAAGTCGCGTATGATGCCAGACCAAGTGCGGAAATGGCTAAGGCAACAGTCAAAAGACTTCTATGCTGCGGGTTTCGACGCACTTGTAAAGCGATGGGACAAGTGTATCAATGTTGGCGGAGGATATGTCGAGGAATTAAGATTTCCCCCATGTTCGAATATCATATGTTTTACATTTTATATTAATTTTACTTCTGTGTTTCATATGTTTCTCAAAATAATCAGCGATTATTTCTCTGAGCAGCACTGACCGGTTGATTACACGTGGTATATGCTGTTCCCAAAGCGATGCTTATGAAAGGTTATATCTTCTAGGATTTAACACTATGTAGTCCGGTGAAAGTCAAGCTACGTTTCGGAGGAGCATATCACCTCCATTTTCAGGATCGAAGAGTAAGCCAAACAAGATGGTAGCATGAATCAGATTTCTTGCTTAGCTTACTCTTCGATCATAAAAATGATGGAGTTATGTTTTTTCGAATTGTCTGTTGACTTTCACCGGGCTCCACAGAGCTAAACCCCAGAAAACAGAGTAGGTTTTCTGCGAGATTTAAACTGAATATTTCAATATTTTTCAGATGAAATTTGTGTTTGAAAGGAACAGCGTGCAAGTATGTGGAGTTCACTCATCTGTCCCAGGCCAGGGGTCAGTGGTGACTCTTGAGAACATGGTCAGGACCCTGCGAGCTCCATGAAAGGTGGGGAATTTCTTGGCCAGTTAAGCGATTATCATCTTCTCAAATATGTCTGCACCATGATGCTAGATATTATCTATAGAGAACATTCAGTTTTACAGTTAAGTTACCGTGTAGTGGCTACTGCTGCTTGTGGTTCTCTCAAATATCATGCGTACGGCTGTGTCCTGAGCATTTTCATGTTTTTAATCAGTTCGGTCTTCTTCCCTACTGACCATTCCGACTTTCCTGTCAACTTCAACTTGGCGGAATATAATTCTGTACATAAGGTTAACGATGACAAACTCTTAACTGAAGCTAGTAAGGGAACTGGTCTAGAAGTAAACCCAGAGGAATCTAAGTGTATGTTGCTGTTTCGTCACCAGAATGCAGGGCAAAATCATGACATAAAGACAGCTGACACATCCTTTGAAAAGTTGGCACAGTCTCAATGTTTTGGAAGGAGAGTACTAAATCAGATTTTTATTCAGGAGGAAAGTAAGAAGGGACTCAATTCAGGTAATGCTTGCTACCACTCAATCTAGAAACTTCTGTCTTCTCGTCTGTTGCCTGAAACATAAACATTAGAATAAGTAAAATTATAATTTTGCCTATGGTTCTGTACTAATGTGAAACTTAGTCTCTTACATTAATGGAGAAACCAAGACTGAGGGTGTTTGAGAACAGGGTGGTGGAGAGAATATTTGGACCGAAGAGGGATGAAAAAATAGGAGGTAGGAGAAAACGGCATAATGAGGAGCTTCATAAATTGTACTCTTCTCCAAGTATAATTAGAACGATCAAGTCAAAGAGGATGAGATGGGCAGGGCATGTAGCACGAATGGGAATAAGAGGAATGCCTGTAGGATATTAGTGGAAAAACCAGAAGGAAAGAGACCGGTACAAAGGCCTAGACGTAGGTGTATGGACAATATTAAAATGGATCTTAGAGTGATAGGATGGAGTGGTGTTGACTGGGCTGTTCAGGCTCAGGATAGAGACCAGTGGCGGGCTCTTGTCAACACGGTGTTGAACCTTCGAGTTGCATAAAATGTTGGGAAATTCTTGTGTGTTTAAGCGACTGGCAGCTTCTTAAGAAGAACTCAGGTCCGTGGAGTTAGCTTAGTTAGTTAGCTTAGATAGTTAGCAGTGACATTTTTAATTTTTTTTTTGCGCATTCGTTTGGAGCTTCGGCCGGAACACCAGCCATCTCCATCGAAATTTATCATGTGTTTCCTCAGGCTTTTTTCGAGTGACAGGAATGTACAAGAAACGAAACAGAACTTCTTTCTCCCTTATTAATTGTATTTAATGCGCACACATTACTTGGTTGAGTCATTATTTTTCGACGGAAAAAAATTGTATAAATCAGGAATGATATTAAAGAAGCTATTTCCACCTACAAATACACTTGACAAAGGAGGGGTTTCTTCTATATTCAAATAAGAATGGAGATGGATAAATTTTTTTATTGCTAGTGGGGTGGGACTAAGTCCCTTGTACTGCGGCCACTTCTGGCCTATTGTACCAGCCCCAGATGATAGGTGAGGGCGATTGTGGAGCAATTGGTGGAATGAAGATTGGCAGTGGAAACCGAAGTACCCGGAGAAAACCTGCCCCAGCGCCACTTTGTCCACCAAAAATCCCACTTAACCAGACTCGAAATCGAGCACGGACAGCCGTGGTGGGAAGCCAGAGACTAACTGCTTGAGCTATGGCGCAGCCGATGGAGAAATTACTTATATAATTTACTGAATATTTGTGGAACAGAGATATTTAGACTTTGAAATACAAAATAGCGAACCTAGCTTTTAAGTTCAAGATGCAACTGCGAATTTGAAACATAAACTTCGAAGTAATGAAACAGGTCTAATTCCTCTCTGACTACCACAAGCAGCAGGCAAAGTACTCAGAAGTAACTTATACAAAAGTACAGACTCTTACCCACAAAGGAAATATTAATAATTACGAAAATGACTTATTCTCGGAAATAACTTCAACAGACTTGCTTACACACTTAATTATATTTACGAAAGGAAGTACGTGTATTAACAACTAGACAACTTACTAGTTATTTCTCAGAATTAACTTGAACAAACATACAGTCTCTTTTTTCCGACAAGGACATTTCAATAATTATACAAATTATGTGTATTATGGAAGCGTGTGTTTCCGTCTATTTTCGTTGCAGGGCGCTTCGTTTTGAGGAAGCAATTTGCAGTACTTTGAGATGTCACAAGTCTCATTCTTAACGATACATGTAGGAATGTGAAGTCGCGACCCTACATCTTACTAATTTCCATTCAACATGCGTTGCTCATTCCTCTAGGCTTCTTTCCTGCTCCCGGGCGCTACCTAGTTCTGCTCTGGAACGTCTGTTTTCCATATATCATTTTCAGTGCTGTAGTAATAATTCCGGGGCGATCAAAGTGAGCCCACGGTCTAAGGCATGAGTCGTCTTCGCCCGCTCGGACACTTGGATCGTGGATTCGAATCCCACTCAATGTATGGATGTCTGTTTGCGTTTATTCTCTGTTTGTGTTGTTCTGTGTATAGGTAGCGGCCTTGCGACGGGCTGATCCCTTGTCCAAGGAGATAGACAGATAGATAGATAGTTGGATGGATGGGTGGATGGATGGATAGATAGATAGACATATAGTATAGATAGACAGAGAGACAGACAGAGAGCTAGATTGATGAGTATATAGATAGACAGATAAAAATATAGATAAGTAGATATATAGATAGACAGACAGATAGATAGATAGATAGACAGCAATACAGATAGACAGACAGCCATACAGACAGATAGATAGATAGATAGATAGATAGACACACAGACAGCCATACAGACAGATAGATAGGCAGATAGACAGACAGCCATACAGACAGATAGATACATAGATAGATAGATAGACAGACAGATAGGTAGATAGATAGACAGGCAGATAGATAGACAGACAGCCATACAGACAGACAGATAGGTAGATAGATAGACAGACAGATAGATAGATAGACAGACAGCCATACAGACAGACAGATAGATAGATAGTAACAATTCCCACTATATGTACGGTATCGGATATTTAACACAGATTTCCAAGCGTAGCGATGACGGAAGTTTTTAAGAAAGGCAGATGTTCAGTACTATCAAGTGGAACAGATCGGATCGCACCAGCGGTACATATCCACGTCAGCACATTACCGGACCCCTGTCCCGTGCAAACAGAGCGCGAGAATTTTGTTTTGTCCTACAGAGGCTCCTACACTGCAACATTTCTGAAACTAATTGGAGTGATGCTTGTCTGCACTTGCACCTCTCTCATCGATCAAACGTACGTACTTCCTGAATATCGGCAGAGATTACGTCACTCGAAGTGACCACACCCAGCCAGCTTCACAAACGAGGCTCTTTATGCATGTAAACATGTTTTGTCCTTCAAACAGATTCACAAACGTCTTTATTCTAATTCAGTCTAAGTTTAATTAAGCAGAAACTCAAACAAAGAACGTGTTGAATGCAAAATATATCAAAATGTGTCCAAATATACTACTACCGAAAAATTGTGGTTGGTGACAACTTTACTGCTCTGCTTCCAGGAATTGGTTTTTTCTCTTTTAGTTTCTGTGGGTGGGGTGAGAGTGAGCCCACTTGGTACGTCGGCCACTAATTGTCCTATTACGTCAGTCCCGGATGAGAGATAAAATTGGTGGAATGAGAACTGGCAGGGGAAACCGACATACTGAGAGTAAACTTTCTCCAGTGTCACTTTGTCCACCACAAGTCCCTCATGACCTGACCTATTACCGAACCCGGGCTGCCACGGTGGGACTCTGGAGATTAACTGCTACTACTGGCCCCTGCCGGCAATCTTCTCGATCACTTGTGGAGCAAAGGAAATGGCAAATAACATCCAAGTAAATTAAGATAAACATAACTGGTGACTCAAAAGAAAATTATTTTTTAACTTAGATTTTATCCACAGTAATATCTGCCTGGCCTGCGTAGGTTTAGGACAAGCAGTACGACAGGAAGAAATTAATCTTCTGTAACGATTGGAGGTGACAGCCACAGCAAAGCGCAAGAAATTATCGACCCGCCTCTTCCTGGTGACAAATATATTAGTCTAGTTCCGAGTTAAACAAATTGAGCCATATATTTGTGGTTTTACAGAAAATAGAGTTAAATACAAAAGTGATAAAGTGAGATACAACCATCATGAAACTTTCCTCGTTAAAAACATCTGGAGGAAACCAAACTGTCACTAAAACACTTTCCCTTAAGAGACGTAATGAAATAATGGGTTTCATACGTTGGTACATAAGGTCTAAAGTTTGTTTTCTTAGCCTGGAAAGTGTCCTTTACTGACTTAACTTTCTCTGCTAACAACACAGAAGAAGGGCTTCAGTCACCTTTAAGAATACTCTTCTCTAACGAAACTGTTTAGGATAAATCAGAGGAATTTAAATCCATTGAAAAACTTTGTGTTGGCTACTCAGTCGGTACAGAGGTAAGGGGAATATACGGTCCATAATGAAATGTTGCAGGTTCTCTAAACAAACAGTGCCTCAAAAGTTGTCTGTAATATATTATAAGTAATAAAAGTAAAACACCTGTTATCCTTTTATCTTAATCTTTAAAGCGCCAATTATTAATATATTTAGAACAAAAATTGTACCAGTTTATTTTTATGGACACGAAAAAATGATCTCTTCTTTAGAAAGAAGTGTTTTAAGCCACATTGTGCAGCGAAGTAATTGGGCATAAAGAGGAAGAAGTAATTGTGCAATTTAGGATATTGTGACGTACATACCCATTGTTAGGCAACGACTCGATAAACATATTCTCAAGCAAGCAAAATCCCTCAATAATAGAGAGGCTGTTTTCCGTGTGGTCCGTGACAAGTTGTTATGTAGAAGTGTTCGTCAGAACAGAGTGGGTAGTCGAGAAGAGAAAAGTCTAGTTTCGAGACGCCAGCCTGCCGGGATATGAGCTTGGAATTGAATTGAGTCTTCGGAATTAGCATTTGCAGAATAATAGCAAGAAAAAGATTAAGCTGTGAAAAGGAAACTTCATGTATGACTTGAAGTGACAGTGAGACTGTTATGAATCCGTTGCCAGGATACGACTAGTGAAGACTGAGAACCCTAATAAGTGTGTAATGGTGAACTATAAAGCCTGTAGAAGAGCGATAGCGCTGTATTGCCTGTAGTCTCGCACTGTGTGGCTGTGTAAGGTGTGAATAAATCAAATTCAGAACACGTATTCTAAGCCACGCAACATACCCCTAAATAATGACAATATTATACGTAAAAGCAGGAAATTTACAAGTAGATGCTATAGGGTTGTTCTGACGATGGTGTATAACACACAGAGACACTGGACCAGTGATTGAGGCTAGCTCTTTCTAAGGGACCCAACAGAGTAGGTGTCTTCCCTCACCTGAGGACGGAAACAGATCCAATTTCCGAAACGTTGTGTTTTTTCTTAGTTATTTAGAATCCGGACGATGGGCAAAGTCCGAAAACCCAGTATCTCTGCAGGAAATTTACCATTGACACAAATTACATAACATAATTAGGATCGTAAGAACTGGGAGGCTATGATGGGCTGGACGTTTAGCTCAGACGGAGAGATAAGAAACTTATTCTGAATTCTGAAGAGGGAGAGACGGGAGGCCACCAGTGTAAGATTGATCTTAGTGTCTATGTTTGTTGGGTGTAGCGTTCTCAGGATAGTGACCAATGGAGTGCCTTGGTGTTAGCGGCCATTAAATTCGGTTCTGCTTCCAGAGAACTGGTTAACGTCACTACTCCCGTATTATATGACGTCTAGCATCAGCGCTGATGAACTTGTTAGTTGCAGGAATGTACTGATTACTACATGGTAGTCTTGTGCCAAGTTATGCACAACGTAGCAGTTATTTAGTCATTTCAGCGGCTACCTTCATCAGAGCGTAAACAATCCGATTATAATTATTTCTGGCTCACAGGGCTGAATTACTTCGGTACATAAATGTGAGACCATTGAATCAGACTTCAGTTCCGTATATAAGAATAGTGGAAATATTTTAACATAAAAAAAAAATATGTTCACGAAGAAAGCGTAGGCAGATTACGTTTCAGGAATGTTTGCCACTATTCAGTTCAAAATCTATTACCCTTCAGTCTCCAATCTAATTTAAAATTAAGTTAAATATTTACTTGTGGGTTATTTAAGGTTTAATGAGGAACATCCTAACTTGTACTCTTATCCAAGTATAATTAGAATGATCAAGTCAAGGAGGATGTGGTCGGCAGGGCATGTAGCACGAATGGGAGAGACGAGGAATGCATATAGGTAATTGGTGGGAAAGCCAGAAGGAAAGAGACCACTGGGAAGACCAAAGCGTAAGTGGGTGGACAATATTAAAATGAATCTCAGAGAAATAGAATGGGATGGTATGGATTGGATTGATCTGCATCAGGATAGGGATCAGTGGAGGGCTGTTGTGAACATGGTAACGAACCTTTGGGTTCCATAAAATGCTGGGAAATTCTTGAGTAGCTGCAGACTTGGGGGCTCCTCCAGAAGGGCTGAGCTCCATGAGTAAGTAAATAAGTTAGTATTTAAGGTTGCTTCCGGTAGCTAGATTCCATAGCGTCGAACAGGTGGATGGTTAATGCATGATAACTTGAAGATGCGGCGTGGCCTGATAGAGACTCTATTCTCGAATTTGCCTGGGGCAATGTTTCTCAAACGCCGGACCGCGGTGCGGTACCGGGCCGTCGTCTTATAAGGAAATAATTTACCGGGCCGCGGAGTCACAAAGTTTGAGAACCACTGATCTAGGGGGACTGAGGAGAAATATGACAAATCTCGGCGAGAATAGATGATATCTCGGCCGAGATTGGAACCTAGCATATTCCGAGAAAGAGCCAAGAACACTAAAGCTATTCCAACCCGGCCAGTCTCAGAAGCTTAACATATTGTGACATGAGGACTCAAAGCCAGAATTCAGTAGTGAGAAGAAACACCAATTGCTTGACCACAACAATACAGACAGCACCAATTCCTAGACTGCGGCACATTAAACATGCGATGGAGCTATGCTCGATTATTGTTGTGGTGTGCGTGGATTTCAGTCTCCACATCTCTTTTAATTCTTCCGTAGGCTCCACTTAATTGATATTTATTCACTTTTATAACAATGAATACTATAAATTTCATTCCATATTTTTAAATCCTCCGTGGCCTTTAGCCCACAAGCGAACTATACCGACTGAGCGACCGCCGTTTGACGACGAAGTTAGTACCAACAATTGCAGATAAAGTGTGTCACGTGATCAGCGCAACGGATTCCCACGACCATTAATCTCGGTTTTCTAGACCGGACGTAATTTTAAATATAGAGAAACAAATATTAGAAGACAATCTCTGGAACTCATGAATCAGAGCCAGAGGACGTCGGCACCATGACTCGTAAACACAAAAGCCGAAAGTGAGAGGCATTATTTTTGTTTAAATTTTAATCAAATGCCAGATTGCTTTCATTCCTGCACCTGATTTGCACAATAATGTTTCTTTAATCTTTCAGTATTTATTTCGAAATTCTTTGCTACTAGGATCGGAAATAACTTTATAAGAACATTGTCGTTTTCTGTGCGCAAAAGTAAAATCTGGATTATTATAACACACAGAATCACCCGTTAGTAATGTTTACTGAAATACACGAACCAAGTCCTCATTTTGAATGACTGGAAAAGGGTACACTCATATTTACTATTTATAATGTAACGGTTTCTTTCTGTTCTAACTGGAATATATATCCAATGTAATATATAAACAGCCGCATTATTATAGAGTAATGAACCCTGTTGTAATTGTAAGTGACTGACCGACTGTTGAATTGCTGCTGGCCTTCTCCATCATAATGATTGTTGGTTCCAAGTCCCACGAGACTCACGACCATATTTTACTGTATGACGGCTCTGGGTGCTTTCGGATCGATATTGACTTATACTGATACTTGAAGACTTAAATATATTAAGTTTTATTCAAATTACTGGCGGATTTAAGAGAGAAATTTTAAGCTATAACATATGACTTACTAGCAAGTTAAAACTGTTGTATTCTATTCATTCATTCATGGAGCTGGGCCCTTCTTGAGAAGCCGCCAATTGTGCAGGTGCACAAGAACTTCCCAATATCTTATGGAACCTTAAGATTAATTGCCCTTTTCATAAGAGCCCTCCACTGGTCCCTATTCTGAGCCTGATCAATCCAATCCATACCATCCCAGCCTATCTCTCTAAGATCCATTTTAATATTTTCCATCCACTTACGTCTTGGTCGCCCTAGTTGCTCTTTCCTTCTGGCTTTCCCACCAATGTCCTATATGCTGTCCTCTTCTCCCCCATTCGTGCCACACGCCTTACTCCTCTCAACTTCATTGACTTGATCATTGTAATTATACTTGGAGGAGAGTACAAGTTATGAAGCTCCTCACTGTGCAGTTTTCTCCAGTTTCCCGTCACTTCATCTCTCTTCGGTCCAAATATTCTCCTCAGCACCGTTAATGTCAGAGATCAAGTTTCACACCCATAAGGAACCACAGGCAAAATTATAATTTTGTATATTGTAATTGTTACGTCTTCAGACAGCAGACGAGTGTTAATTTCGACAAGATACAAAGTTACGAACCGGCTCATTCTCCAAGACGCAAAGAGGCAGGGGGTTGTGCAGGTCGGCAGGAAAGCGATCCAGACGAAAAGCATGAAGGTGATGTCGAAGTGTCCGCTGTTCTCGTAAGTCTCCGCCAGAGCCAGCTTCGCCACTCTGCAACAGGGATACAGCCATATCACGATCAGGAACAGCAACTGCTTACTCAGCAGCCCAAAGGCCAATTGTAAAACAAGCTGGAGCAGCGACACAAATGAAACTAACAAAGCAATAACTGTAGCCATAATACATAAGGGGCACGCGGTAGCGTAGTTGGTTGAGGCACTATGGTATAAGCCAGAAGGTCGCGTGTTCGAGTCCCGATGAGGTCATTGGATTTTTCAACTGATCTAATCCTTCCAGCCGCACTATGGCCCTGGGGATCAACTCAGCCTCTAACAGAAATGAGTACCAGGAATATTCTTAGGGGTAAAGGGCGACCGGGCCGGTTACGGTAGCCGAGCGGTCTAAGGCGTGCACTGTCTTCGTTCGCTCGGAAGCGGGGATCGTGGGTTCGAATCCCACTCAGGGCATGGATGTTTGTGTGCGTTTTTCTGTGTTTGTGTAGAGTTAGAGGCCTTGCGACGAGCTGATCACCCGCCCAAGGAGTCCTACCGTATGTCTAAGATCTTTAAAAACCGAAGTGAACAGAGATGTTCATGGAGGTAGGCCTAGGCCCACTGGGGCTGTAGTGCCAAGGGGGGGGGAAGGCGACCGGAGCGTAAGGTTGAAAATCATTGATTTATGACTCAATCAATCAATCAATCAATCAATCTATAAATCAGTAATTCATTCTGATTCACCTACTGAATAGCTGAATCGCTCATTCATTGACTGTTTCAATCGATTAGTGATTAATCACTGATTCACCTCACTTTCAACCAATCACTAACAAGCGATTCACCCTCACTGGATCACTCACTCATTGAGATTTCTCAGCGTACGAAGGAGGAGCATCTGCTGCTCCAATTAAGTTCTGCGGCTCATGAGAAAGGAAGTAAATTCCCTCGGGAAGTGTAATGGAACGTAATGACGGCTGGAAGAACCGAGGCTCTGTCTGTCGATCTCATTCATGTTCCTGTAGAGCACTTTCCACTTCCTTGTCTGCCCATCCGTTTACTGGGCTCCACTCATCTCAGTAAAACGACACACATTTCAACTCGGATAGTCTTGGTATGAGCATGAACAGAGTTTTAAGCGCAACAGTGAAATAACGAAAAAGGTAAAGTCGTTCCTTTGTTTAACTAATTAAGCACTGCGCCATGAAGGCGTATGAGGTAGTGGATGTATAGATCCACATTTTCTTGACCGTGGCACTAGTTTGAGATGAGTGGTTAGCTTCACGCCCCGGCAGCATTACCTCAGGGAAAGAACCGCCGGTACCCATTGTATAGGAGGTTTGGTGGACCCCAGAGCTGGTTTGGACGATATGGAGAAGAGAAAATTCTTGACCCTACCGGAATTCGTGCTCCGACTTCTCGGTCGTCCAGCCCGTAGCCAGTCGCTATACCGACTGCGCTATTCTGGCTCCTACAGTGAAATAACATTAAAAAAGAAGGGTATTTTGCAGCACAGCCCTAAACGTCATACATACGAGCACCCATTATAAGACGTTACTTCAGCTGGTCAGACGGTATTTGTTTTCCCTTGCGAATGTTAAGGGTAGCTGTCCAGTTCCAATAGAACACGTTTAGCTTTCATACTATAATTCGACAATAATCGTCATCAGGTATGAAAATTTTGCTCTATCACAATTCAAGGTAAAGTTGTCCTTGTGCTTAACTGAGTACCACTCCAGCATGGTGTACACGGGTTGTAGGTGTATCGTCATGCATTCTGATACAAGGCATTAGAGGCACGTGAATGACCACTTATATTTTCCAACTGCTTTATTTCGGGGGAAGGACCCCCCGGTGTCCATTTCACTGTGGCTGGGTGGCCAACGAAACTGATCTAGACGCTCTGTAGAAGAGAAGGAATTCTTGCCTCTGCCTGCAATCGAGTTCCGATTCCTCGGTCATTCAGATTGTACCCTATCAACTGAGCTACCCATCTGTTTTCATTTGAACGCGATCCCGATAAGAGGTGCAGACATCTCAGTTAACTAACAGCATTTTTATATCCAAGGAAATGGTAGGGCTTGTAAGACCCGTATGTTCAACATTATGTCTTTAAACAATTAAGAACGGGGCATGTAGGGCACAGGGTAGATATGAGAAATGTTTACAAAATTGGTCACGAAATCTGATGGCAAATAACTACTTGGGGCACCCAGGTATAGATGGGAAAGTAATTAACTTCATGTTAAAATGAGATCTAATGCCTAGGTGAGAATAGTGGAGCTATAACTCCCCTCTCCAATGTGCCTTCATGGCGTGGTGATTATTTAATTAAGCACAGGGAAAACATTACCTAGTTTTAATATATGTATTGTATACTTTTGTTTAGGCTTAACCACATTACAAGTCGTACCTAGGAATTCTTCGTTATCAGTAAATAGAAATATAAATAACAAAGCTGAATATACGAGCCTTGCCTAAGAACCACGCGTTGATAATTTTCGGGGGAGTGAAAATAACTCATCCCTTATCTCGTTGAGTGGTGAAAATCACCCCTCCAGTCGCTTTATTAACCCAGATGTACCTTAGATATTCATTAAGTAGGAAAGTAGGTGGCCCCCTGAGCCGGTCTGGGAGCGATGTCGAAGAAAAGCGACATTATCTCTGCTGAGAACAGAATACCAGTCCACGAACATCAACCTATCAGTTTACTGATTACTGATACACGTTATGTAACGTAGTATGTTTGTATATCTAATATGATATATTTATATTTATGCTAATAAACTATATCAGTGCATGTGATCTGATATACTGTCTTAAGTAAACAAATTTGGGATATTCTTTTTGGAGTTTCGAAGTAGTAGACTATCGGTACACATAGACCATTGTTGCAGTAAGGTGTGGGGGCTCATGTGAAGCAGAGCTATGCGTACTGACTCACAGAAAAAGACATATGCAAATGTGAGGAGGGGAATAGAAAAAAATGACATTTAAAAAATAGGTTCCCTGTAGGGTTTAATAACGAATATAAATACTGTAAAATGCCTCTTTCGTCATAGAAATATTGTAGAGGGGTGTATTGGGGTCACGAAAATTACTTATACTTGAGATCTGTAGCATTTGTTACATAACGGCCTTATATTAATTTATATATATATATATTTCGAGGAGCCGGAATAGAAACTGGCTACAGGCTGGAAGAGCAAGAGGTCAGACTTTCGAGTCCCGGCAGAGGCAAGAATTTTCTCTTCTCTACGTCGACCAGACTGGTTCTGAAGCCCACCAACCCTCATATTCAATGGGTACCGAGGGCTCTTTCTCCGGGGGATAAAGTGGCTGGGGCTTGAAGCTGACCACTCACCACCAACTAGTACAGAGGTCAAGAAAACATGAATATAAACATGCACTCCCCTCACGTCTTTATGGTGTATGCAAAGTAGGGTGTACAGTGTATCGATACAGGTTGAAACAGTAAATGAATAAAATCTTCCACTTAATAGATATAGGTATATACCAAGCTTGTGCACCCCTGCTACAAAGACCAGCCGGTTAATGCTGCTTAGGGGAACAATCGCTGTTTAATGTCAGAACCATAAGGAACACGCATATACACTGTGTGGACAGAATGCAGAGTTTTAGTATGTTAAAGCAAGTGGCATGTATAGTAACCACTGGATTTTAAAGGGCTATCCATCATCTTGTTTTATTTAAAACACACAGCGTTTCAGAGACTGGATCCAGCCTCTGTCCTCAGGTGGAACCAATTGAGTTGGGCCCAATCGATATAGCCAGTCTTTAACTCCGGACGTCCTCAGGTGGAATCTATGTCCCGAGATAGGGACTAGCTCTGTCGATTGCGTTTAACTAAGTAGTTCCACCCTGAGGACGGAGACACAGTCCAGTCTCCGAAACGTTGTATGCTTTAAATAAAAAAACAGGACGATGGATAATGTCCAGAATCACAATAAATCTATTAATATGCTATCGTCACAGACTTTTAAATCTTATTCTTTAGATTGACACAATTAAAATTAAATTGAAATCCAATAAGTAATTCTGAAGACAAACACAGCGAGGGGCAAGTCTTAACGCTGATAATTGCATGTACATGCTGCAAAGAGATGATGAAGCAGTCGGGATCCAAAAGAAGTACAACCCATCGATCTATACGTAGGAGTTACGGGTGTTTAGGGACACTTTTGGGACGGGTTCCAATTTAATTAGCTCTCCCAGCGTGAAAAATGGAGTTGTTTCGTTCCTGACGGAGCGCATTTTTCATGGAGATTCACTAGAGTCTGTAGTCACTCCTATAAAAAACGCAGTGCAAAAAGTTTCTTTCTTGCTCCGAGATATTGTAGACATAGGGGGTTCAGGTGTGTGAGTGAGTTCGTGCGTCCCCGCTAGTTTTACACGTGTCTATCTAGAGCAGTGTTTCTCAACTGCCGGGCCCTCGACTTATGGAAAAAAGAATTTACCGACCGCGATCTGACAAAGTCTGAGAACCACTGATCTAGACGCAGCGAAATAATACTCATACTCATGGAGTTTATCCCTTCTTGAGGAGCCGCCAATGCTAGAGCTACTCAAGTACTTCACAATATTTTATGGTACCCGGACCGCGCCATAGTTCAAGAGGTTAGTAGCTGGCTTCCCACCGTGGCGGCCCGGGTTCGATCCCGGGGGCTACTCAAGTGGGATTTGTGGTGAACAAAGTGACCCGGGGGCAGGTTTTCTCCGAGTAATTCGGTTCCCCTGCCAATCTTCATTCCACTAATTGCTCCACAATCACCCTCACCTATCATCTAGGGCTGGTACAATAGGCCAGAAATGGTCGAAGTACAAGGGACTTAGTCCCACCCCACTAGCAATAAAAAAAAAGGTATCCGAAGGTTCATTACCGCATCCACAAGAGCCCTCTAGTGGTCCCTATCCTGAGCTAATCAATCAGATCCATGCAATCCCATCCTATCTCTTTAAGATTCAATTTAAAATAATAAAATATTTTATTTATTTGGTCTCTCAAGCTGCTCGTTTCAGCTGTAGAGTGCTTGAAGGCTCAGGCAGAGTGTGGGAATACCGGCTGACGTATAAACTACGCGTCTATCGTGTGTTATGTACAAGTATATTGCAATAGCGTATATCCCGCCGCCAAAAGACATTACACTGTGGGAAAGACCACAGACTCCCAATTATTAGTCGGAACATATCAAAAGATACAACTGATGAAAACAGAACGATATAGATAATGAAGCGGACGGCTGTAGGTATAATGAAGTTAATGTAAAACCGACGCGAAATTGAATGGACACTGGCCACTCACGTTTGTGAGGCTGGATGAGTGTTGGGTACTATCCCAAGCCAGAGTGACTGCTTTTTCGTGTCTCCGACCTTCGGTAGTGTGGGGGAGACAAGAACACCTGGAGGAAAGATTAATGAATATGTAGGTGTTGTTGAAGTCAGAATTGACAAGAGGAAATTGAAGAACTTGGAGGAAACCTGCCCTAATGTCATTTTGTCCACCACAAATCCCACGTCATCTGACCAGGAATCGAACCTGGCCCGCAGTGGCTGGCTATGGGGTGGACGACCGAGGGGTCCGAGTTCGAGTGCCGGTAAGGTCAAGAACTTTCTCCTCTCTATTTTGTCCAGACCGCCTCTGGGGCCCATCCAACTTTTTATCCAGTGGGTACTGGTGGGCTCTTTCCAGGGGGTAAAACTGTGGGGGCGTGAAGCTCATCACTCACCGAGGTGAAGTAAATATGGATCTACACATCCACTCCCCTTACGCCTTCATGGCGTCCTGCTTAATTAGTTAAATACAGGTACAACTTTACTTTTACCTCTTACATATACTAGAGCTCTTCCAGAATCCTCATATCGGTGTGACGGTAGAGAAGGGGGGAGATGGACAGACGGGCTTGTGTGAGACGGGTGGTATTTTAAGGACAAGGAACAGATTGCAGTTTCCAAGGGGATTACTGCTAGTAAGAGCAGCATTAACAGCAGCAGCAATAGTAGTAGTAGTAGTAGTAGTTGTAGTAGTAGTAGTAGTAGTAGTAGTAGTAGTAGTTGTAGTAGCAGTAGTAGTAGTAGTAGTAGTAGTAGTAGTAGTAGTGGAGACAGCAGCACTAGCAGCATAGCCCGGAACTTTCATGATACAAAGGGATGAGCTGTGACATTTTCGTTTTCTTCGTGGATTCACAGGGCTGCTCATAATTAACACGTCTCTTGCAAATTTCGTTATAACAGACGCGTCAAGTATTCTCATAATCTGACATGGCAGCATTCATAATGACATATATGCACTTCATTTATACATAGCCGCCATAAAACGTTTATTTAGGGGATTTAAGGGCGGCAACAGAAGGACAGGAAGAACAGCTTACACTGCTCTGAATACACACAAGAAGCCGTCATTAGCGCGTTTCCATAAAGTAATGCAATTCGTTCTATCATTTTCTTGCCTGCCCTCCACCCGCAAGTAACAGCGCCCAGACACATGAAAACCCTCCCTGAATCTCTAAATGAATGATGGGACACACAACTCTCTCAACTGTTTTATTGTGATTCAGTCTGGCGTATTTTAAGGACTATATAACTGAACGGCCTAAACCAACCATCAGATATACCATTTTAAACCCTCCGATGCAAAAAAAGAGTATGTTTTATCCTGTTTAATCAACTTTAAAATATTGGCCTAGATTACATAAGACCTAAATTTTTGGGTGAATTTGCCTTAGAAGAAAATATTTTCAAGTGATCGAGTGACTATAGAGGGGGTTTTGGTTCGTAATCGGATTTATTGACCACTTACAGACCGTAACTACAAGTAACTATAGAGCTATCGCTAATTCACGCACTCTGCAGTTCACTGCAGCTTGAACTAGGACTTCTCAGCCTTCCGTGTCTGCGCCGGTTCTCTGGCAAAGCTTGCAAAACTGGCGCCCGAAGCGTGGCAGCACCGTTTCCGGCAGCTCTCCTATTTTAGCGTGATGTCACTGTTGTCAAGGAGATTATGTGTTTTTTTTATTGTTAGTGGGGTGGGAAATGCTAGTGGGACTAAGTCCCTTGCACTGCGGCCACTTCTGGCCTATGGTACCAGCCCCAGATGATAGGTGAGGGTGATTGTGGAGCAATTGGTGGAATGAAGATTGGCAGGGNTCAGGCCCTGGCTCGAACCCGGGCTGCCGCGGTGGAAAGCCAGCGACTAACCGTTTGAGCTATGACGCGGNTGCCACGGTGGAAAGCCAGCGACTAACCGCTTGAGCTATGGCGCGTTGAGATGATGTGTTTACCGAGCTGCTGCATAGCAATGGCCGCCTCTGACGCGACTGGAATAATTCAACCAAAGAGCACTAGAAGGGTCAGTTGCTACACAACAGTACTGTACGGAACGAGGACGGAATCCGTTCAGCACTGAAGCTACTAAAGCAATCTCCAGTGTTAGAGAAGAGACTTCGGATATGGATACAGAACAGGCACATGCTATGGAAAAGCCCGAGGCCCTGAGAAGTGAATTGAGAATAGCCACATCAGAAAAAAAAAAGACCTCGAGTTTGGAGAAAGAAAAGATGGAGGGAAGAGTGGCGTATGCTTTGAAAAGTTGGTACAAAAAATAATAGTATAATCAATAGGGTAACTCAGACCAGTACAAATGTGCCGGATCTTCATAACATGACCGTACACGTAAATGAACTGGCATCTAGAATTCCCCACGGATGGTGTCTTCGCCTTATCATGGTGGTGGAGTTTGAGTGCTCCTGAGACCATGGGAGCTATGCCGGCGGTAGCGTAGCTACTGTTAGGATCATGCATACCGGACAGGTCAAGGGGTAGGAGCCAGACGAAGAGGGATACCCTAGTCCTCCAGGTGGGGGATTGGAAGTGACGCTAAAAACCGCACGCCGTAAAAACTAAATTGTTCAGAAGCAGACAATCAGCCTCGCAATAATGGATTTAACGGAAATCGACATCACCGAAGGAGTTGAGATGGTTGGAGGATGTACATGATGATCTCCGTAAAGTGAAAGTGAAAGAATGGGGAGAAAAGATGAAGAACAGAGAAGAATGGAGGAAGATTGTTAGGAGGGCAAAGCTCACCCTGAGCTGTAGCGACGAGGAGAAGGAAGGAAGGAAGGAAGGAAGGAAAGACAGCTAGAGTTTGGCAGTTGGATGACTTCCTACAAGAAAAATAAAATATAATAAACGACTCGAAGAGACAGAACAAGCAGAAAGTGATCTCTCCCCACGAGATGCAGTTATAAACGGGTTAGAAATGAAACTGTAATTCCAGAAGAATTGCACCAACTACGCGAGGCTCAAAGATGTCGAAGAGCTACAGGAGGCCAAATGGATGAATTCTGTTCTGTGTGTCAACGGCGACAATTGGAAACTTGAGCAGTGGGAGGACAAGAGCACCAGCGAAGAAGGACTGATGACAGAGGTGCAATGCGGAGAAATATGCAGCATACTGTGCCAGATCAGACGAGGTTTCTATGAATATCGCTAACAAAGATCGTGAAATTACCTCCTACCCTCACTAACATTGAGGGGTTTGCCTGCAGTATCCACGACATGGCCACAAACTACTAGGACATACCAGAAGTTCTTGCAATGTTTCGCAAATTTTCTGCTCAGATAAGTACGAAGATGAGAAACTTCTGTGTAATGAAATGCAGCTCCAGACACGCGAGTCATAATGAGAGATCTTGACCGAAAACAAACTTCTGGGGAAAAGAAAAAGCTTCAAGGGATTTACAATGAGGAACAGAGACAACGAGAGAAATGTATCAGTAACGCAAGGTTTATTGGCGAGTTCTGGATCGTCGGAAGAGTACAAACACAAAAAATCTACATCTCTAATTGTAAGCTCTTTAAAGGCTGTGACAATTTATCCATGAAATTTTTGTACTCACTTCTTAAGACCGTTGCACAACAGGTTGAGGAAAGTAATGATG
The DNA here is from genome assembly GCF_002891405.2 of Cryptotermes secundus. NCBI lineage: Eukaryota > Metazoa > Arthropoda > Insecta > Blattodea > Kalotermitidae > Cryptotermes > Cryptotermes secundus. Next base: position 24,824 of record NW_019718288.1, read on the forward strand.
ATCTGTCTCATTACTTAAAGAGCATAGACGAGACATGCGAAATGACTCATGTATCCACTCAGGACTTGGAGGAGTTACGCCACAAGAAATGGAACGGAGAAATACGCTGAACACCATATCCCATTCCAGCCAGCGAGGACAGCCAGAAATATTTCACAAAATCTATAAACATGCCCTAATGTTGTTCCATTGCTAAAGAAAAGCGGAAGCATGATCTTTTTTGTTTTTTGATTGTTTGGTCTAAGAGTATGTAGTATTGAAGAAAGTGTTGCTTAATTCATTCTTCTGTATCAAGTGAAGAGTTCATATAATTCAAATGCATTTCGGCCTGGAAGCTGTGAAAAGTACTAGTCCAAAACTCCATTCGCAATACTGAAGAAAACTGCGAATATCTAATGAATTTAGTAGTTTTCTTCAGTTTTGCAGTGATACACAATCGATATTCTAAAATAGGACATATAGAATACAGTGTAAGATTAGCATTTGTCCATAAAGTTCGGACAACAATACATCACTAACGACTCGTGTGATGTAATTCGAGTCTGCTTGCGTAGACCTACTACAACGAACATTTGGTAATTAGAGATCCATTATCTTTTCAGTACTTATTCAATACCTATTCAAAAAGGTTACCTTGCCCTCTGTACTTTTATTTCCCCTTTTCTTCTCACTATTTTAGCTTTCTGTTCTATTTGTGCGGCATATAACTTTCGAAATCTTTATCAAAGTTTGTGTAATTCTCAATCTCCTCCAACTTGCTATCAGGACATGATTGATGCTGTGACTTCAAGGAGAACAAACTGCTCACAGAATAAAGCAGTTATAAGTTTTCTCTTTCTTTGGAGACAAACACACAGGATGTCTCGCAATACGCTGCTCAGCGTAAGGTTTGAATGTAATCAATACACTTCGAGCATGTACCATGCAAATATCGTATTCCAATTCTCCTTGTTCGCGGTGTTTATTGGTACCGCACGTGACATGATGATTGGTCAGTACGTCAAAGAGCTTCGATATTTACGCTTTACATTATATCGTTAAGAACTCCATAATTCGATCTGCTCTTCTCATGAAGGTGAATATTATGATCTCCATATATTACAATATGCCGGTCACGGTAGCCGAGCGGTCTAAGGCATGTACTGTTTTCGCTCGCTTGGAAACCGGGATCGTGAGTTCAAATCCCACTCAGGGCATGGATGTTTAGTTTGTATGTGTGCGTTTTTGTGTGTTTGTGTACAGTTACAGGCCTTGCGACGAGCTGATCACCCACCCAAGGAGTACTACCGAATGTGCAGGATCTAGAAAAACCGAAGTGAAGGGAGAAGTTTATGGAGGTAGGCCTAGGCCCACTGGGGCTGTAATGCCAAGGAGAAAAAAAAAGAAATATATTCAATCTACAATTTCAATTAGCTCTTTCTAAGGGGCTAATTGAGCTAATCGAGATTAGCTCTTCCCAAGGGGCCCAACTGATTAGGTGTCTTCCTTCCTCACCTGAAGACGGAAACAGATCAACTTTCCGAAACGTCGTGTTTTCTATTTCCTAGAATTCCGGATGATGGAAAAAGTCCAAAAACTCAGTAATTCTGTGAATAAATTTGTGTTCGCAACAAATTCAAATACTGGCAAAAGATGAATTAAAGTTGGCAAGGAAAACCTCTGGCAATATTTGCGTTCCATGGAGCTCATATTTACCTCTCGCGTTTAAATAAACACGAGTATGAAGCTGCTGGACACCAGATTGGTTTAATTAAACATTTCACCTTGCTGAAAAGTCACTGAGCAATAGAACACGTAACGGGCGACAGGAAACTTAGGTTTTAAGCATTCAAATATGACAGTTCATTACTACGGCAAACGACAGGCTGTTTGTGAACTATAAAGATCAGTGTCTCACTTTACACAGCTCCAAACTTCATGCTCTGTTACTAAGATACTGGTCAGGTTGTTAGGCGTCTAATTTCCCGCCCCCTCAGCGCGGGGCGTCATTCTAGCCCAGATGTGAATCAAATTCGTGGATTTTCATAAGTCTAATATAAATATGTTTCTATCTACAAGACATATATATCATAGTTTCCAAAACCATTTTTTTTGTCCACTTTCCTTATATTGAAAAAAAAAATAGAAGTACTCTTATGAGATCTCCTTGCTGTGTTTATGCGTTTACGCTTGTGTCTGCATGCAGATGCCCTTCTACCCCATACATTTTGAATGACTGAACCAATCTTTATGAAACTTGGTTTGTGTGTCATGGCATCTGATCCCATCACAACGGCGTACTTCATAAATCCCTCACAACAGTCTGTGTGTCTGTGTGTGATCCCCTTTACCATTGTTAGGTAACGGATCGACAAATAAGTTCGCGCGGCAACGATTACGCGCAAAAATAGAACTGTTGGAAGTATCGTTTTCTGTGAGGATCATGTAATCAGAGCAGAGTCTGTTGGTATATACCCCTAGACCGAGGCTTGGTAAACACGTTCCCGCAGCAACAAAGGATTTTTGGAGGCGTCATTCTCTATGCGGTCAATGAAGTGTCGAAGGAAAGTAGTTGATTTCTTCCCAGAACTTATGTTTGAAATGAACATCACGTGGTCAGTGCTGAGGAAAACTGACCCTCTTTTTTCCTCGTATATAATATATAAAACGGTAACACTATGCCTGTAACAGGCCGTGGACTCCCATAGGGTTGTGAGACATCAAGGCTCCCACATTTTCTCTAGACAGTCTGCTCACAGATGGCGGTGAGTTGTTAGCCGTACGCGCCTGACTACATTTACCTCCTAGGGAGATTCCCCAGGGCCATAATACAGCTGGAAGGATTAGGTAATCTCAAAAAAAATCCATCTCATCGGCAATCGAAACTGCAACCTTCCGGCTTGTAGCATAGTGCCTCAACTAACTAACTAGTGAAAGAAATGCTTTTTAACATAAAAACAAATTATCTCAAGGTGTGAAAGAAATAATACAATTTTGGTCACCTAAAGAATGATTTGGTACAAAATATGTCTGCATTTCTACACTTGAAGCATGACTGAAACTGACGTAAATCATATTAGGGTCCTGAACATTGGACTCTCTGCTCACCAGAACTCATTATAAGTTGCTGATTTCTGTCACACTTTATACGTACCTGAGTACCATCAGTGGACACAGGCATATGGCGAAAATGGTTACCATGGAGATGAGATACTTCTGATTTCTCTTCTCTTTGCGAACGTCCAGTTCAGCTTCATACATATCGTAGTTCCCAGATCTGACGCCGTGACCACGGCAAGAGTAATGACTGTCCTCACAATCCTGCTGACTGCCCCTGAAATTCAAACCTTCTTATTAATGAGAACATCTGACGTCGCCGTTGCTGTACTTCATTAAAGGTTTTGTATTTCTAACACACATTCACATCTATGTAACTTCTATATATGTGATATTTTTTTTTGGATGAAAGTGCACTCCGAATCATTGAAAGGAGGATACTGAGAAGAATTGATGGCCCAATTTGGGGAAAATTGTCTGCGAGTTCTGACAATAAAGTTGGTGAACTCGCCACCGTGTGCTTGCCGTGGCAGCAGTGAACAGAAACCTCACTATGGTTTGATAACGCTGGCATATCAGCGATTCACAGCTGTGTTGTTGTTGATATATGGCAGTCTCTTTCTCAGTGGCGTCTATTGGTGTCTGCTTGTGGTTTGGTGTCTTGCAACACGACAATGAACCTGCTCACACGACACTGCCTGTGAGGAAGATTTTAGCTACTAAACAGATAACCAGATCTAACCCCAATGGCTCTTTTCTGTTTTTTCTTTAGTTTCTGGGTGTGGGGTGAGACTCAGTCAACTCTGTACGTCGCACACTAACTGGTCTATTGTACCAGGCCCGGATGATAGATGATGATGATGATGATGATGAATGTGGAGCAGTCGGTGAAATGCAAATTGGTTGGGGAAGCTGAAGTACTTGGAAAAAACCTTCCCCAGATCCACTTTCTCCACCACAAATCCCACATTACCTGACCTGGGCTCGAACCCGGGCCGCCGCTGTGTGAAACCGGCGACTATCCGCCTGAGTTATAGAACGGCCTTCGAATTAGTCACTATACAGCGAAATTCTATGAATGGACTATTAAGTTATTTAATGATGATGTTTCAACTGTGTAGTTAGTTAGTTATTGGAGAGGGTGGGTTTTCCCATGCACTTAGACCTGTATTGGTCCATTGTGCTTCCCTTTATGATTTCTACCAGTCTCTATATCCTACCGGTATTGGTGCTTACCATCAGTTCCGCC
>NW_019718288.1:29311-68285 GCF_002891405.2 Cryptotermes secundus
CCTTAAAAATTCGACGACCTCCGCCGGGTATTTGAACCCGCGTACTACGAGTCATGAGGTGGGAACGTTACCTCTAGACTACGGAGGCCGCTTTAAACTGTGCATGTTATATATCGTGATATGAGATCTCATTAGATATCAGAAAAGAGATTGTCGTAGCTTACTGTGAGGTATCCATTTGGATGAACTGTGAAATACCATGCCGAATAACTACACTCATCCAGATGTGTAATGATTCGGTACAAGCAAGTTCGACTGCAGATTTATGCCACAATTTGAATGCAGACATTACGTCCATGCAACGAGCTGACGTTCGACAGGCCGTTGCTATGGTAACCCGAAATTGTGTAATTTCACAGATTTCATATCTCGGCTTTATTGCTTTTTATTTTGTATAGAAGGGTGATATAAACAAGCCGAATTGCAGTGGTTAGAGAATCCAAGCGAAATAAATGGGGATAATCTGAATAATGCAGGACGTGAAGCCAGCAGGCATTTCATGAATAAACAGAGGGAGTATCAGACCGACATAATTAGTGAACAGTCAGAACAAAAACATTGGAAACATATATATATATATATATATATATATATAGGAGAATATGAATTTAAGACGGTTCACCAACCTAGGAGTAGTGAAGGCTGAGACTGGTGATCAGCTTGCAAATTCTCACAACATTTTGAATAGGTGGAAGAACTACTTCTCTCATTTATTGAATGTACATAGGGTCAGTGATGTCAGGCCTATAGAAAAACATACAGTTGATCCGCTAGTACCTAAACCTATTCTTTTCAGTCTGAAATTGTTATTGCAAAGTTGAAAAGGTATAAATCGACATGTAGCCATCAAATTCCAACTAGGAACTGATTCAAGCAGGAGGTGAAACATTACCGTCTGAGACCCATAAGTTTATTAAATCTATTTGCAATAACGAAGAACTGTATATAAGTAGGAGTCTATTATTGTACCAGTTCACAAGAAAAGCGTTAAAACTGACTATTGTAATTATGTTGGGATATCATTGTTATCAATTTAATACAAAATATTATGAAATATCCTTCTCTCAAAGTTAAGTCCATACGCAGATGAAATTATTGGGGATCATAAGTGTAGGTTACGACGTAACAGATCAACTATTGATTCGATTTTCTTTGGTATTTGTCAGATCAGCAATTCGTAGACTTAAAGAAATAATTCAATTAGGAGGGAAGTATTGCACAATATCCTCATAGAGTTCAGTTTACTCATGGAACGCATTAAAATGTGTTTAAACGAAACGTATATTAAAGTCCGTATAGATAAATATTTGTCTAACAACCATGCTATCAAAATTGCCTAAACAGGGAGATGCTTTGTCGCCACTGCTTTTCAATTTTCCATTAGAATATGCCATTACAAATATCTAGGAAAAATTGATGGGACTGAAATTAAATAGGACATATCAGCTGCTGGTCTATGCTGATAATGTGAATCTACTGGGAAATAGCATAGACACTATAGAGAAAAACACAGAAACTTTAACTGATGCCATTAAGGAGGTTGGACTAGAAGTAAACAGAAAGAAAGAATAGTATATATTGCTATCTTGTCACCAGAATGCAGGGACAATTCATGACATATAGATAGCTAATAAATGCCTAGAAAATGTGGCACAGTTCAAATATTTGGGAACGACAGCAACAGGCGAAAAATCTTTAAGCGGCATCCGTAGTCTAGAGGTAACGTTCCCACCTCATGACTCGTAGTACGCTGGTTCAAATACTCGGCGAAGGTCGTCGAATTTTTAAAGGCGGAAAAATTCAGGGAACAAGTCCTCCGGGAGGGACTTTAAGCCGTGGGTCCCGTGTCGTAGCTTTACGGCACGCAAAAGGACCTCATACCTCCAAAGGAGGTCACTGAACAAAATTGCGGTCGTTTGTCGCCCAACAGCAGTCACTAATACCTCCGGTAGATGGGGAAAGCATTATAGATACTTCTCAGCCAGTAGAGCCGGTCTCGCTGGCTGGGCGGGACTGATGGTAAGCACCAATACCGGCAGGATATAGAGACTGGTAAAAATCATAGAGGGAAGCACAATGGACCACTATAGGTTTAAGTGCATGGGGAAACCCACCCTCTCTAATAACTAACTAACAGGCGAAAATTTGATTCAGAAGGAAATTAAGAGGAGATTGAATTCAGGTAGTGCTTGCTATCATTCAGTCCAGAACTTTGGTCTTCTCGTCTGCTGTCTAAAACGTAAAAATTTGAATATACGGATCCATAATTTGGTCTGCGTGTTATCTGACATTAAGAGAGGAACTTATGCTTGGGATGTCTGAGAACAGGGTGTTGAGGAAAATATTTGGACCGAAGGGAGATGAAGTGACGGTAGGCTGGAGGAAACTGCATAGTGAGGAGCTTCATAAATTGTACTATTTCTCAAGTACCATTAAATGAGCAAGCCAAGAAGGATGAAATTGGCAGGGCATGTAGCACGAATGGGGAGAATAGTAATGCGTGTAGGACAGTGGTGGAGAAAGACAGAAGGAAAGAAAAGATTAGGAAGACCAAGACGTAGGTGGACGTATAATATTAAAATATATCTTAGTGGGATAGGCTGGGGCGGTATGGACTAGACTGATCGGACTCAGGATAGGGACCAGTGGAGGGCTCTTGTGAACACGGTAATGAACCTTTGGGTTCCATAAAATGTTGGGAAGTTCTTGAGTAACTGCACAACTAGCGACTTCTCAAGAAGTGCTCAGCTCTATGCAATTAGTTATAGAAAGGTGATATTTGATGACCCGTATAAATCATATTAGCCGTCGTTATGTATCAGTAACCTCATAAGTTGCTCATTTACTTCTTGCTACAAAGGCCAATTATTTTCAACAAGTACCTCCTTGAAATCGGATACATATAATTACATTCTGTTTTTGCACAATTAGCTAACAGGCATTATGATTTACTGCACTTGTGAGTGTAATACTGGGTAGCAGCTTTTACTCCTTGTTAAGATGCACTTAGTTTGCTTGTTCGTGCTTGATAAGCAGCGCATAAAAGCTGCTAATTCAATGCCAACTATGACGGTCATATTCCGTCCATAAATTATTCATTGCCTGTACATAGGGCACGAAGTTGCAAGCACTTTGTTATCGCACAAGCTGTAAAACAGACACTCTTACGATATCAGAGTAGTCCGACCACAGCAACGGATTCTCCCCATCTGCTTCACTGTATTTACATTCCAGTCACTATAACATTATGGTTTTCGGTATTGAGCAGCTACTAAGCCGACCACAGTGGCCGCGCCATAGCTCAAGCGGTTAGTCGCTGGCTCCCCACCGCGGCGCCCGGGTTCGATCTCGGCTCTGGTCAAGTGGTATTTGTGGTGGACAAAGTGGCGCTGGGGCAAGTTTTCTCCGAGTACTTCGGTTTCCCCTGCCAATCTTCATTGCACCAATTGCTCCACAATCACCCTCACCTATCATCTAGGGCTGGTACAATAGGCCTGAAGTGGCCGCAGTACAAGGGACTTACTCCCACCCCATTAACAATAATAAAAAAAAAGTCGACCACAGTGGCCGCGCGTTCTGAGGTATGAAATGCCTTCACTGTCTCGAACACTGGGATCGTGGGTTCGAATCCAACTAGAGGCATCGATGTCTGTGTACTTTATTCTGTGTTTTTTTGTTGTCCGGTGTCTAGGCAGAGGCACTGCGACAGGCTGATCACTCGTCCAGGAAGTTCTACTGTGTAAAAGGTTAAGAAACTGAAAAAGCGTCCAATATCCTTAAGAGTTTTAGAGTAATAGTAACAGTTATAGTAACAGTAGTAGTAGTAGTAGTAGTGGTAGTAGTAATAGGAGTGATGGTAGCGGCAGTAGTAACAGCAGCAGCAGTAGTAGTAATAGTGTTAGTGGGTGACACAACCTGTCAAAAGTACCTAAAAGAAGACGAATCAGCCACACACATCCTGTGTGATTGTGAGGCCATAGCTTGTTTAATATTTCCTCACCTGGGCAGTTCTTCATGGAACAAACTAACTTTTATGACGTCCCCATAAATAAAGTCCTACATTTCATACTAAGTGTAGGATTAATAAAGGGTTAATCCAAAGGGAAAGCACAATAGACCATTGAAGGTCGCAGTGCGAGGGCCCATCCCTTACACACATACATACATACATACATACAATAGTGTTAGTAGAAGTGGTTGTGGTGGTGGTGGTGGCGGCAGTAGTAGTAGTAGTAGTAGTAGTAGTAGCAGCAGCAGCAGCAGTAATAGTAATAGTTTAGAACTAATGCAGATCTCATATCCAAAAGAGTCACTCGATTGGCAGCAAATTGAATACGAAGAGATAATTCTACGACTCGCAGGGCTAAGGGGCTAGCACTCTGACCCGCTTCCACGCAGGAGACATTTATCATTACCAAAGCGCAATACTGGAATGCTTGCTTTCACATTCCATACTCAGAGCTTCTCATTCAATAACTTACCTTAGCCTGCAATAATGTAACCAACCTGCACAAAATTGCCGTTCATATCCTGGACATCCAATCTATAAAAAAATCCAATATTCGTATAAAGGATTTCCATGAAAGAACGCTAGGATTGCAAATTTAAATATTTATTGAATTCCATGACGTTGAACAACGAAACAAATTCTCGCTTGAAGTAGCAGTGCATTCTTTCGTAAATGCTGTACATATTGTTTCGACAACACTATAAAAAATAAAGTGACGTTGTGCATGTGTTCAATTAAGTATTGCACCATTGTGACGTAATTGGAGTGAAGCTCTAACTCCACATATTCCTAACCTCGGCATTAGATAGAGGTGAGTGGTCAGCTTCCCGTCCCGGGCGTTTTACTTTCCAAAATAAGGTACTCCCAAGGGGGAGAAAGTATTTTTACTCACTTAAAAGGAATTGTTACTCTCTCGGGGGAGCCGGGATAGCGCAGTCGGTACAGCGACTGGCTACGAGCTGGAGGGCAGAGGGGTCGGAGTTCGAGTCGCGGTAGAGTCAAGAATTTTCTCTTCTGCACGTTGTCCAGACCGGCTCTGGGGCCCACCCAGCCTCGTATCCATTGGTTACTGCGGGCTTTTTTCCCATGAGTAAAGCGGCCAGGACTTCAAGCTGACCATTCACCTCCTATTAGTTGCTGACATCGAGAAAATGTTGATCTATACATCTTCATGGCGTAGTGCTTAATTAGTTAAGCACAGGGACAACTTTACCTTTACCTTACTGTCGCGGGGAACACAAAACCGAAAGGTAGGACGCCTGGGAACTGAGCGCCGCAAATTGGGCAGCCCTGACGTAGATCATAAAAATGACATTTCCTTGCGGTAAGCGTGTGATACGCACAGATATGAGAGATGTCCTCCGCTTCACAGGAAACTGTAAGCAGTGCTGTGCGTTTGTGAATGCTAAGGCAATTATGCTTTTCAGCCGCTTGAGGGACGTGCCAACATTTTTCAGCAAGTTAATTATAAAATTATGTTGGACATTATCCATCCATTCACACATCAATGGCTCTACAACACTTTGTTGGGTTCTGGCCTTTCCCTCAGTTTCGTAATCTTCTTATCACAGACGGTAAGACTCCCTGGACGAACGATCATCCCGTCGCAAGGTCACTACCTACACAGGGCAACAGAAACACGGAATGAATACACAAAGACACCCATGCTTTGATTGGGATTCGAACCCACGATCTTAGCGCTCGAGTGAGCAGACAGCTCATGTTTTAGACAGGGCGGCCACTGTGATCGGCGGACGTTAGCCATTGTCTTATTTACTTACTTACTCATGGAGCTGAGCCCTTATGGAGGAGCCGCCAATTCTGCAGCTACTCAAGAATTTCACAGCATTTTATGAAACCCGAAAGTTCATTACCGTGTTCACAAGAGCCCTCCACTGGTCCCTATGCTGAGCCAGATCAATCCAATCCATACCATCTCACCCTATCTCTCTAAGATCCATTTTAATATTGTTCACCAACCTACGCCTTGGTCTTCCCAGTGGTCTCTTTCCTTCCGACTTTCCCACTAATATGCTATATGCATTCCTCGTCTCCCCCATTCCTGTTACATGCTCTGCCCACCTCATCCTCCTTGACTTGATCATTCTAATTATACTTGGGGAAGAGTACAAGTTATGAAGCTCCTCATTATGCAGTTTTCTCAAACCAAACTATTGCCTCAATTAAATTTAATATTATTAGACGTTTCGTAAACTTAGTCTGCTTTCGTTATTAGGCATAAATGCACAGTAATCGAAAGTTTCTCTCTTTAAGGGGCCAAATTATTTAGGAATCATCCCATTTTTATATCTGATGACGGAAGCAGATCCAACTCCCGAAACACTATAATTTTAAATTTAGAGAATACGATGGATAATGTCCGACATAATTTTCTGCAGAGCATTGTCATCAGCGTTTAGAGAACCATCTTCCAGCAACATGGCGGACCCCTACGTTATACGGCAATCATTGACTACCGAGTTTCTAAATAAGCGGCTATGCAGAGCAGGATCAATCACTTAGCTTCCTGTTCGCCCTTTCATTATTTTGGGGCTCATGTACGTGACATGCCCCTGTGTTGTGAAGTTGAAGGTGCCATGCGTATGGCTTTCTGATATGCTGATACGTTCAACTGGGAAGTGAGTGCTATTTGCGAGAAATTGAGGGGCTCGTAATTAGACTAACAGAAACTGTCTTAGAAGTTTGGGCGACTGCCTGATCAAAGTTAGAGACAAAATGGAAGAAGGAGTTAAGAGAACAGGAATTTTATTTGAAGACGACAATGATGTACGTATACAGGAGAGTAAATATATGTAAATTGTTAAATATGGAGGCCAAGCCATATCTCAAGCGGTTAGTCGCTGGCTTCTCACCGCGGCGGCCCGGGTTCGATCCCAGGTCTGCTCAAGTGGGATATGTGGTGGACAAAGTGGGGCTGGGGCAGGTTTTCTCCGAGTACTTCGGTTTCCCCTGCCAACCTTCATTCCACCAAATTTCCCATCATCATAATCACCCGGGGCAGGTGCAATAGGCCAATCAGTGGCGGCCGTGCCGAGTGGATCCAGCTGAACTTCACCCCCCCGCTAAGCGAATTAATTAAATATGTATGACATTATAAAATTTATAAGCGGATACTCCCCATATTATTATTATTATTATTGTTGGAGGGGGTGGGTTTCCCCATGCACCTCGAATAATAGTCTATCGTACATCCCCCTTTGATATTTTACCAGTCGCCATACCCTGCCGGTACTGGTGCTCGCCATCAGCCCCGTTCAGCCAGCGAAGCTGGCAGTGGTTCCCGATACTTCCCCATCTACCGGAGGCATTGGAAACTACTTGGGCGGGAAACTTTGCCTAATTTTGCTCAGAGGTCTCCTTGAGACATGAGGATCATTTACATGCCGTAAAGCTACGACACGGGACCCACGGCTTAAAGTCCCTCCCGGAGGACTTGTTCCCTGAATTTTTCTGCCCTTGAAAATTCCACGACCTCCGCCGGGTTTAAACCAGCGTACCTTGAGTCATGAGGTGGGAACGATACTCCCCATAACTAGGGGTTAAAAAGGGGAGGGGATGTTTATACTGTCAACACAATTAAGATAAAAATAAACGCATAAATGACAAAATGCACTCTTCGAACGTAATGTCACGATAGTAAAATGGAAGGAGTTCAGAAGCTGCAGCTACTGTTACTTAAGATCCGCTGCAGCCAACTTGGCAACAGTTCGAACACGTCTTAAGTTTTCGATATATACAGAACTGCAAGCGGAGTTCGGAAAAAAATACATTAAAAAACCGTTTTGCCCTTATTTGTAAGACAAAAATTGTTTCTCTTTCCTGTATTATCTTCTTCCACAAATATACAATTAAAGAGTTCTATCTTCTTGGATATAACACCATACAGTCACGCTGGTTTCTTGCTTGTCATGTTCTGCGACCCTGAAGACGGAAGTAAAGTGTTCATCTGAGATACAGGTTGCCTTTCAACGGACTAAACTCCGATATATCCCAGAACACAAAATTTTCATAACCACCGTTCTGAGAACCTTAAATCCTACAAAAACGTAATTTTAAAATTGCGATATATTTTTTTTGTGTAAATCGTGTCCTTCACTCAGCAACGATGTGCTGTAATCTAGCGTGTCGGGTAAGTTTTATAAAGCACTTTCCTTTGAATTGCATGTAATTGTAATGAGAACCCTGGAGTTATGCTCTCGAGTTGATCCTGTGTTGTCAATGAAGCTACTTGCCACTCAGTGAAGAAGAAGTCACTAATGTAGAAGCAGATGTAGCAATGTAGTTATGCAGATGCAGGAGTGTGAGCTAGTAACGAGTTGTGGATCTGTTTCGCTCCCGACACTAACTGATGAAGGCAGGTGATACTCTGTAGTGTGAATTATGCATTGTTGGAACGGAGACGTCCTGTCGCAGAGAGATGCTAAATCCCACAGGAGAGACATTTACTCTTTGGCCAGATCGTTACCAACACTTCGCTGTGAGGCTTTTTGTGATTGACTAAAATATTAACTGAACTCAACTAATTCATCTACTGCATAAAAGCGTAAAAATTAAAATATACGGAACTATAATTTTGCCCGTGGTTTTTTGGGGGCATGAAGTTTGGTCTCTGACATTAAGGGAGCACTGAGGATACTTGAGAACAAGGTACTGAGGAGAATATTTGGATGGAGCAGGGGCGATAAAATAGGAGGCTAGAGAAAAGTGTATAATGAAAACTAAGTTGTACCCTTCGCCAAATATAATTAGAACAAAGAAGTCAAGAAAGATTATATATCAGGGCATGTAGCACGCATGAAGAAAAGATGGGTGCATACAGGGTTGTGGTTGGGAAGCTAGAAGGAAACAGCCCACTAGGAAGACATAGACACACATGGAAGGATAACATTAAAATGGGTTGTATTCTTATGGCACAGGATAGGAACAAGTGGCAGGCTCTTGTGAACATAGTAATGAATTTTCGGGTCCAGTAAAATATCAGGAAATTCTTGAATAAGAGTAACAGACGGTTCCTCAAGAACGACTCACCTCCATGGAGTTAGTTATTTTTTTTATTGTTATTGGGGTGGGACTAAGTCCCTTGTACTGCGGCCACTTCTGACCTCCCTCACAAAGTGCCTTCCCAAAATCCATCTTAATGCTATCCTCCAAATCTCTTTCTTATCCTGCAATTAAACATCTTCCACGAGGTTTCCGCGCCGAAGTTCTGTATGCATTATTTGTTTGTATAGCAATACCACTTGATTTCTTCGTCGGGTATTTGGATTATATGGCACAAAATGAGCAAGTAGCGTTAGATGAGATGATGACGAGGTAGGGTTATGGTAGGAGAAAATCATTTGAGATTTTTATGGAAGGGTATTGAGAACATTTTTAAAGAATTTTGCATAGCCGGTTTCTATAAGGTTTAAAATGGCCATTTCCCGTCATATCTGTAGTAAGAAATTCAACACACTGAACTTTATGGAGGAAAATTAATTTACGTGTATACCCTGATAGATGAAGTGACAGGAGGTAGCAGAAAACTGCATAATGAGGAGCTTCATAACTTGTACTCTTCTCCAAGTATAATTAAAATGATCAAGTCAAGGAGGATGAGGTGTGCAGGGCATGTAGTACGAATGGGGGAGACGAGGAATACATACAGGATATTGGTGGGAAAGCCAGAAGGAAAGGTACCCCTATGAAGACCAAGGCGTAGGTGGGTGGACAGTATTAAAATGGATCTTAGAGAGATAGGATGGGATGGTATGGATTGGATTGATCTTGCTCAGGATAAGGACCAGTGGACGGCTCTTGTGAACACGGTAATGAACCTTCGGGTTCCATAAAATGCTGGGAAGTTCTTGAGTAGCTGCACAACTGGCGGTTCCTCCAGAAGGCCTCAGCTTAATGAGTAAGCAAGTAAGTAAGTAAGTAAGTAAGTGTACCATGATATTCTGCCTACGGTGCACAGACATTTGTAATAAACGATTTGTCGTGACGTAAACACGATGCGTCACTAATATACACCTCAGTCCCAGTATGAGGCACTTAATTAAAATTTAATTTGTCGCATTTTCTATTATTAACTTCATGGAGCTGAGCCCTTCCTGAGAAGCCTCCAATTGTGCAGCTGCTCGAGAACTTCCCAACATTATATGGAACACGAAGTTTCATTACCGTTTTCTTCCGTTTATTCATTCGTTCATCAATGGCACGACAGCCTTTTGCTGGTCTTGTAGAACTCCTTGGATGAGTGATCAGCCCGTCGCAAGGCCGCTACCTACATACATAACAACATAAACAGAATAAACGTACACACACAGGCATCCATGCTTTGAGTGAGATTCAAACTCATGATCCCAGCGTTCGAGAGAGCGAAGACAGTTCATGCCTTAAACTCGGCTGCTATTGTGACCGGCACCGTGTTCTTCCACTCTGTGTATAATTCCCAGTATCTTCAATATAATTTATAAGCTTGAGAAATATCATTATCTCTTAGAGTTTTGTTGAGCGCTGGAAATTAATTACACAGCAAACAGGAACACAAGCGGCAGGAAACAGGCGTGGGCGAGGTTTGCTCTTTGTTTCCAATAGAGGCAACTAAGTGTCACGATCTGTGATATGACACTCCTAAAATGAAGCACTGAAATGTTATTAAGTAGCTCTATTGATGATCTCATTTCGTGTATGAGAATACATGGACATACGGGATAGAGAATTCTTTTTTTAAACTCAGATCAGTATTCTGAAATTGTATGCATAGCATCATCCAACTAGAAATGCGCAATAAACTATTCTCTGAAATACACTGCCGTTTTTCGAAATTGTTATTCTCCAATTTGGTGTGAAAAAATATGCTTTCTCCTTGTATGTTACGTCGTGATGTCTGGTAGAAATTTCCTGATGTTTCGGAGGAACATATCCAAACAAGCAACAACTGTTGTCCAAAATATAGTGTTCTACTTACATAGTCAACGTCAAGATGTCAAATCACTTGCGCAAAATAGAGACAGGACATATTATTATAAATAATTCATAAAATAATTTTTTCGTTAACGTAAAATACAACTTAATTATTCCCTTTAATTTTTGTAATATCC
Source organism: Cryptotermes secundus (assembly GCF_002891405.2). Lineage (NCBI taxonomy): Eukaryota > Metazoa > Arthropoda > Insecta > Blattodea > Kalotermitidae > Cryptotermes > Cryptotermes secundus. Next base: position 40,427 of record NW_019718288.1, read on the forward strand.
TCTCCATTTAGGAGATGAGTATTTAAAACTGATGCTTATAAACATATGCGGAAATAATTGATTTATTCTCTCAAAATATGTTGGCGAGATCTCTACGAAATTCTCCTCAATACGTGCTTGCTTATGTTTATGCCATATAAAATACTTCCTTGAGCCTTTTAAATGGCATTTTTAAATCTGATTCATTCATAAGAAAAAAAATGCATACTTTAATAAGATTTTCTGGAAAGAACTAATCGCTTGCCTCCTTTTGATATGACATGGACCGTACAGAAAACGACACCTCCAACAATTTTTCGTTGCAGCGGGAATGTGTTTACCGAGCCATTGCCTAGCAACCAGAGGTGGATATACAAAGAGAGATACATGTTCTCTTTCGATACTAGACGGATCGCATGGAAAAGGCGCGTCAAACAGTTCTCTTTATTGTTTCATATATTCGTTGCAGCGGCAACATTTTTATAAAGTCGTTGCCTAGCAACGATGGAGAATACACATAAGAACATAGACTGATAGGGGGAATTTATGCAGTACACCGTTAAGATGGGCTCAGGCGCCATGAACTACGTAAAAAGTTACAAAAAGAATGTGTTCAGCATTCAAAAGTTAGTAGTGGGCCGTAAACACACAGACATGCAGATAGAAAAAGGATCTCAAAAACCTATTTTTTTTTTTCAAAATAAGGAAAGTAGGCGAAAAATTATATACGGTTTCATTACTTATTACATACACAGACAAGAAGCCGGGGAATAATATACAGAATTATGTCGGGGAAATCTCTTGGAAAACAAATGAGTTCCGGGACGAAGATAGATGGATAACTTTAAGCTGGATCCTAGACAAACAGATTTTGAAAACAGAAGATAAATGGAAGTGTCTCAGGATAGTGTTCAATAAGAGGCTTCCGTATTACTGAAGCTGAAATTTCAGGTTCCTCTACCAGAGCATTAGCTGCTCTTGTTCTATTCTACACACAAAAGAAAACGTTAGTTTCGGCTCTCGGAATCGAGAAATGTTTCTGCTGACAAATTATTGTGTAGGCTGGTTTCAACCATTTTCCAGTTGAAAGCCGCACTATGGCAATTCAAAGTGTTTGTATGACTGAATTACTTGACGTGACGTATCTCCTGGTGCTCTGGGCATATCATTGATATGTATAATTTCATTAATTAATGTCGATGTCACAGATGATATTAAATATTTACGTTAGACGTCAGTTCCACCAAACAACAAACTGTGCAGTCAAGGTTTATACACTAGCGTCGCAAATCAAATATAATGTGCCACCTGTTGTCTTCCTCTGACACTAACATATTAGCATATTGTGACATATCGACCCACTGCTAGGTAACGTCAAAAACACACACGCGGCCAACAATACAGGAGCGATGTTTTCTGTAGTCCGCGCAAGGACTGTTCTTATGCAACGCGCGCGCGGTAATGTTACACAACACTGGAAGAAATGACGCAGGCAGGTGTTTTCTGTAGGTCCGCGTCGAGGCTGTGTTTTCTGTGCCGAGTGGTCGGTGCCGCGACTATATAAGGAAGACAGTTTGAAGGAAGAACAGAGGAAATTATGCAAGCAACAAGCAGAAGTCACATAAAATCATGAGAACGAAAATGTTTGCAATATTGGACAAGGGAAAATCCGACACAGAAAGTATAAGAGGCGTAAACTTGGCGGCGGTCAAGTATACGACCGTTTAAGTGACTAGACTGCCATTGTAGAGGAAGTTGCTAGGAATAGGGCATAATCTGCTGTACTGAGCCTGGACTGACTGAGGCCCTGTATATATTTTATATACATTTATTAACATGTTTAACAGGTAAAATATAAATATCCTTTACATTACGACAAATTGCTTACTGCTGCAGACAATGACTCTAAAAAAAGACATACCAGTCCTCTCGTCAGAAAGGGCGTCCCACAATAACAAGACCGTAACTCTCCAACAGTAATAAATATCTGGTCACAAGCCCCAGATTGAGATCGACACCAAGACTGACTGACTCACTGACAGTCAGTCGCAATGTGACTTTGAACAACAGAGTGAAGAGAATGGGAACACAACGGCGTACAGCGGAGTACAACAGAGATGAGATTAGAGAATTGGAGTTGGAGGTTCACAAGCTGTAGGAGCATAGAACAGTAGTCGGAACAGAATTGTGTCGAGTCTTCGGAATTGGCAGCTACAAGAGATGGTAAGAAAGGAATTAAACTATGACAGGAAGAAGTCTTGTGTGAATTGAAGTGATAGTGAGACGGTTATAAATCCGTTGTCAGGATACGACCAGTGAAAACTGAGAATCCTAGCGCGTGTGCAACGGTGAAGGGTAAATTGTGTATAGCGCTCTATTACCAGTAGTCCAGAAATAAATCCAATCACCCAATTCAGAACCCATTATCATTCGTCACGGAAACCCGGACATACCGAATAGCCGGCGGCTAACCGCCTGAGCTATAGTACAGTCTACACAACGATGAATCTTCGACTCTGTTGCAAGTTCAACAATACAGTCTGGCGGGGAAGGGGAGATTGGTCCATCCCTGTGCCTCTACACTCTGGACAGTGCAGTGAACCGCACACACTAAAATGCTCTCAGCAGGACACGAACCTCTGAGGAAAGTCCGAGCTGTCTAAGCCATGGTGACGTTACACCGGAACAGCCAGAAAATAAAAAGGCGTGACGTGGGCAACTGAATGCACACATCTACAGTAGATCTATGCATGTTTGCTAAAGAACCATCAATGTTCCAAACTACAGGGGAGAGTTGTAAATAAAGAAGCGTTTACCCAGTCGAAACGCTTAGCGTGGAGTGAGCTGTTTACTGAGGTCGCGCAGATCTGAGCTGCGAATTGATTTTCATACAGCTTCGCTCAAAGAACCTGGCGATTTTCTGTCTGTGTGCATATGAAACAGAGGCCAGAAGCATAGCATTGCAGAACATGGACACGCCTAGAATTCACAGGTACAGTGGAATTAGTCCTTTGAAGTGGAAAACATAAGAAAACGCTTTATATGATCATTTGTATGAGCAATATGCATAGCTAGAATTAATTGAATTTTAATATTTTGAAATTAATCATGGAAATTGAGAGAGATAAGAAATAATATTAGAAGAGTAGGTGTGAAAGAGAAGTCGTGACAAAAGTGACGAGTATATCAAATTAAATTTTTACCCCTCAGAAAACATATTAGATATCCAATACAAAATATAAACTGCTTACTTCTGTTTGGGCACATAATTGTGTTTATTCTGAGAATTACACGAAATAAATAGTCCTAAATATACATTTTTGGCAAATGGAGAGATACTTTAAATTCAAAGAGGGCGGTAAATATCGTCACGTATTAGAGTGATCGCAGGCGGGGTTTTAGATTGGTAACTGGATTTATTGGACACTGACAGGTCGTAACTACAAATAACTATAACATTTTCGCTGAATTACACACTAAAAATATCATTGTACATAAATACAGAGCACATAAAGTCTCCTGTCTTCAATGGAAGTTTCTTGGTAACAACTGCAACAATGGCTCTCGTCTCGCTTATAACCCCTCGGCACGGACCACGCAGAAAACACATATCTTCTATTGTTGCTCCAATCATCTTCATGGGAAAGGGTTTGCCTGCGAGAGCGGCACCCAGCAATGGCCACATGTACATATATAAATACTACTTGCTTATTAGAAATCTGTGGCTTAGCAGCGAATAGTGTTTCGTTGCCCGCTTCAAGGTCGCTACCTAGCAACGGCCCTACATGCTACGGTATTGTTATCATTGCGCTATAAAGAATTAAGAGATGAGAGATATCCTCACAAAGTGTTTGCCTACTTATGAGAATAACACGTTAGTTTGGTGGTTACAAATCCTGTTTCGGATTCTTCGAAGAGAAACCGCTTAAAACGACAGAGTTTTTTTAATAAAATTTACGAAGTACAGCCAAGTAAATATAAAATAACCGCAGAACCTCTCCCGCCCATATAATTTCGAATATGTCCTCCCCTGGTCACCCTACCATTCAATACCATTCAAGATTGTTAAAGAGACCATAAATACACAGTCCAAGTACACAGGAAATTGTACTCCTAGTGCTTAGGTATAGACTTCTTCATTGTAACGTTCAGAAGAGGAAAGTCGCCTGAAGCCAGCCAATTAGCAACAGGTTGAACAGACACACTACAAGAACAAAATGCTCTCATGTGTCACTTGCCAGACTCGTATCGTGGCGGGAGAAACGGACCCTTCATTAACAAAGGAAGGAATAGCGAAAATGGGGGGACTTTGTCGATAGTTCAAGACATTTACAATATAAGTATTGCTAATAGATCAAATAACTAAGGTAACCCTATTTCACAACTGCATAATGAGGAGTTTCATAACGTGTACTCTTCTCCAAATATAATTATAATGATTAAGTCAAGGGGGATGAGGTGGTCAGGTCATGTAGCATGAATGGGGAGAAGATGAATGCATGTAGGATATTAGTGGGAAAGCTAGAAGGAAAGAGACCACTGGGAAGACCAAAGCGTAGGTCGGTGGACAATATTGAAATGGATCTTAGAGAGATAGGATGCGATGTTATGGATTGGATTGATCTGGCTAAGGACAGGGACCAGTGGAGGGCTCATTTGAACAAGGTAATGAACTTTCTAGTTCCATAAGATGCTGTGAAATTCTTGAGTAGCTGCATCACTAACGGCTCCTCAAGAAGTAAGTAAGTAAGTAACTCTATTTTACAGTGTCCTTCTTCAAATGCTGATAGTCTCTCATATGTAAAAGATATTCCCCTAATTCAATAGAACTGCAAGCATCGTTAGGAATACCGCAGTCACAAGAGCCCACCACCTGAAGCTATCCCAAGTCACTTGGATCAGACCACAAGTTCACATCCTATTTCTTTAAGATCCATATTAATATTATCATATCTACGCCTAGGTCCCCCAAATCGCCTCCCTTCTTTATATTTTCTGACCCAAATCTACGCTTGCTACTAAGTTAGTAAAGTTCTAAGTGTGAAACATTTTCCAAGCTTCGACATGTTGGAAAGACCTGACACCGGAGACCGAGACATAAAGCTAAGAATGATACTGAAAGTGATCAGCAAAGTATGGCTTGTGATGATGTGAAGTACACAGCGTGCAACTGAAAGGTGCGGACAAATTCCACAAATCAAAACAAGAACTGTCCATATCAACATCTTTCCGGAAAAATGTAATTTGCAAATTGTAGCTGAAAGAGTACGTTTATAGCAAGTGCTCAAAATGTCCTCCATGAGATTCAATTCACGCCTCGATACATCTCATCATGGACAGCCGCCTCCGTTCAGAGATGGCGAGGCAGTTGTGGATAGTCTGACAGGCGTCCACACTGCAATGAAGTGCCTCTGCGTTGTCAACAGGAGCCGGATACGAAAGCGTTTTATGTGTCCCCTTAGGGACAGATCCAGAGGGTTCAAATCTGGCGTGGAGCGTGGAGGCCATGCAGTGTCCTCCTCTGCCTATCCATCGGTCATGACAGGTGTTACTGAGAACATCTCGCGCAGCACGGAGCACCATCAAGCATGTATCACATTCGTGCTCCTACTTTCAGCGGTACACCTTCCAGTAGCTTTGGCAGATCATGAGAGGGAACCTCGATAGTGGTTGCCTGTAAGCCGGTGTAGCAAAACATGCGGGCCTATCAATCACCAGCAATCCCCGCCCACAAACGCTGAAATGCTGCTGGTGTATACACAGTATTCTTTCTGTTATAACTTACGAATCCAATGTTTCCGCACACATGTCAATATGGACATTTTTCTTGTTTTGGTGTTTGGAAATAATGCCGAAATTGTTTCGCCAACTTTCAGTTACATCCTGCATTTAAGTTGCTGAACACTGGATCCTATGACTAAATTTTGTAACGACACTGCTGTGCCTGTTGGGAGTTCCTCGATCAGTTGGCAGGTTTCAACTCTATGTTAAGAACTGTTGCAAAAGAGTCAGGTAATTAGTCAGTGAGTAAGTTAGTCAATCGTTTGGTTAATTATTCAGTCAATCAATCATTCGGCGAGTTATTCAGTCAGGCAGTGAGTCAGTCAGTTACTTAACCAGCGAGTTAGTGCGTTGTTCAACTCATCATTGAGAAACTGTAATTACTGTAGCCAATATTTAGATTGACAAAACACGACGAGTGTATTTTTTATTTGGAAAATGGTTTTTGTGTGTTCTCTGGCTGACTGTGCAAATCTGTAATGAATCATGCTTATGGAAAGAGGGAAACGATTATACATTCGTAATTTCGCTACTGATTGACATTGTTCTCGTACAACGACGTTCTCGAATAGAGTGATTATTATTCATAGCAACAATTTCGATATATCTATGTAATTGTATTAATTTAGAATAACGCTTGATCACAAAATTTGGAATTATGAATATTAGTCAGTCATAAAGAGGAAGTTTGAAATATCAGAGGATGTAGGGTTCTTCCAGGCCTATTTGGAATTCAGCAAATACACACGTGCTTTATTCTTTGCACAAACACAGACATTCAGTTTAACTCAGTTAATCTGAACAGCAATCCAGATGCGCATTTCATAAGTCTCTGATGAGTATTTGATACTGTGGTCTATAGAGCCTTTTCTAGGTAACGACCGTGAAACAATCAACGAACCTACATTCGTTGCTATGCAACAGATTTTACTATGCAACACTAGAAGGCTGCTGCTAGGGAATTACTCGGTAAACACTTTCCCGCAGCAGCGAATACGCATGCACGTATGTTGCACTGATGTAATGACATGTGTGATTCAGTAACACTTGCATAGCTCCCCTGTTATATCGTAAATAAGTGAAGACTACTGAAGATAGAGTGAATAGATTAGTGTGTATAGTGCGTAGAGNTAGAACCAATTAACAATCCGAACGGCGTCTACAGTAGCCCAAACATGTTACAGTATGATACATTACGAATTTAATGTAACACTGATCTATGTTACATCAAAATAATTTACGTAGACATCCTTCATTAAGGAATGACATAAACATGTCACATCAACGTCACCCGTCAGACACTTACCAAACACGACGAATCATAACTGGCTCTTACTGGGTACGAGATTCTGATCTTGTCGCTTTCCTTCTCGTAGGATGTAGTCAACTGTCTCATCTGTCTTAAGTTAATTCCATATTTGTAAATCAGAAATGGACGAAAGTCACAGAAGTCTCTTTAATTCCACAAATTTTTAGTGAAACATAATTAACAAAGACAGAAATAAGGGCTCTCAAAGGGAGATACGCAAGCCGGTGTAAAATAATTGTACTTATTTTACAATTAATTACAGCATGTAAGTTTAAAGTTTTAACTACTTGGCAAATGTAATTTGATGCAAAACTGACTGTGATGGGATGATAAAACACATCAGTATGAAGACATGTGGGGACGTAGAAAGAACATGACAAGTACAACTGAGGAAAGGGATAGCGTCAGAATGATATAAGGTGATGATATTTCACACTTGAATTAAATTTTTTATGAATTTAAGCAATACCTAAAAATTATTTTTTTTAATTCGCTTAGTGGGGGTAGAGTCCAACTGGGTCCACTCAGCACGGCGGCCACTAATTGGCCTATTGTAGCCTTCCCTCGGTGATTATGATGACGGAGAATTTTGTGGAATGATGATTGGTAAGGGAAACCGAAGTACTCGGAGAAAACCCGCCCCAGCCCCACTTTGTCCACCACAGATCCCATTTGAGCAGACCCGGGATCGAACCCAGGCCACCGCAGCGGGAAGCCAGAGACTAACCGCTTGAGCTATGGCGCGGCCAAGCATTATCTAAGTAACAGAAATGAATATTCATAAGGAATATCGTAGGACATAATCTTATTAGTGATGATGTACAGAAGAAGCTATGCATTTACAGAGTAGATATAGGAACAAGTTAACCAAGATGAGCGGATTGGACCGCTTCGGACACCCAAATTTTGCTTCCGTTGCAGCAGAAGGAATCGAGATGTATAGGAAATCAATTCGGAAGATGGCCATGAAGTCGGCAGAGGCTTAAACAGATACAAGCGTGTTTTTTTTGTACAAGTTCTCTTGTTTTAGAACATTCAAAAGTTCATTCGGGACTTTGCCATTACACTACAACGTCCCTTCTCCAGACCTATATGGTTGCTTCTCCCTTGTTCCCGACGCTTCTTCTAACGAGTAAATAACTGCCTGTCTTCCATAAATGGATTCCGCTTTACCAATAAAAATGTAACGACTGCAGGAATTAAGACGTCTAACACTGTCATAAGGATAAAATGAAATATTACTGAAAATGGAGTTCCATATTTCATCTTCTTCCTAGGGATGTACACCCTAAGATATTGTCGCGTATTGAGCGCATAACGCGACAAATAACTTCACGCCGTATTTTATATAGCGAATTTTATTTCACATTCGCACGCCTTACACACTCTTTACAATCATTTGCACTTGCAGTGTTACAATCACTGTTCACAATATTCGGCGAGACACTGGACTCTCTTCTCCGAATGCTGGTCCGAGACTTTCTTTCCTGGAGGCTCGATGAAGACTCGCCTCTTAGCTGGCCCAGTCCGAGACTGACTGTTTCTCGCTCAAGCTGGGCTATTTATAACCTCGCCCGCTGTTAGGCAACGAACCCTTTGTTATAACAGTGGAAACGTCGCTTTGTTGGCGCCGCGTTTCCTACGCAATAACCCATTGTAATCGCGTTGTCTCTGTGGGAACCTTCGCGTATTCTCGTAACCGTGGAGATTCGATGTTCTCTACACAACGGCTCACTGTTGGGGTTACAGTGCCGCTATTGTTACTTCTTGTGCAACGGTCTGTTCTAGCGTTTCCCTAGAAGTTACTCCTCTGGTTTGCCGACACGTTACAATATTAAGACTTGAATGTATGAGGGGTAGGCCTCCTCGGCCCTTGCACCGCGACATACTCTTGTCTATTGTGCTTAGTGGTACAATCAGAAGTAACTTATAGTTAAAATATGTATTTCTTTCACAATTTTTAAGAAGTATACAAATGAATGCTTATATTATGCCGTGGTGACAGGGGGGGTGGAGGTACCCCCGCCGCTGCCACCATCTTGTTATGCCGAAAGGGGGGGCTCAAGTAAATTTACAATCACTGGCGTAGCTGCCGCCTTGGCTTGAGTTTGCAATTCTCCTAAAGGATTCGGGAGATGCAAGAGCATTCAGGGAGGATGGTAACACTTGAGGGAAGGCTAAGTTCAATTAACATCACAGCGCATTTCTATCCTACTCTATTCACCTATGTCGCTATATACATAATATATACACACTTTGCCGACGTCTGCCGGTTCAAATTACATGTGGATTATTATCCTGTAGTACACCTTAGTTCTACTCCTGTCACCTTGCTGTTGGGTATCCTATACCTCTGTCTCTCTTTCTCTGCAAACCTAGTCCGTCTAGTTTTCACTTTCTCTCCCTGGGGTTTGCACTTTAATATTATCACACTTACTGTTCATGACTTATATGAAGTGGGTCCACTTACTTGAGCTGATGAGACAGGCGCTCGCCACCAACCAGTATGTACTCATCGCCATCTTTCTCTCGGCGATAGCCTACGGCCGCACTCTAATAACAACTAATAATCATCCCCCTGATCGATTCCTCTAGAGTTTATGTACCCTCTTTTTGCGGACTCGCTGGGTTCCGGGGGTGTATTCACCCGCCCATCCTGACGTGATTTGGGGTCGGTGTGGCCCACTCATTAGCTGTTTATCGAAAGGGGGTTGGCTCTTTCAGGTCTACCGCCCTCTCCGACTCAGCGATTTCCTAATGCCCTAGTTCTTTATGTTCCACTTCATATAGCCTCTTCCTCAATGTCAGCGTTATTACACTGACGTGCTAACATCTGATTACAAAGCGATTGTCTCACCACTGGCACATTTCGTTATTTATATTTCTTAATCTTAAAGTCTAGATACACTTATTCAAAATTACCCCCCCAAAAAACATATCTACTTGTTCATAACCTTTGGGGCATAACAGCTTATATTAAAATCATAAATCTTGAAGGCACTACATGTTTCGACTATTATTGTGTCATCATCAGGTGTCGGTTAGTGATAAGGTGCTAAACTGGGACCTAATATGGATCGATATTATAGGTTGGCTATATATTATACAATATCACACTTGTAATCAGACACTCAGGGTTATGTACTACTTGAATAGCAATTGGTCTGAGACCGGATGAATCGTTATGCATCCAGTTACATGTCAAAGCTAAAATAAAAAAAAAACATTAAAATTAAAATTACAATATATATAGGTATGTACTCTTTCTCAGGTATGTTGGTCGTTTTGGTTTAGCTCTTCTTAGGTGAATATGTATCTTCTTATAAATATATTGTCTCTCTTTTGAGATGATTGTAAGCTCGGTATAGTGGTGCTGTTGCTGAAACGTTATAAAGGTAAAGCTATTCCTTTATCCGGCCGTGGTGGCCCATAAGTTCGTCAGAGGCCGAGACTCCCACATTTTCTAGACCAGCCGTGTCAAACATGCGGCCCCCATAGCCAGAAAGTGCGGCCCCTCGACTTTCAGAGCTAACTGATATTAAAATCAATATTAAAATTTTAGTAGAAATATTTTTTGTAAAGACAATTTTCCAACAGATCAGAAGACAAGAAGTCTCACGCAGACATAAATTAGCAGGCTGCAGGAAAAGTGATTCTGAGAATTGCAGAAGGGTTTGTCCAACTAACGGTTTGTAAAGTTCGTGAAGGACAAACTATTGTATTTCAGAAGGTTAATACACTAAAATCCGCACAGCCTCACCACTCCAAGTATTTCCAAGAATCCCTTTTGGAGGCGTAGTAAGAATGCAAGGAGGGTGGCAACTTACAGACAAATGCAAAGGATTTCTACCTTCAAAACAAGCTTGCAAGCCCCAGTCATTGTCTAATGGGCTGCTAGCAAACTTTCACTTTTATGACCATTGAGACAAGATACACCTTCCTACTAGTCCGGTAGTCTCTTGTACACTGTCATTCAGTACATTTTCACAAAGCGACAGGTGCTGATGTTACATTGTGATGAACATATAAAGGTTATAATTAAACATTAAATTATCAACTACGAGTTTTCTTGTATATGTACAGTAACTTTTAAAGGGCAATGTCGCTTTCAAAAAATTCAAGTAGCAAAAAAAGAACTAAAATGGGAAATCGCTTATTTCTGTTAAGAAATAGGAGGTAAAATTACATGTTTGATTTGTGAACAAGATATAAGTGTTCCACTTTAGATAATTATATTGAAATTGTTCCTAAATAATAAATATAATTAAATTTCCTTGTATCATAATCTAATGTATATTTCTATTTTGAAGCGCGGCCCTAGACTATTATTTATAGGGCTGAGGTGGCCCTCTGTACAAGTTGAGTTTGACATGCCTGTTCTAGACCATCGGCTCACAGATGGCGGTAAGGTTGTCAGCTTTACGAGCCGGCCGCCCTTTATCCCCAGGAAGATTCTTGTTACTCATTTCCTGTTAGAGGCTGAGTCGACTCCAGTCTCATAGTGCGACAGGAAGGATTAGGTCCATTGAAAATTCCAATGACCTCATCGGAAATCGAACCTGCCACCTTCCGGTTTGTAGCATAGTGCCTCAACCAACTACGCTACCGAGGGAGAGGTTATGCTGTAATGATAACGTAGCGTAAGTTGTAATATATGACAATAAGTGTGTTATATAAGTTTCTGTGGTTGTACTTACGTCTTAAGGTATGAAGTGTTCTTGTTATCTTGAAGTTGGTTGTATGAATACTGTCCCAGTTACTTGTACAGAGAGCACTGTGTAAATGCAGAGGTTTTCACAATTCAGTGTTCGTAAAGAAAAAACAATGGAACTGTACATACGCTGGTGAGGAAGTTGATCTAAAAATAAAGGCAGAGGAATCGAAGTATAGGATGAGGATCGAGATTTTCACGGCCGTTAGCATATTCTAACGCAGTTAGCAGTTCTAACGCCTGTAGGTGGCCGAATGTATAATAAATCAAATTTCTTTTAAAAAAAAGTTGCAAACAGATTGATTAATTTCGGAGGAAACTTGATATTATTCATTTCTGAACGTTCTACCTTGTTCCATTTCACCGTTTCAAAGCATAAAGATTAAAGTACGCACATAAGAGGTGGTCACTTGACCCATTTCTTATTCTACGATGCTATATCAACTTATGGCTGATCACAGTTGCCGATCGGTCCAAGGTATGAACTGTCTTCGCTCACTAGAACACTTGGTTCGTGGGTTCGAATCCCACTCAAGGCATGGATGTTTTATTGTGTGCGTTTATTCTGTGTTTGTGTTGTTGTGTAGGTAGACGCCTTACAATAGGCTGATCCCCCGTCCAAGGAGTCATACTGACTATGTATAGGATCAAGAAACTGAAAAAGCGGCCAAGGCTCAACAAAGGGCTGTAGAGCCATAATAATAATAATATTAACTAATGAAGTTCATGGAACGAAGTAATTCTGTAGAAACTGATAGTACCTTATCTGATTAAGAATCTGCACATCTCTAAAATGTTCTGATCATGTTACATAACACAACGTATGACTCAAAATCCGTCCTAAGTGCAACAATTTATTGTAGTTCTTTTGTCTTCTTTTCTTCTACACTACATGTTTCGGCCGTAAATGGCCATCATCAGGTGTATACTCTCACGTAGCTGTTACACTGCACGTAACTTAAAATTTAAAAGACACGTATTAAAGATAAGCAGCGGCACTCACAGAGGGCGCCTACACAGAATAATACCTGAACAGTGCTGAAAGCAAGAAGTAGCCGCTGCAGCACTGTAGACCTAGGGCAGGTATCCCTGCGAATTTTAAATTTTAAAATTTTAAAAAATTTTTAAATTTAAATTGAAGATTCTAAAAATACCAAAATCCAAAAATCAAATTGACGTATGTAAATTAACAAAGATTTTATACATATCTGACAAATACAGCAAGGGGATGCTGATATATCGGGACCTATTAACAACGGAGAAATGAACAATTTAGAAAGCTGGTGTTTTTAAATTTTAAACTACGTGCAGTGTAACAGATACGTGAGAGTATACACCTGATGATGGCCATTTACGGCCGAAACATGTAGTGTAGAACAAAAGAAGACAAAAGAACTACAATAAATTGTTGCACTTAGGACGGATTTTGTGTCATACATTGTGTAGAGTGTAACAGAATGCTTAAATATAATATTGTTACATAACACTTATTGCAAATGGTTCCTGGACTTTGTCCGTTGTCTTGTATTCCGGACAGAAATCGAAATACTAAATCCCGGTCTATGTCCAGAAATCCGAGAATATTAACAACGTCTCCGCATATTAAAAGGGCTTATCAAACTGTCCGATATTAAGCAGTAACCTGAGCCACGTGAGTTCAGTTAAGATATTCATAATCTATTCATTCAATATCTCTTTTAATTTTATTTTCCCATTTGTGCCAAGGTCTCTGAGGTGGTCTCTTTCATTCAAATTTTTGTATGCATTTCTCATCTTTGATTCATAAATTCCAGTACTGCCACTTCCGAATATTTGCTATGTGAAACAAATCGCTGGGATAGTGTACAAAATATTTTTTCAAGCTTATAACGCGGAAAGTAAGAAATGCGCCGAAGGCAACAGCGTTCCCTTATAATATAAATTAAACTCTCTTTATTCCAGGAAATTTTCTTTGCGGACCTCAATCTACTGCTTCCCTTCTCTTTCAGAGTCAAAAATAATGCAGGACTCCATTGAATCCATTCTAATTGAATCTGCTAAAGCAGATTCAATTAGATTCATAAACTTTCCCATTTCAGGGAAGCTTATAAGAACTCACTGATGGAGCCGAGAATAACTTATTGAAAGATACTACCTTCATCATGACAGATAATTAACTTTCAATATTAATCTGGAGTGTCTATCTCATACATTAACCGACATGAACATGCAGAAGTTCTACAAAAATAAGAAAAGAGTGGTAATAGGATTCAGAGCTCACAGACATACGGCTATCGACACAAGCAAACTGCTATATCACACAAGACGGCTGCAAAAATATTGTGACGTATCGAACCACTGCTAGGCAACGGTCCGATAAACACATTCCTGCGGAGACAGATATTTGGGAAAGAGATCTCAGCTAGGTAAAGCCTACAACAATGCGGCGAAACAAATACGCAGGCAAAAATCGGATAACTTCCGTTGTTAAGCAACGCGTTGTAAATACAACAGTAGAGGAAGAGGTGTTTTCTATGTGGTTCGCAAATGCTCATTGCTGGGCAACGGATGTTTTATATGGATACGCTTCGAAACTATATAAGTAGTCCAGTCGTAAATCAGAAGCCACCAAAATAAGGCCATGGATCCCAGTGGGGCCCGATGTCAGGAGTGACTGTGCCAGCTGATAGCCGGTAGTAAGCTTCTGCTCTGCTTTGCTCAGAAGCCAGCCATAGAACGAAAAAAAAAAAAAGAATTGGGCGAGTCCTCGGCAGACGAGAAAGAAGAATTTGTCTGAAGATTGATTGTGATTTCTTGTAATTGATTGTGATTACGGAGATTGTACAAGAAAGTGTTAATAAATCCAATCACCCAATCCAGAACCCATTAATATTAGTGACGGAGCCATAAACTCGTTGCAATATGTATTAAATAAGTGGAAGGTTCATTGGATTTTGTCCTTTACTTGAAGTATAATTATTGTAAACCGGATATTTCGGGATTTGCTCTTACTTTTGATCTCAGGTGGCTGACCTTATGCTCACATGTAAAGGTAAAGTTGTCCCTGTGCTTAACTAATAAGCACTATGCCATGAAGGGGTACGTAGGAGTGAATGTATAGATCCACATTTTCTTCACCTTGGCACTAGTTGGAGGTGAGTGTTCAGTTTCATGCCCCGGCAACTTTGCCCCCGGTACCCATTAAATAGGAAATAGACTGGACGACGTGAAGTAGAGAAAATTCTTAACCATACCGGGACTCGAACTCCGACCACTCGGTCGTCCAGCCCGTAGCGATTCGCTATACCGACTGAGCTATCGCGGTTTTCTGTACTGACATATACCCTATCCTTATTACTGCTGTCTTTTACAGTAGCGACAGTGATCGAAATCGAAAGCATAATCGAAAAATTCTTTGTTGGATTCCGACTTCCAGCATTTTCAAGGAATTTAATTACCTGTGGTGTAGAGAGGCTTACCTGAAGTCCTGGCATGTCGAATCCGTACGCGAGCCGTCCTCTCGGTTTCGGGCCTCGTACATCATGACAGCGAGGGGGCCCTCTTGTACCTTCAGCTCTCTGGAGACACGCACGTAGAGGTAAGAGATGACAGTTAGGGGAAGCACATACCTGCCATACAGACGCATCCAATTAACCGCTGAACAACTGACAGTTCTTCAAGCTATCAACACCAACTAGTTACTACTCCGTGGCCTGTAGTCCGCAAGCGAACTATTCGACCGAGCTACCGCCGCTTTTCGGTGAAGTTAGTGCCAACTTTAGGGGATAGAGGGTGTCGCGCGGTCAGCGCAACGGATCACAATGGACGTTAATCTCGGTTTTCTAGACCGGAGCCGCTATTTCCTTGAAATAGCACCTCAGGTATCCTTACGCGGCTGAGTGGACCCCGTTCCAGACAAATTACTTCTCAGAAAATCTGGAAGCGCCGGGAATCGAACCCGAGACCTCTGGATCTGTAGCCAGGAACTCTGACCACTAGATCACAAAGGCAGTAGCCTACTAGTTACACTTCACCGAAAGCCTCGTCGCAAGAGCCCGTCGGTGGACTCCAGCCTGGAACCATCTAATAACGCTCTCACCTCCACAAGCAACTTCAAGAGCTGTTATTGGGTAAGAAGATAAAGTTACCCTTATGCTAAATAATTAAGCACTACGTCATGAAAGCGTGGAGGGAGTGGATATATAGACACACGTTTCCTCGACCTCGCCACTAGTTGGAGGTGAGTGGTCAGCTTCACACCCCGGGCCGCTTTACCCCTGGTATCTATTTCATAGGAAGCTGGATGTGACCCAGAACCGGTCTGGACGACTTGAAGACAGAAGAATTCTTGACTTCTTGACTCGAACTTCGACTCCTCGGTCATCCAGCCCGTTGCCAGACGCTATATCGACTGTTTCATTCATCTTTAAACATCTCTTCCCATCAGGGCTTCTTGTCAGAATTTAGATCATATATCTTCTTTCCCATTGTATGCTCCATACATCCTAACCCCCCACACCAGCATCCAGGACAAAAGAAATTGTGCCAAGAGAGGTGGCTCAAGCGATAACCAATTACACTTGCATCTGAAAGGTCCATGGTTCGAATCGCGGCCAGGACACCGACTATTCTGAATGAGATTTTAAGTGCCTTTCCTAGGCGAGATTTTATTCCAGGCTTATAATCGGGAGGTACTTGGTTCGAATCTCGGTTAGGACACTGGAAATCCTGATTGAGGTTCTTCAAGTTTTCTAAAACGCGATTTGTCTCCAGGCTATTGCTGGAATAATGTTTCAATAGGCCATCGCCTTTTCCTTCCATACTTTTCATTCATTAATCGCCGTACATTTCGAAACTATAACATGACCCACTGAACATCAGTTAAATGAAGGCAATGCTATCCCTGTAAGAGGTCGCGAAGGCCCATAGGGTTGTGAGACGTCGAGGCTCCCACAATTTCCTGACAATTGTCTCAAAGATAGCCTTATCGCCGGCCGCCTTTTACTCCCAGGAATATTTCTGCTTCTTATTTCTGATATAGCCTGAGTCGACTCCAGGGCCATAGTGCGGTTGGAAGGATTAGGTCAATTGAAAAATCCAATGATCTCATTGGGAATCGAACCCGCGACCTTCCGGCTTGTAGCATAGCGCCTGAACTAACTACGCTAATGCATGCCACATACATCATCATCATCATCATCATCATCATCATCAGTAATCTGTCAAGACGACAGGTCCACAGTCTCTTTCAAAACAGTTCCTCCACTTAATGCGATCTAGAGCTTTCTCCTTCAAATGACAGTATCCTCTTCTGTCCCCAAGGTCATCCAGCATCTTCTTACGTCTTCTTCCTCGTCTTCTTGTCACTTCTATCCGCCCATCTATCTTTCCTTCGATAGCTTCTTTTAGAAGGCAGTTTCTGCGTAAAACATGACCAATCCAATTAGCCTTCCGTTTTCTTATTTCATGTAGGATATTCCTCTGCTCACTGACTCTAATTAACACTTCTTCATTTCTCACATAATCGGTCCAACTGATCTTCTCCATTCTTCTCCAACACCACATTTCGAAACTTTCCAGATGTTTCTGATCTACTGCCCTAAGTGTCCATGTTTCAGCCCCATACAGAGCTATGCTCCAAATGTAGCATTTCACTAGTTTCTTCCTCAAATTTAAGTCCAATTTGCTGGTAAAAAGATTCTTCTTCTTGCTAAATGCAGCTTTTGCCATGGCAATCCTGGATTTAATTTCACAAGTACACCTTCCATCATCTGTTAACAAGCTACCCAAATATTTAAAACATTTCACATTCTCCACTTGTTTTTGGTCTATCTTTATTGTGACTGGGGTTGGTTGTCTCGAAATTTTCATTACTTTTGTTTTCTCCACATTCATTTCCATGCCATAGCACCTTCCAATTTCAATTAGTCTATCAATCATGCCCTGTAGCACAGTTTCTTCCTTAGCCATTAACACAAGGTCATCTGCATATTTCACAGTTTGAATAATTTGCCCTCCTACTTTGAAGTCACCGAGCCCATCCAGAGCTTCCTTGGTAAGGCATTCGCTGTACAAGTTGAACAGAATTGGTGATAAACAGCATCCTTGTCGAACTCCTCTTCCAATCTGCACACTTCCTGTCTCCCCCCTGTCCAGTCGTACTCTAACTTTCTGATCCATGTACAATTTGCTAATCAATCTTCTTTCATGCCAATCGATACCTGTTTCTTTCAGGATCTGCATTAATTTGGTCCAGTTTACCCGGTCAAATGCCTTCTGCCAGTCTATGAAGCAAACACACAGTTCTTCATCTATCTCCAAAGTTCGTTCCGCTATAATTCTCATCATCCCAATTGCATCCCTGGTTCCTTTTCCTCTTCTAAATCCAAACTGATCTTCTCCAAGTACATCCTCTATTTTCCTTTCAATTCTTCTTTTAAGTAACTTTGCTATTATCTTTGCTGTATGTGCAATAAGACTTATTGTGCGATGGTCGCTGCATTTTGTAGCTTTTGTCTTTTTCTTTAAGGCAATCATTGTAACTTCTGTAAAGTCCTTGGGCCACTCTCCACTTGCATATATGGTGTTCATTAGTTTTGTCAGTGTTTTCAAACCACCTTCTCCCAGTAACTTGAGCACATCTCCAGGTACATCATCATCTCCTGTAGCCTTTCCCTTCCTCATTTCCTTGATAGCTTTTTCCACCTCACTTTGTAAAATATATGGTCCTTTCTCGTCTGTATCTACTTCTTCTTCCGGTTCAACTTCTAAGGTTTCTGGCCGATTAGGCCGATCATATAGTTCTGAAATATAATTTTCCCAAATTTTCAGCACTTGCCTCTGATCTACTATTCTATGCCACATACAACATAAATAAATAAAATATACTTACATAAGAATATACTATATGTGTATAACAACATTATCTATCTTAAATACTCTAGGACCACGCCCCTTTTGCGCTCAAGAAAACAGGTTGTGAAGAAGTAAATTGTGTTGAACTGGCTTAGGATGACAGGCTTTTGTTACTACAGTGATGAACATTCTGGATCTGAGTACATATCTTTCAGCAGTAGCAGCATGAAATTCAGTCAGTCCGTTACTTGGCGAGTTGTTTTTATTGCTAGTGGGGTGGAACTAAGTCCCTTGTACTGCAGCCACTTCTGGCCTATTGTACCAGCCCCAGATGATAGGTGAGGGTGATTGTGGAGCAATTGGTGGAATGAAGATTGGCAAGGGAAACCGAAGTACTAGGAGAAAACCTGCCCCAGCGCCACTTTGTCCACCACAAATCCCACTTGACCAGACCTGGGATCGAATCTGGGCCGCCGCTGTGAGAAGCCAGCGACTAACCGCTTGAGCTATGGCGCGGCCTTAGTTGGCGAGTTAGGGAGTTCTGTTTGTGTCAGCACTGGCAGTGATGCTACAAGGTATTGATCGATATTACATATGCCTGCTGAGTGTCGCGTTCAGAAATCTCGGCCATTGAGGCCACACTAATTACTGCAGAAAGTAATTATGAGACATGAGATGTACAGGCAACCTAATACTGAAGCTGAGATGACAACTGTACCTGTGGACATCCCCTCAGACCGATGCGCACCCTTCCCACCCCCCAAAATATATTATACGAGGACGGCCACGTGCGGCTGTTTTCAGCAGATAGCAATATTTTGCTGACACGAGCAAAATTGGCACAGCTCCAGAACTAGGAAGTTCTGAATCATTATGGTCACTAAAAGGCAACGTTATCTCTGGATGTAATTAATTAAACTACACGCCACGAAGTTGTGAGAGGAAATGAAGGTATAGCTCCATTATCCGTAACCTTGGAACTGGATGGAGGTGAGTGGTCAGTTTAACGCTCCTGCCGCTTTAACCCCAGGGAAAGAGTCAACAGTGTCAATTGTATCGGAGGGTGGATGGGCTCCAGAGCGGATCTAGGTGTCATGGAGAAGAGAATAATCTCTTCATCCTGCGGGAATCGAACCCTCATTCCTCGGTCAACTGACTGCATTAACCTGGCCACACTCTTTACTGTCAGTATTAAGCAGTATGCAATAAGGTATATCTGTTGAATTTCATGTGCATTAGAATTCTCACATTTGAAGCCAAAGTCAGCCGAAACAGAGTATATTATTAGTACAGATAATTTATAATATCAGGAAGTTATATAAAGATTATATTGGACACTGTCTATTGTCTCTGATATACATGATATAGAGGAAAATCGGTTAATATTGGGAGTTTCTTAAGTCTCATTACTAAGACAAATAAAATGTTAGATTTGTACATATTACATGGAAGTGTTTTTAGTCAATCAAACTTTACGACGGAATATAAAAAGAAACATTTAGATATATCACTTAAAGAAGCTGTTCCCAAACTAAAAAGGAAGCCAGACTCACCAGGGTTCCTAACGTGCTGAGCGTATAATAATACATACTTCACTGGACGAGTCAAATTTTCCAGAAACTTATATTTTACAGACATAAAACTGTAATATAAATTCAGATAATTCCTCCACAAAGGAAGGATAAAATTCAGGACACAAATTAACAAAATATTGTAACAAACCGTAACAGGAACATGCTATAAATATCTGGTAGGTAGTTACAATGGCACCAAATGCTTCCTTCCTTTGCATTTGCACCAAGTGTTTGTGCCCACATTCGGTAGACATTGCAGCGGTCCCCTCTTCGTCCTATAGGTCCTCTGACAATAAGTTTGCAGAAATGAGGGCATTCAGCATCCTCTGCCATCGCTGAGATGAGCAATCATTTCTTCTTCCGAATTTGAAGTTTTGTTGATTCTAAATACAGGTTTGTGACTTCGAAGTTTTATATTTTACTAGCTTCTGACCTCTCAATCACGTATGACTTGCCTTTCTGTCTGTATATTAATATCGTTTCAGTTCCAGGCACATTCCTGACGTTTCTTATGTTGAGATCTGCTTTTAAATCTCTTCTTGTTCTCAGGATCTTTCTTCTTCTTCTTCTTAAGGTCTTCTAACAGATCCTTGTATGCGGACTTTGTAAACACGACATTTCGGAAACTGGATACATTCCCATCGCTAGATGTGAAGGGGGAAAGGAACCCTAGTCAGACGCGATCGTTACAAAAACCTAAAATCGATTACTTCACCAGTGATGAGATAAATGTAATACTTTCGTTCTCTTAGGGGAACTGTATTAATGACGTACGTTAACCTCGGTTGGTAACGATGGACAAGGTGACTTCTTTTTATACAGAAAACGCACAGGGGCCATCATGGTCTTATTCAAATCCTGTAGGCATGTTCTGTAATTCTTCTAACTCCATACAGTATAATCCTTTTAACAAGCTCACTGTCGCTTAGTTAGTCAAGACATAGGCCGCGCCATAGCTCAGGCGGTTAGTCGCTGGCTTCCCATTGCTGCAGCCCGGGTTCGACCCCGGGTCTTGTCAAGTGGGATTTGTGGTGAACGAAGTGGTGCTTGGGCAGGTTTTCTTCGAGTACTTCAGTTTACCCTGTCAATCTACATTCCACCAATTGCTCGACAATCACCCTCACCTATCATCTGGGGCTGGTACAATAGGCCAGAAGTGGCCGCAGTAAAAGGGACTTAGTCCCACCCCACTAGCAATAAAAATAGTCAAGATATTCCATGGCATTTATTGAATCCAAAAGTTCATTACCATATTCACAAATGTCGGCCACTGGATTCTCGTTTCCCCCACTTTTATCAACCCCAAAATAATTTAGATCCTAAAGGGTTCTTACGATGGTGTATAATTCTCAGAATTACTGGAATTTTGGATTTTGTCTGTCGTCCGGTATTCTAGAAAGTAGTAAACATAACGTTTCGGAAAATGAATCTGTTTCCGAAACATTGTGTTTTCTACTTTCTAGAATACCGGATGATGGACAAAGTCCGAAAAACCAATAGTAATTCTGAGCTCTATGATTTGTCCCGGCGAAACTTAGTCCATTTCAAGGGTCCTATCTTCTGGGACATAACGCCGTGTAGTCCGTTGAAAGCCAGCCGACATTTTGGAGGAATATGTCGCCTCCATCCTCAGGGTAGAAGAAAAAATCCGAGCAAGAAACCAGTGTCAATGCATGTTGCAAGCAGAGCAATCGGCAGAAGCAGAAGCTTGCTGTTGCCAACCAGCCAGCCAGCACGGTCACTCGTGGTATCGCAACTCATGGCAAACCATGACTGTATATTTATCCAACTCCAAGGACACTGCTTTTTTTAAATGAACCTCCGCTTCAGTGAGAGGACGGTTAGTCTTTCTAGGCAAGTGTCCACTTCTTTCACCATCATCAACCAGGGGCTACATTATTCCCACAGCGACTATGGAGGGGGTATCAATAAACGGCTCAAAGTCAAAGTCACATTGCGACTGACGGTCAGTCAGTCAGTAAGTCAGTCAGTCAGTCAGTCTTTGTGTCGAGCCCCATCTGGGGTTATGACCATATATTATATTCAGTTTGTCTGTTACCGTATGGATCTTGGATAGCGCAGTAGGTATAGCGACTGGTTACGGACTGGATGACCCAGGGGTCGGAGTTAAAATCTTGATAGGGCCAAGAATTTTCTCTTCTCTACGTCAAGACCGACTCTGGGGTCCACCCAATCTCCTATCCAATGGGTACCTGGGTTTCTTTCCCCGGCGGTAAAGCGGCAGGTGCGTGAAGTTGACCACTGATCTTCAACTAGTGTCGAGGTCAGGAAAATGTGGCTATATACATTCACTACCCCAAATTCCATGGCGCAATGCTTATTAAGTTAAACACAAGTACAACTATACCTTTTTACCTGTTACTGTCTTGTCCTTGTGGGGCCCCCACTCTTACGAGAGGACTGGTCTGTTTTTATTGGAGTCATTGTCAGTAATCAGAATGTACAATATCTTTACATTTTACATAATATACATGTTATTATATTTACATACAATATATACAAGGCTCAGTAGAGCAGATCATGCCATATTTTTGAGAGCAATGGCTTGTCAAGATTTCGGATTATATAAGAAAGAGAAGGAAATGGAAGAGTAAGTCAGTTCTCGTCGGCTCTCCCTCAGGACAGGACGAACCGTCAGTACCCTTACAAGAGAACGAACCAACAGCAGACAAGAACATGATCACAAGCATGGCGCTTAAAAATGCCAGTTGTGCTAGTCTATGGAACGATACGGGAGAATTTGTAAGGATGTGATGGGCAGGAAAACCGAGGAGTATTGGAGAGACAGGACGGAAGAGCAGAGGTAACGGAGGGTGGCTACGGCAGCAGAGTGGAAGCTCTGGGCTGATGAGTGGTCGGGGAGATTACATTTGGTGCCATGAACAGGGCAGTGTGCACAGAGATGGAAATACGAAGAAACAACGAAGGTAGATACCAGTATCAAAGTCATATAATGTCCTTGAGAGGACTGGGAGATAATTCGCGCTTTGTTAAGAAAACCCAGTGCCTATAGAATTCAAGGTCTGAGGTCCGCTGCTTAACTACGTATATGTGATAGTTGTTTGTAATGATCGTACATTGACATGGAGAAGGCTGATATGATAGAATTAAAAACACAAAGAGTCATCTGACAGGTCTTACATGACTATGAAGAGCCCACGCATGTACTCCTGCATGTCATCAACCAGGTTCACGGCGCAGATGCCAACACCATCAAAATGATTCTGAATGAAGTTCTGAAACACAAGGAAGCAGTACATTAACAGCCTCATCATAAATTCCGTCCATTTGATTCTGTTTACAAAACGTTAAATAATAAGCAGCTGGAAGTCACAACTTCCAAGAACTCTACCTTCTGGGATATAAGGCCATATAGTCCGTTGAAAAGCATCAGACTTTTCGGAGGAAAATCTCATCTTCAGAGTCAAAGGAAATGCCAAGAAAGAAATAGCATAAAGCTGGTAACAAGGTGATGGGTTCTTACGAAACATCGGTTCATCTTCGAAGGAATACACGGAGTTACATCCCACAGGATAGAAATATTCATAACCATTGCTGTGAGATCCCAGATCTCACATTCTCTTGTTCTTCAATTTTCTTAAACTAGATTTTACGAGTACTGAAATATTGAAATTGCTTAATTTTCATACATTCATTATGCAATTATAATTAAAGTTTTTAAGTACGCGTACATTAGACTAAAATTTATATATGAACCTTTAATAAATTTCATGAACAGTGTAAACAAAATAGGGTATAACGGTTTGGTAATTAAATACGAAAATTAGTGCGCCGTAAGAAACAAACAAACACTGAATATTCTAGAAGCAAAAATATGTGACACCCCATACTTCATCTGTTACCAATAACGCAATGAACAGTGATACAGCTTGTAAGTACTAAATATGGTTTCTTAGCAACTCGCCAGGCACAAAGGACATAAAGAAACGAGTAAGAATATAGTTTCGATGTAACGACCATGGCTCATCACAATGATCAATTAGGCGTTTAAACTGATATTCAGTATCATTAGTAATGTAGTTGTCAGTTACATGTCAACCATAAGATGTATATTAATACCCGAGGAGCTCAAATTAAGAACACTCTGTATGTTGTTAAGAACGCCTCCTTTCTCATTTTCTTATTTAAGGTTTGCATTGGCAACTCGATTTATTGACCACTTATACACACAACACGTGACTACAAGTAACTAAAACAGCCTCACTAGTATACACACTCTAATCATCACTATAATTTTTTTAACTCGCTGAGTGGGGGTGGAGTCCAACTGGGTCCACTCGGCACGGCGGACACTAATTGGCCTATTGTAGCCTGCCCCAGGTGATTATGATGATGGAGAATTTGATTGAATGAAGATTGGCAGGGGGAATCGAAGTACTCGGAGAAAACCCGCCGCAGCGCCACTTTGTCCACCACAAATCCCACTTGACCAGATCCTGGATCGAACCCGGGCCGCCGAGGTGGGAAGCCAGCGACTAACCGCTTGAGCTATGGCGAGGCCAAACATCACTGTAACTGCGGCAGTCATAAACTTTCTATGTCTTCACTACTGTTTCCTGGTGACGGATCCTAACAATATTCTCTGCTTACGTTCTTACCGGCTGGAGAATATCCCACATCTGACTCACTGCTTCAACTAACTCCCAGGCTGGCGGCCATCTCACACCAACCTCCTACTTTTCTCTTCGCTGACTGACTCAAAAGAGTTTTCACGTCCCTGCATTGCACGGCACTCTCAAAATCAAAGTCCAAGTTACTTTACGACGGACGATATACCGCCAATCAGTCTGTCTTGGTGTCAAGTTCCTTGAGATCCACGACCAGAGATTTTTTTCCTCCAACTGAACTATTGAGGTAATAGTCTTTATGTAACATTCTCTCTGGAGAGAAGATGGACTTGTTTCTTATGAAGTGTACATTTCGCACAATTCGTATATTCCGGACAATTACGAATTGTAACATATGCTCCATAAACCATTATCAACCAGAAGAAAATTGAATATTTGTTTCATTTCTGTGTAAATCTATTCAAATATTTATGAAACGTTGCGAAATTATTTGTTTTGCTTCCAGAATGGTAATGGTATAAAAGTGGCAAATACATCTACATGTATGTCTGAAGTACGTAAGGTTTTACATGCATCGTATCATTCAGTAGTCTTTACGTGTGTTTATAGGATAAACAATTATACCGCTGAGGGAATAAATTGGCCATTGAAATACTGAACTAAACAGAATTATGAAATCTACTGTAGTCAGTTTTAATCAATGATGTTATATTAGATAGATTGCTGGAAATACTGCTTTATCGTGTTTAATCAAGTACACACATTTTTGAAAACCTTTCTAAGTAAAATTGCTAGAAACTTCTGCGCCCACCAACTGTGCCAATGAGCTCTCTTCCGTGTCCTTCATAAGGATGGATGTGACCCTGATGGTGGAGACGGAAGAGTTCTCTGAAACGTCAGGATTGATGTGACCCTGATGGTGGAGACGGAAGAGATCTCTGAAACGTCAGGATGGGTGTGACCTTGATGGTGGAGACGGAAGAGATCTCTGAAACGTCGGGATGGATGTGACCCTGATGGTGAAGAGGGAAGAGATCTCTGAAACGTCGGGATGTATGTGACCCTGATGGTGAGACGGAAGAGATCTCTGAAACGTCGGGATGGATGTGACCCTGATGGTGAAGACGGAAGAGATCTCCGAAACGTCAGCGTGGATGTTGCCCTCAAATGTAGGCGCAGTAGCTTTCTGAAACGCGTGGTTTTTAATTCAAAACAGACATTGCTGATGACCCGAGAAGATTTTCGAATTTATTTCAAATCCTACGTTTCAAGGGGAAGTTACATAACTTAACTAAAATTTGTTTTTTGTTCGTACAGAAATATTACAGTAAACTAAACTGTCTTTAGATAAAGTTTAAAGAGATGAATCTGGCGGACTTGCATATTACAAAAATGTTACGGCCTACATACTCTTTTGGCGAATGTACAGAAAATTATGTTTGTAATTAAACAAAGCTTTTTTTGTAATCTTTGTTTTTCAAGAATATCTTTCGTTACACATGTTAATTAAAACTATCGCGGAAGGACAAAGTGATGGCAGCTACATGAAACACACGAAGAGTTGCAATACGATAAATATCACACAGGACAAAACGTAGTTTTTACTGTTTTCATAATAAAGAGAGAAAATTTTTTATCCGTTTGTAGTCTGGGAATAGCGAGAGAGTTTGTTATGTCAGTGTGTGTTGCCATGTATCTATAACAGGGCGAAATGAAAACCACAATTCATAGGAGGCAAAGCCAATTTGATCAATGCGATATTTCAAAAGCAAGTTATTTAGCTGGCTACTGCGTTCTATTTTCATGTTGAATGATACTGTCAACAGTTCTGTTTTGATTACTACTGAAAGCTGAGCTCAGTAATGCAATAAAACATTTATCATTACGTGCATTAAAACAAGAAAGTGATGTATATATTGCAGCAAGTTCATGATGGACATACCCGTTTTCTCTTATATACGGGTATTTATAAAGTACGTGCCTTTTAAAATTGAATAACCTTATACAAACCTTCCATAAAAGAAAATTGTAATTGACGCATGAATGAAAGTTAATGTATGTTCTGTTTTCTGGTCCTGTAAATGACTTGACAGCTTGCATTTATTGGTGCATCAACATTGCATCATAGTGGTCATATAGCATTTTATGCCTGTAGAAAATAACTTCTGAATACATTAATTACACCCTGGTAACACAATTTGAGCAGCTAAAACAAAATACGATCAATTACATCCACATGACTACGTTTATTAACTTTATACCGTTCTTTGGGATACAGTCTTGAATCATTCAAGACTGCATTAGGAATACATCTCATTTTCTGTAAGGTATGCTTAATTTAAAATGTATTTTACAGTTATTGGCCTAAAACACTGCATTATAAATTACAACTTATATTCAGTTAGTTCCAAAGTTATAAAAAGCAACATTGGCCGTAGGAGACGACGAAAAATGAAGTATAAAATATGGTCGCGAGTCTCAAGGGACTACACCCGAGAAAGGCTGTGCTGGCAAGGGCCAGTCAGAGGAGGCGCCCCGGCTGGGGCTCGACACCAATACTGACTGACCGACCGTCAGTTGCAATGTGACTTTGATTTTGAATATTTGTTAGAGATGGACCAGAAATTTATAGCTTCCAGAAAACGATACAAGAACTTAAAAAAAAAAGTTTAAGGTCGATCCATATGAGCAAAGCGGAATCTACAAACTGACCTGCCAAAGTTGTCAAAAGGTATACATTGGCCAAACGGGCAGAAAACTGTCAACCCGATACACTGAGCACATTCGCAACATAAGATTAAATAAGGACGAATCGGCCTTCGCCCAACATATATTAAACACAAGACACCAATATGGGCCGATAACCACAATCATGGAAATCCTCGAAACAGCTAAGAAGGGCAATCTAATGAATGTAAAGGAAGATTTCCAAATATATTATCATAACAAACACAAAAAATTAATAGAAGAACAAAGACAGATAAAAGAAACCAACAATCAAAAAAACCTCTTCGAACTCATAATACAGGATTCGTACACCCCCACACTGACGTCACAAACA
>NW_019718288.1:68339-96657 GCF_002891405.2 Cryptotermes secundus
ACTATTTGTAATTATTTTAATTAACTGGAACGTGGCTATCTTGGACAAAGTGAAGTTTTGTGTGTTGGTGATTTCTTTTTCTACTATAAATGCCTCTGATGATGGCTCCGTGGTGAGCCGAAACATGTAAGGCAGGTGCTGACGAGGTGGAAAACTTAAAAAAGTGTCACATTTGACGGAAGGAACTTGATTGTTAAAAAAAAAAGTTTATCTTTGTATAGGATGCCCCAGAAAGAATATCTGGGTTTCTAATATAGTGTGAATTGACAGGAAGGACAGAAAACTCTATAGAGAAGAAAATTTCACACCACAACAAGTTACACATATGAGACAGACCAACGCATCACTGCATATGAATGAGAAAGCTTAAAATGGCAAAGTGACTCACTGGTAAAATGGTAATTATGAGTCGGTGCCATTCAACACGGGTTCCTTTCACAGGTTTGCCGATGCCAATAGATACTGAATCTCGGTCCACATTCTGGGCAATATGGTGAAATTCAAATATTTGGGAAAGACATGAGGAAATTAAGGTATAATGGAATTCGAATAATGTCTGCGGTCACTGTCTTAGAGCCTGCTGTCAAAAATGTAGAGACTAAAATATACAAAACTATAATTTTGCCTGTAGTTTTGTATGGGTGTGAAGTTCGGTCTCTGACATTAAAGAAATAACATAGCCCTAGGGCGTTTGAGAATAATGTACTCAGGAGAATATGTGGACCGAAGATGGATTAAATAATATGAAGCTGGGGAAATTTCCACAATAAGGAACTTCGACAAATGCAATTAGAATTATCAAATCAGGGACAATGAAATGGGCAGGACATGTAACACACAAGGGGGAGAAATGAACAGTATGCAGGGTTTTGGTGAAAAGGCCAGAAGAAAAGAGACAACTAGAAGATCTAGAAGTAGGCATGAGAATAATATTATTAAAAAGGATTTTAAAGAAATATGATGTGATGGTATGGACTGGATTACTGTCTGGTGACTTGTGGAGAAGGACTCGGCTCCATGGAGTCAGTCGGTTTGTTAGTCCACACCCTCGTCAGAAATGCAGCAATTCTGTACGGCAAATCTCCATAGAGTGGACTTGCAACTTCAGAGAATATGTAAGAGCCCCATTATTTTGAAGGACCCGGGATAACTCCGTCGATATAGCGACGGGCTAAGCTGGACGGCTGCACTTCGATTCCCACCAAAGGGAGGAGATTTTTCTCTTCTACATAGCGACAACAGAGGTTGTGGGGCCCACCTAGCCGTGCCGAGGGTGAAGCTGACTACTCATCTCCATTTAGTGCTGAGTTCAGGAATGGTGGAGCTATACCTCCAGTCCCCAGTAGAACGTGTTTAACAAATTAGGCATAGGAACAAAACATATTATAGATTATTTTGAACGACAATAATTTGAATCGCATGAAAAAGAAAACGGCTATTAACTTCTGCTGTCTTAAATCATGTACGGTGTTCAGTGCAGAATGAAACAGGAGCCAGCACAGATGTTCTCTTAACTGAGATCTGAACCAGGAGAATGCAAGTTATGCGTCTCACCACTAAAGCCACGTGTTCATGACAGTTTTAGCACAATTACGAGTACAAAGCGAAATTAAATTCTGCTAGTTCTGAAGCCGTCCGCCAGGGCTCTGAAACCTAAGGCTAATTACTTTCCTGCATGAAGGAAACTGCTCTTCCTTTCGAGTTCTCTCTCAGAATTTCTCTGTCACGTATAATCTATTTCACAAAGTTTCCTCTACTTATAAATTATTTATACCTAGAATACGGAGTGTGTTCTTTATACCTCATATTCTGAGACTAGAAAAGAAATCCTATGAGGAACTAATCTCCCACTTTCCTGGACATAAACAGCATAAGAAACGACACGTCCAACAATTCTTCATTCTTCTGCGTGTATTCGCTGACACGTTAAGGTTTTTACCGAACCGTTGCTTAGCAATGATAGTGGGATACATGTACAGTCACACAGACTGATGGGAGGGATTTATAAAATATGCCATGATATGTATGCCAAGTTTCTTAAATATTGATTCAGGCATTCAAAAGCTGATATGTGGAATAAACACAAAAAAGCATGGTATCATAAGTATTTTTTTTTCCAAAATAAGGGAAATATAATAATGGAAATTACGTACAGCTTGATTTCTCATAGCGATGACTAAGAAGAATTATGGCTTCTAGAATTAAACGCCCTGTCCTTCTTTTAAAATCAACCGACATGGCCTTTCGATACGTCGACTGTTGGCTTTCAACGGACTACGAGGCGCTATATCGCAGAAGATATTAATCTGGTTAATCTGGTTAATACTGTACGGAATTAGAAGAATATTCCTTAGGGTCGACCGCCATACGAAACGTTGTAGACAAAATTGGGTACAATAACAGAGCATTTGTAAAGCAAAAACTCACTTTATTATACAGGAATTTCTCTTCTAACTCCGCGGATTAGCTGACTACATGGAGCAGAGACTTTCTTTGGAAAGCCACAGTCATTTGACTTGATAATATATGTATTTCCCGCCACATACGGAACCCGACGGTTCATTATCGTGTTCAGAAGAGCCCGCTATTGCAGCTCAGCCGAGTCAGATGAATCCAGTTCACAATCTCATAGCCTGTCTATTTCTTATTACACACCTTAATGCAGTCCTTTCAGTTACTCCATTTACTTATAGATCTTCCAAGCGGTTTCCTTCCCAACACAACTCACTGATATAATTTTGTGTGCATTTCTTATTTTCCCATGCGTGTTACATGCCCCGTCCATCTCATCCGCGGAGAAATATATTGTATCCAACTTCAACCCTGAAGCTGCATTCAACATGTTACTCCGAAGAGTCGACATCCAT
This sequence comes from Cryptotermes secundus, assembly GCF_002891405.2. NCBI lineage: Eukaryota > Metazoa > Arthropoda > Insecta > Blattodea > Kalotermitidae > Cryptotermes > Cryptotermes secundus. The sequence continues at coordinate 71,207 of NW_019718288.1, forward strand.
TTGCCACACTACAATACAGTGTCATAACACGAAATATTACAATGTGATTTTCCAAAGCAGTGTAAACCTCAAATCTTATCGCGCATTCAGAGTAATTCATGGGTCCCTTTGGAACTTCCGGTCGCGGCAGCGCAACCAAGAAAGACACAGCAGAAAGGAGCATATCAATAGGTAGATAACACATTCAAGTTTGTTTGCGTAATAGGGACCATGGCGTACTTTCAGATTTCACCGCTAGGGGGCAGTTGTGACGAAACATGGCGAGGACAGGGGATAAGAAAGCGTTATGTGTCTCGAAATTTGTTGAAATTTAGTTGTGACGGTACAATGGAAGTTTCGGAACAAGCATCACACAGAACCACCTACAGACAAAACAATTCGTGAGTGACACAAGAAATTCCAGCAGGGTGGCTCTCTGTGGGCTGCGAAGCAAACGGAAACTGTAAACTGTACTTAGTCTCCCAGGTCTGCACTTCATGAATATCGTGCAGAGCTCACATAAAACGTGCTATTTTCTACCAACGAACGAAAGAATAAACGAAGAAAATAAATTAGTTATTGGCGTGGTCTGATTAGAAGAAGCAAAATCAGAAAATTGTGTTTACCACTCGTTAGTAAGAGAACTTGGTTACGTTTGTGCGACTGTTTCCTGCTGCTCTTCTGCAACTTCCCACGTTCTGACATCCCTTCAAAACCCGAAGGATATATGCATAATACATTTCTTTGTGACACTCTGAACAGAAGAAAATGTATGTTTCTAATAAGTACTTGTCTAAAACTTCATTTTCTTCGTTTTCTGGCGTCACAATAGTAACCCGTAAGCTGCTTTACTTCGTTGTAGAGTTGCAGCTTTAAAATTCATATCTTTCAAGCACAACAATAATAAGAGCCATATATCTGCAGACATGTCTCACATACAGACGCCTACACGAAGTCACTACTTGTTGGTCCGTTGCTTGGTTACGACGCTTTATTTCCTGAAGTGCTACCTGGAGCCGATGTCACACCGAGAAGCTTAGAGTCGCTCAGTTGATCATGAAATTCTTAGCCTTTTATGAACCCGACGATTCATTACCTTGAAGAGTTCTATTTTCTTGGACATAGTGCCCCGTAGTTCGTTGGAAGGCAACCGATGTTTCGGGGGAACATGTCACCTCATCTTCAAAACAAACATACAAACTCCGTGGCCTGTAGTCCGCAAGCGAACTGTACCGACGAGCGACCGCCGCTTGTCGGCGAAGTTGGTGCTAATTATTTCGGATAGAGGGTGTTGCGTGGTCAGCGCAACGAAATACCACGGCTGTTAATCTCGGTTTTCTAGACCGGAGCCGCTACTATTCCATTCAAGTAGAGCCTCAAGTATCCCCACGAGACTGAGTGGACCCCGTTCCAGAAGCACTAATTCTCAGAAATTCTGGTAGCGCCGGGAAGCGAACCCGGACCTCTGGATCTGTAGCCAGGAACTCTGACCACTAGACCACAAGGGCGGTTCGTCAGGTCATCTTCAGGGTCGAAAAATTAGCCAATCACGAAGCAAGTAGCAAGTAAGCTTGTTTGACTTTCGACGGACTACACAGCGTTATATCTCAAAAGATGAAAGTCTACTGTGAGAACCTCAAATCCTGTTAGATACCTCGCTCATAACAACTCGCCGCTGAAACTAACCTAGATCACACTTTCAAATTTTCTTTCCTCAATATCATACTCATCATTAAATTAACAGTCTCGCATCGGTATACCGACTGGCTACGGGATGGACGGCAGAGAGGTCTGATTTTGAGTCTCCGTAGAGGCAAGATTATTCTCATCTCCACATCGTGTAGACAGGTCCTGGGGCCCACCCAGCCTCCTTACCAATGGATACTGGGAACATTTTTCCACGAGATAAGGCGGCCGAGACCTGACTCTGACCGTTCACCTTCATGTAGTGCTGAGGTCAAGAATGCTGGAGCTATACCTCCACTGTCCCATAAGTCTTCATTGTGCAGTGCTTAGTTAATTAAGCACAGGGGCAAAATTTACATCTTACTTATCAGTGACATTGTATGTCAATAAATTTATGTGTATTAAGTTCGATTTCTACGTATTTCAGGAAACACTCCCTTGCAAATTTGGAGCAAACTAAATTTGTTCACATATGCAACAGTGCTTATTTACTATCATTAGGTAGACTAGTGTAATACCCGTTCAAATCTCAATAGAAATTATCTTCATTTTTACGGCATTAACGTTTACAGGTTAAATACTAACACAACACAACAGTGTGACCGCAATAACACAAGCTAACACAGGAAGGCTGTGACTTTTCAGCCCTTCTGGAACGGGAGCTTGCCTCCCAAATAAACATACATAGGTCTTTTTGACTATGAGAATCTTCCGTAGTCTGTATATACAAAAATGTAGAATTGCTCCTGTGCTTAGATAGTTGAGTACTATGCCATGAAGACGTATAGGGGAGTGGAGGTATATTTCCGCCTTTCTTGACCTCGGCACTAGATGAAGGTCAGTGGTGAACTTCACAACCCTGCCCCTTTAACCCAGGGAAAGAAGCCCCCCCCCCTTATCAATTAGATAGGAGACTGGGTGGGACTCAGAGTCGGTCTGGATGCTGTAGAGAAGAGAAAAACCTTGCACTGCAAGGGAATCGAACTCTGACCGTCCAGTCAGCAGATCGTAACATTACCGACTGAGCTATCCAAACTCTTACTCTGTGTTCAATACAAATGTAATTATTATATCATTGTAAACTGTAACATTACTACGATGATTTTGGAGAGATATGGAATAAAATTGAAGTGACATTGATGGTACTATCCCGGTATTTTTCTGGGTGGATGGCGAGAAATCACAAAATTATCACAAGATTCTGGTTGCGACGTTTTAACACATACTTAGGTTATGACTCTCGGGGAAAATAACATTTTCCGTATTTTTATACCCTTTCCTCCTTTATCCATTTCGTAGCTTTATTTCCATTTCTCCTTTCCCATTTGGTCGTCCTATTGTCATTCCCCCCTTCCTTGCTTCCTCTCCTTTACATCGAACAGTTCAGGTAAATATCGCACAAAACATGTCGTTGTAAGAAAATAACGACAGCAAGTATCATACGCTATTTCAACGTTTTCCCCGACGCCAGCTTTCCATACGAGGAAAAGCAAACACACACACACCCTCGCTCTCACTGATGTATTTTTCGTCATTATGTAATGAGCCCTAAGTTAACAGCGGTTCAAGCGGGAGGCGGTTACCTTCTTATGTTGTGCAGTCAACTGCAATCTTTTTTATTTCCTTAAGACGAGGAAATGTTAACCTTGTGGCGATACTTGACGAGAAGACGGAGGAGAGACGAACTTCGGCCGTTGAGCTGAGAGTCCGGTAATTATAATTCGCATTGGGTCGTTTCCATATTGAAAAAGTATTGCATTAGAGGACTGTACCATCGGACACGTATTCAGTCCTCTCGCATTTCCATGATTTTTTTTTCGCTTAGTGGTGAGTGGAGTCCAGCTGGGTTCACTAGGCACGGTGGCCACTAACTGGCCTATTGTACTTGCCCCGGGTGATTATGATGGTGAAGAATTTGGTGGAATGAAGATTGGCAGGGGAAACTCTATTCCTACGCTTCATCAAATCTTCTTACTATCCTTCTATAACTCATTGAAACAGACCTCACGGAAATCACAGCCTGCATTGTTGACGAGGCGTGTTTACGGCCCCGTTGCCTAACAACAGACATGCTAGTGTTGCTCACGTTTGCTCGTGCAGGGATGTGTTTACCGAATCGCTGCCCAGCAATGGTATATATGTCACAATATAAACAAACTACAACCCATGTTATTTCCAGTACAACTTTCTTCGAAATAACCAAGATTTTTCTTTGTGATTCTGATTGCATGACGAATAATACCTTCTGTAGCTCGAGTTTTAATTGCAGGCCGTGGGCGATCAAACCAGGAAAAATGTTCAGGTTTAATAAGAGCAGGAGCACAACGAGAAGGCCGCCGTTTTCCTGTAGTTATGGAGGATATTTAACCTAATAAATATGCTTGCATATAAAACAATTTGAATTTTTTCACTACACGTACTTCCCTTGAGGTTTTTATTTTGATAAACGGTGCAAAAAGCCTGTTTTGTAGTAGAGTGAAACATTGAAAGCATTAGCTAATGGGTTCTAACGTGTTCTGGGAATGTGGCATTCAAGTCACGTCTTTATGTGAGCTAGACTTTAATGGCAAAATGAGGTCGTGTGGTAGTCGTAGGTGATCCCCTACGGGATAGGAGATCGGCTTAAACTGCGAGATCCCGAATTAGCTAGACACACAGAACAGCATTCCGACATGGGTTTATTTGCACTTGCTATCACATCCTTTGGTTTGTACTAGACTGTCACTGAGTTTTCACCATAAGAATTGTACTAGAAATGGGAAGTTGAAGAAGGGTTGTAAGATTTGAGGCTTTCACGGCGGTGACTATGAAGAAAGCAGTCTTCTGGGATTTGGCACCGTGTATATGTGATGTTAACCGACGTTTCGGAGGAACGTATCGCCTCCATCTTCAGGGTAGAAGAAAAAATATAAGAAATCTGCAAGTTTTACCGGTTCTCACGGTTTCTTCGCTTGCAGATTTCTTATATTTTTTCTTCTACCCTGAAGATGGAGGCGATACGTTCCTCCGAAACGTCGGTTAACATCACATATACAGGGTGCCACATCCCAGAAGACTGATTTCTTGAAGAAGGGTTGTTTCGTATTTCGTTTTTAGTGCTTATCATTTCTGTTGGCGAAGTCAAGGGGGATGAAGATGGACTGCAAAACAAAGTGGATGGTATCTACATAAGTCTGGCAAGTATATATCATTAGGAAAACAGGTTATTTGGAAGATAAAGAAGAAATCACGAAAAAATTTAATGATGGCAAGTACCGAAATTGGCAGTTGAGACATGAACTGGAAAGGTCTCTTTCAGGATATCGGTGACGACTAGCTGGGTTCTACAAAATATGGTTATCGTCTCAGATCTGCAGCTCAATTACTGAATATAAAAATATGTAAAATATAACAACAACAAAATAAAACTCCGTGGTTTTAGTCCGCAAGCGAACTATACCGACCGAAGGACCGCCGCTTGTCGGCGAAGTTAGTGCCTACTTTAGCGGATAGATCGTGTGCGTGGTCAGCGCAACGAACCCCCATGGCAGTTTATCACGGTTTTTTAGACCGGATCCGCTATTTCCATTCAAGTAGGTCCTCAATTATCCTCACGAGGCTGAGTGAACCGCGTTTCAGACCCATTAGTTCTCAGAAAGTATCCAACAATCATGATAGTAGGCTGAATAACCTCTTTGTCTTCTTATATTTAATATACAGGGTGTCCCAGGAGGAATGGACCAAACTTCAGGAGGGTGTTCCTTATGTTAAAGTATGCCGATATAACCCAAAACACCTATGTCCAAATTTGAACGGTTACGGAGATAATGGCCCGAGAAAAGTGTGGTCTTCTGACGAGTCCACGCACTGTACCTGTCAGCTGGCATGTCTTATCTATGTTTGTCCTTGATTGTCGTGATTCACACTAGACGTACTTATGTAGTTGGCTCATACCAGAACGCGCAGTCAGTCATGTTACGTCAGCGCTTGCCATTCATGTGTCATGCATAGTACTTGGAAACCCTAAGGACAATTATGACATGGCGAGCGAGTATTGTGTACTTCAATTTTATGGCTTTCCGTCACTCACAAGTTAGTTTGATGTTACGTACATTATTAATATTACAGAATCCACATATTCCTGCCAGTTTTAATATGTATTTTGTAATCAACAAGTGTGTAACACATGTCAAATTTTCACACTTCTCTGGCCATTATCTCCGTAACCGTTCAACTTTGGACATAGGTGTTTTGGGTTATATCGGCATACTTTAACATAAGGAACACCCTTCCGAAGTTTGGTCCATTCCTCCTGGGACACCCTGTATATCATTCACAAAAATATATTATTTAAAATTAAGTTACATTTTAGTTAAATTTAATTTTTAGATTGTCTGCCAATAATAGTAATATTAATCTGTTTTGTGGGTTCGCTTTGCCATGAGGGGGGAGAGGGTCAGTCTCTACCGATTTGCTCCAAAATGAAATCCTGATGGAAAATTTAAATTTATTAATTACTGGTTTATTCACCATTTAGATATTCTACAACTCTTTTAAACTACATTAATTTTAAAATACGCATTAAATAACATCAAATAAAAAATGTAAGTGAATAATATATTAACTATCGTTAACTTCCTATGCTTGTCGAACACCCGCAGTAAATGAGCACACTGGCTGTCCCCGCCGTATTGAAGCCTAGAACCTTAAAATAAATATTTTTTTTTAATTAGCTTAGTGGGGGGTGGAGTCCAACTGGGTCCACTCGGCACGTCTGCCACTGATTGGCCTATTGTATCTGCCCTGGGTGATTATGATGATGGAGAACTTGGTGGAATGAAGATTGGCAGGGGAAACCGAAGTACTCGGAGGAAACCCGCCCCAGGGCCACTTTGTCCACCACAAATCCCACTTGACCAGACCCGGGATGGAACCCGATCCACCGCGGTGGGAAGCCAGCTACCAACCGCTTGAACTATGGCGCGGTCTTTAAAATATTTATCCGCATGTTCTTTCTTCTGAGGTGAAACATCTGGACCAAAGAAACATGAAGCGATAGGAGGCTGAAGAAAACAGCATGAGTTTCATAACTTGTACTGTTCGCCAAGTACAAAAATGGATGAAAGTGACAAGGCAACTGGCACGCAAGGAGATGCATGTAGGAGGTTAGTAGAATAGCTAGAAGGAAAGAGACCACTAGAAGACTTAGATGCAGGTGGGAAGATAATATTAAAATTGATCTTCGAGAGATCGAAGGGTGCGGTGTAGAATGGATTGATCTGGCTCACAATACAGACAGGCGAAGGGTTTTTGTGAACACGGCACTGAACCTTGGAGTTCCATAAAATGTTGGAAAATTCTTGAGCAGCTACGCAACTGGTGGTTAAGCTGCTTGAAATTAGTTAACCCGTTTGTCTCTTCTTATTTAACGACATATTTTTAAACTGCATGAATAGGAGGATGATTGTTAAAGATGAATTCTTTAGGATGACGAATGACAATGTCGGAAATTATTTCAAGGCATTGCCCTAGCATTTCGAAGATGAAATGGAACATAACCAAGGAAATGCTCAGTTATAAGAGTCTGCATCTGTCAGAGAGCGGCACTCGGACTTAATGAATACGAAGTATTAGAAACCTTGTGTTTGGCACTTAAGCAGTTTATGGGTTCGTGTGTCTCTTGTGCACCCGTAATACTGGGCGTTGCAGAGGTTCAGAGTCATCTTGCGGTTCGTCGATCGATAAGGCCTGCAGGGAGCGAAAGTTTTGTACTCGAGCACCGTGAATTCTACTAAACAAGCCATATCTCACGTGAACGAAGTGAAAACATAAGCCGGATCATCAGGGATCTATTACAAATAGAAGAAAACGTAATATACAAAGTATACATTTCCATATTTATGTAATTAAAATAAATTAATATTTAATATAGACGCAGGCCTTTGACGGCGCACTCTTATATTAATATTTAAACTAAAACAAGGAATTCTTCAAAAAACCCATATCTCCTGATTTCCTTTGAAATATTTCCATCTTCAAGATATAAAATCTAGAATGAATTATAAATGAAGTGATGCAAACCTGCAGAAATCTGATTTAATATTTACAAATTTTTATGTTTGCGTTTAAAGAAAATAATCTCCTGGCTCATTATACAGTAATGAGACTTCAAGAGTCTATAATCTCTGCTTTAGTCCTGAATATGTCTGTTTCGTGAATTCCTCCCATATCAGTACTTACGTCAAGTCCATTAGCAGAACGAATTCTAGGAATAATCATATCTGGTTTCTATCCACAAATTCTAGCCGCAGAATTAAAATTTATATGAAAATCTAAAAGTTTGTGACGATGGTACATTAGCACAAATATTAATTGTCTGGGCATTATCCATCGCCTTGTCTCTATTTAAATACACCTCAATGTTTACATTACAAAATACGACGTTTCGGAGACTGAATTCTGTTTCTGTATTTAGGTAAAACCTACTCAGTTGGGCCCAATCGATACAGCTAGTCCCTACCTCCGGACACCTGTCTCTGCTGGACCATCCAATCAGTCAAGCCAGCTTGGACATCTCTCCCATATGAACTCCCGTCATTATAGCAGAGGTAAAAAACTACAACTCCGTCCCGTGTACAATGAGTCGGAAAATTTGTTTTTCTTGTGTTAGTACCATAAGGAACATTTTATCTCTCCAGCGATGATTTCTATCTTGATAGTTCAATGGTGCCAGGCCTCAAAATTTTGAATTTTTAAAATCATTTAATGTTTTCTTAGCTCTCTCAGATTGTGTTTTTCTTGGCTTATATACCTCATCTTGGTGCTGGTACAGGTGTCCTGACGTAAGGACTAGCCCTATTGATTGGGCCCAACTGAGTAGGTTTTACTTAAAGACAGAGACAGAATTCAGTCTCCGAAAGGTTCTGTGTTGTAATATAAATTTTACTGTGATTTTAGACAAGGACAGGGCGATGGATAATGCCCAGAAACATAATATTGGTACTATATGAATCTCGATAATTTTATGTATTTGAAGCTCACACTGGCAAGCAGTTAATTATGTGAACTGTAATTTAAAGTCCAGTAACGTCCTATTTGTGTAACTATAACATTTATCCACCGATCACAGTGTCCGCGAGGTCTAAGGCATGAACTGTTTTCGCTCAATCGAACACTGGAGTCGTGGGTTCGAATCCCACTCAAGGTATCGTCACACACTAAGTCTTCTAATTCTTCTGGCCACACTGATGTTCCCTTGGAACTTCGGAACTCAAGTGAAGTCAATTCCCATTCCCGTATTCTCTCATGGCCTTTCGACACGGACCACGCACAGAAAACACAGTTCTATTGTTGCGTAGCGCAGACCACACAGAAAGAAGTCATGTGATAGCAATCTCCATTGGCGCGCTGACTGTTGCCTAGCAACAAGCTATAAACATCCGTCCACTGAGACACATCTTCCATTGTTGCTCGTTAACCGTGTTTACTGAGCCGTTGCCTAGAAACTATTTGATCAAATCCGTTACAATACAATGGAAGAAGAGTGTTGCCTTTTCAAAACAAGTTTACTGGCACATCATTCTAGGATTACGACATTTGAGGTATTCACGATGCTCTATCTACTTTTATGTTTCGACATCGGATACACTTGTAGATGGGTGACATTTTGTGGAAACACATTGCCTCAACGTTTAGGTAAAATTTTATGATACCGTGCCATTTTGCAATAAAATAAAATTTCTGTTTTCGGTGTTAAAAAATGTGAAGAAACCCTTTGTATAGGTTCGCCTTCGCAGTTTGACACCTCTTGCTCCTGGAGAGAGGATGATATGACCTTTGAAGTATTTGCGATGACTCATTTCTTTCAGAACCGGAGTTGTCATGAAACATGGCGAAAGAAATAGAGGATCCTCCGGGAAGACTTTAATAAAATCAAATACCAGCTCGAAAGACCTCAGTTATTACTTACTTCGAGCTTCAAACATCACAGGGGTGTGAGAGATGTGACCAAAGGGAATTGTACTTCATAGCTTATTTAATGTCGCCGGCATAACTCAAATAGAGGCCACTGTCAGGCAACGGCGAAGCGCACACGTTTCCTCAGCAACGATTTAAGACATAACAGTAATAAGGAACCGATGGAGGCGGTGTTTTCTGTGTGGTCCTTGCCGAGGCTATATAGCGAGGACTAACGGGAAAAGTCGTAGGTGGGAATTAGCGGAAGACACCTACCTCTTAAAACTGCAGCGCCTACAAAACAAAGTTCGCCGCACCACTGGAAAATTTCCAAGGTGCACACCGGCCCGAGATTTTCGCACAACTTTCAATCTTCAGTGTATATATACGATTATATAAAAAAATTGTATTGGCAATAAGCAGAATTTATACAAAATCAAAAGAGTGAACATATTCGGAATAGAGGACAAGGCAAAGCTAGACATATAAAATATAAGAGGCTTAAACTCGACGGCGGTCAAACTTATGACCGTTCAAGTGACGAAGCTGTTGTCGTAGCATAAGATAAGCAAATAAGCATAATCTGCTTTCCAAAGCCTCGACTGAGAGAGGACTTCTATTTAGTGCTATATATGCAATTCGTACACTTGGCAAAGGCCAAGCATATTTACAAAAAAAAAACCCATTATCTCATTAGATAGGATGTTATATGAGGACTATTACCGCAAGGGTTCAGTTGCAAAAAAATTTCTGGTCGTGAGTCTCAAGGTTCTTGGTGCCAAGACGAACTGATTAGTAACTCTGATTCCGACAGTTAAAGGTCGGAGTCGCCGGTTAGATTTGTAAGCAAGAAGTGGCCGTTAGTGATTGCCTGTGAGGAATCTAAATTATTAGCAGCCGCTCCTTAGCAACGAATAGTGACGACAGTATAACAAACAGAATACTTTATGCATTCTGTAGTTATAGTGATTAATAGTATGTGTAAATTAGTGAGACTGCTACAATTATTTGTAATTACGAGATATGAGCGTTTAATAAACCAAATTAAAATCCAAACCACGTTTTTAATCACTAACACGTGACAGATATGTAACAATCCCGAATACCAAGCTAGAATGCAAGAGAATGTGGCATATTTAAATATACCTTATACTCTTAAGTGGGTCCCTTATGAGAATTCACATTAGATCTATTCTTAGCATTAATTCTGATGGAACGTACATGAGAATTGTGTGTTAAAACGCAACGAATCCAACATACATACATAAATTAGTACAAAATTTATGTGGCAGTATTTCACTGTCCTGTCCAGAAAGATATATAATGGTTTTACTCTTTGAATTGAGGTAGAAACTTGCGATGAAAATAGATCGATGCCAAATTCGGAGAAGAACAACGTACAATTTATCAAAACCCTCCACTGGTTTTCTGTTTCACGAAAATGTCGGATTCTCTCAGCTTATCGATATATTTCCGCAGAAGAAACTAGGAAGAAAATTGTCGTGGCCCATTTCAACGCAGTAAAGACATAAAGACATTTATATGAGCTTGTTTAATTCCTAGTATATTTTAAAAATTGTGTGCAAGAATTTTGTAGCAATAAATAAGACGGGAAAATAGTTGAAGTAAAGTAAGTAAAGCTATCCCTGTAACAGGCCGTGGAGGCCTATAAGGTTGTGAGATGTTGAGGCTCCCGCATTTTCTAGACAATCGATTCATAGATGGCGGTAAGGTTGTCAGCCTTACGCGCAGGCCGCCCTTTACCCCCAGGAATATTCCTGGTACTCATTTCTGTTAGAGTTTGAGTCGACCCAAGGGCCATAGTGCAGCTGGAAGGATTATGTCAATTGAAAAAATCCACTTCATCGGGATTCGACCCCTTCCAGCTTGTAGCATAGTGCCTCAACTAACTAAGCTACCGCGCGCCCTAAAAATTATAAATAATTAAGGATTAGGAGGAAAGTGATCGTGAGCTAAGAAATTGTTAATGCTTCACTCAATGAGCGAAACTACTATCATGAGAAATCTCTGTCAGGATAAACAGCAGGCCGGCACGGAGTCCTGCCCGCTGTCTCCCAAGTGTCACCGGAACAACCTTCTCGATAGTCTGTGAAGAATGGGGGGGGGAGGGTGAAATGCGTTAATTTTGGATAAATAGAGGGGGGTCCCCTATGGACAAAATTAACACTGAAAACAACACTTGGGAACCCACATGTAACCTTCCACACATACTATTTTATTGTACATATTTACTTACATCTTTATTTATTTACTAACTGATAATGCAATTGAGCGTGCCTGCAGAAAGTCGAACAAACGCCATCGGCCTATATACATAACGTCCGAGAGTTGGGTGTATCTCAGTTTGTAACTTAAAAGAGAAACTTTTAAAATTATGTATTTTATTCATACCTCACAGATATGCCATCAAGTGGCGCACCATTCGGATTCCCGCGAACTAGCTGCAACTGACGATGAGCGGACGTTACATTACTTGTTTATATATAGAGAAGAATTTAATTGTTTATGGTTTACTTAACAACGTTGCCAATATTTTATATTATATAGCACTGGCTGGTACGTTGCTTAGTAAATGGGAAAAGAGCTGAAAGGGAACGATCGTGGCCGAATTTACGTAGACTTCCATTCCCACAGTCGTGAATCGGAAGAGTTTATCGGAGAGATGGCTTCAGGTGAAATACTTAATAAATACAGAACTTGCGACAGTGTTTCTGGTCGTAATAATAACAAACAATCTATTGCTACTGCAGTTGACTTTGTGTATAAGCGTTACGTCATGAAGGCAAGGCAAAATCGCCTAATGTGGGCTACCATTTGTCACGGAAATGATACAGCTAATAATAAAAAGTAACCTTTAATATATTCTGAAGTTTAACCATTCTATATTAAGCACAAGAATTTTTAGTTCGTTGATATAATTAACCCTGGATATTACATTAACTTCATTTTATGAAAAGTCATAAATCATCATCTATTACGGTTCCTACTATGGGGGACTATAGGTTTCTCACATGTACAGCACAAAAAACAACTTATGAAGAAAAGAAACATTTTATATAAAAAATCTAACAGAAAAGTTATTGGTAATATATTTACTGCTAAGAGCCTTGAGGCATTCCAAATATTTCATTAAGAAACTCCATCAGATACGTTTATTTGATCATCCTCGTATTTTCCTTTTCTTCGATGGCGTCATCTGTCACGCCGGATAAAAACGATGTTCATGTAGAAACAAATTAAAGGATCCAGCGGGAAAAGAGCACGGCTCTACTTTAAGAGACTTTTGGAAAAGAACATTTGAAACTCATTTAAAGCAACATCACGAAATGGTCCATTTTCACCAATCGTTTCAACCAGGTCATTTTTCTTACAAATATATTCGATGATTTTGGTATGAAACAATGTAAAATGAAATTTCGTCCAGTGGTAGAGCCACCACATTACAATAGACCTTTCAATTTTATTTTGACATAACCAATTTCAGCCACAATTAAAGAAAAGTACGCCCCTAGTATGGGGTATTCCATTTTTTTGATAAAACAGAACAATCCTTATCAGGAGCCTTGACGTACTGATTTTAAACTTAACCTAATCATATGCAATGTTATGAATTTGCATAGCTGAAACACCAAAAATAAAATCGTTATTACTTGTAGTTACAATCAGAACAATGCTTACTTATTAATGGAGCTGAGCCCTTCTGGAGGAGCCGCCAATTCTGCAGCAACTCAAGAATTTCCCAGAATTTTACGGAACCTGAAGGCTCATTACCGTGTTCACAAGAGCCCTCCACTAGTCCCTATCCTGAGCCAGATTTATCCAATCCATACCATCCCATCCTATCTCTCTAAGATCCATTCTAATATTGTTCACCCACCTACGCCTTGGTCTTCCTTGTGGTCGCTTTCCTTCTGGCTATCCCACCAATATCTTATATGCATTCCTCGTCTCCCTCATTCGTGCTACACTACCTGACCCCCTCATCCTCCTTGACTTGATCATTTTAAAATCAGAACAGTGGCCAATTTAAAATAATTTCCGTCAGCGTGGAAGTGTAAAAAGAGACTCTGAAAAACCTTCCATTACACAAAAAAAAATAAAGGTCGTAATGGCAATAAAACTCATCAGATGACGTTACCGAGCCCTGTTAGAAGACAAGCTACCCACAGTTGTGACCAAAATATTACTTCGTGATTGAGACTAGCTCTTTCTAATGGGCCCAGCTGAGTAGCTTTATCCTTCCCTACCCACCTGAAGACGGAGACAGATCAGTCTCCGAAACGTCGTGGTATTTTGTCTCTTACATACTAGACGATGGATGAAGTCCAAAATAAGCCAAAAGAAGTACAGTATACACCACCGTCAGAATCCTTTCAAGTCTATCAGATCGAATTACGTTGTGTTTATACAAAGGTACGGCCATGATCTGTTTTCAGGTGCTGAAGGAACGTCCCAGAGGTCAGTAGTGCCCGAGTCGAGATGAGAGCCCGAAACACAACTAATAATACTATTATGGAATTACCAATAACTGTCATTATTCGGATTAAGACTTCCGGTTAAGAAATAATCTGGCAGGTGGCACAACCTCATAAGCACGCAGTGCCTCCATCAGTAAGGCAGGAGGGGATTAAAGGAATGTTAACAACGAACAATTAGGTTATGTTTATTTCTTGATATAAAGTTAACATTGCTTTAAAACTCTTTAGTCTCTAAAAGCCGGGTTATTGGACACTTATGAACCGTGAACCGCAAAGGACGTGCAAGAAATCGTTTTTGGCCTCTCGTAAGGCAACATCCTAAAAGTGATCCTCTGACAGTACAGCTCACCTCTGCTTTAAGTTTTCGAACCCGATATCTTCTGAATACAGACGCATCAATACACAGCAGTGAACACCTCTCTACGCACCTGCAGTGCGCAGAAGAACTTGCTTAGTTTCTTTTTAGTTTCTTGGGGTGGGGGAGGGGTACGCAGTAGTGTAGTTGGTTGAAGCACTATGTTACAAGCCGGAAGGTAGCGGGTTCGAGCCCCGATGAGGTGGATTTTTTCAGTTTATCTAATTCTTCCAGCCGCACTATGGCCCTGGAGTCGACTCAGCCTCTAACAGAAATGAGTACCAGGAATCTTCCTGAGGGGTAAAGGGCGGCCGGCGCGCTAGGCTGAGAACCTCACCGCCATATATGAGCCGATTGTCTAGAAAATGTGGGAGCCTCAACCTCTCACAACCCAATGGGCCTCTACGGCTTGTTACAGAGATAACTTTACCTTGGGGTGAGACTGAGTCCACTTGGTACGTCGGCCACTAACTGGCCAATTGTGCAAGCCTCGGGTGTCAGAGAGTGAGTGTCGAGGAGTAGGCGGAATGCGAATTAGCAGGGGAAATTGAGGTACTAAGAGAAAACCTGCCCCAATGCCACTTTGTCCACCATAAATCTCACATGACCTGATCTGGGTTCGAACCCGTGCCACCACGGTGGAAAGTCGGCGACTAATCGCCTTGAACTATGGCAAGGCCCTGACTTGTTCAGGATGAACCCTAACCGGTTTCAAGCGTCATTATCAGGGCCCGGATTTTGATGACATGTCATCTTTTTTTTTCCCCCTTGTATCCTATGCGATGCTCTTAAATATATACATCTCGGACATGAGCTGCTGGTTACACAAATGTAAAATTTATAGGTAATTTTTTGTCATTTTTTTGACATTTTTAGGTTTAAGGTCATTTTTTCATTTTGGGGGTAATTTTTTGGACTTTTAAGGATATTTCTTGTCATTTTTGGCCATTTTAGGGATTTTTTCTTCGTAAGTTTTCTGAAATGTGAATAACATAGAAGCGAAATATTCTTTCTTTTCTCCTTTAGGTAATTTTTCTGGATTTTTTTCGGTCATTTTATAGGTCATTTTTTTAATATTCTCAGTTCATAAAAATCCGGGCCTTGCATATTACATTTTTGGGTCATATTTTAGGTCATTTTCTGGATTCTTTCGGTCATTTTATAGGTCATTTTTAATTATATTCAGGTCATCAAAATCCGGGCCCTGGTCATTATCATCGCTGTGGTGACCTTCTCCCAACTGGTTTTGCGAGATTTACATATATTATGGCACGGTGAGTGGGAAAAGCCTAGTGTGGAAGCCGATTCCAGGCCATCAGATCTGATTTTTCAAGCTACTGACTGCCATCCGTTTTGGTGTCCCTCTCACGTAAAGCTTCAATTATTCATTCTCCATCGCAAAGAGATCGAAGGTTCGGATCTGAGAAGCAGCGTGGAAACAACACATAGGGTACACAGAAGTAGCTTCATTTTAAATGCATGGATCCACTATAAAACGCAAGGAGTAACGCCAAGATAGAGACATGAAGCAACATGTCTCAATAAGTGAGTAGAGAATGTGAAGTATTTGCTTTATCTATGAGAAGAAGACGATATTTGGAGATAAGAACTGTAAAAGGCAAGCTGATGTCAGTTTAATTGGCGGTGTTGGAAATATTGAACAAATCAGAGATGAACACAATTAGAATGTAGATTCAGTAAAATATTCAATTAAGAAAGCCACTTCTACAGCTAATATTTGAACTAGATATCTACTGACTAGAAGTCAATCATGTTATTGCCTTTGGAAATGGAGACCTGTTGAATAAAACTGAAAAAAGAAACTACGTGGGAGATTCAGTGAATAAGTAACAAATGGATACAAAACGTAAAACATATGATATTCGAAACTGGAAAGAATATTAATTCCTTGACTTGTACCACCGCTTTACTAGCACGTCGAAACCCGCGGCATTGAAGTCTTTTAACGTTTTCTTACCCAATTCCGCACCTGGTTTCAACCTCTTCGTCATCAGCGACACTCTTTCCATCCATTTGTGAACCGCTTTACGCTTCAAACACTTCTCAAAGTAAAGAGAAAAAATTATGTATGGATATCCTTTATGAGTCATTTTGCCCACAAAAGACGCACAAGAGAACTCTGTTCTTCGGTTATGCACCCCTCAAACACGGTCGTCATTCTGACCACTGAAACCAGCCTCTGAATATGCGCATGTGCATGTGCCACATAGGCTGTTATGAAGGCATGAAGGTCATGAAGCCGGACTGTGCTGTACCTGGTGATATTCGGAGGTAACGTATTACGTCCATTACAGCTGTTTTACTTCCACTTGTGACGTGTTTACTGACTCTCCCTCGTATGTTCTGGTTCAGTCGTGTGGAACCAAACCCAGGCTTTCCAAATTACAGGCGAATGTCATGAGGTAATTCAGTCGAAATGGACGAGTTTACATTTTAGCTTTCTACCTAAATTGTAACTTGCTTTGTCTACAAAGAGGGATTAATTTACCATGCATGAACCTCAAATTTTGTAAACAGAGACACAAATTAATGGAAAAAGAAAGTATGAACTAAGCCGACCGGAAACTCAATTACAGTACATGACGGGGTTCCAATCACCGTATTCTTGGAGGCGCTGAAAGACTGAGAAGTGGCCCGAGAAAATTCAAGCCTTACCACTGCAAACCACTTCATCCAGGGAAGGTTACAGTACGGCGTAAGGTAAGGTAAAGTTGTCCCTGTGCTTAACTAATTAAGCACTACGCCATGAAGGCGCATGGGAGTGTGGATGTATAGATTAACATTTTCTTGACCTCAGCAATAGTTGGGAGATGAGTGGTCAGCTATATGCCCCGGCCGCTTTACCTCCGGGGAAAGAACCCCTTAACTGATAGGATAGGAGGCTGGGTGGGCCCCAGAACCGGTCTTTACGACATGGAGAAAATAAAATTCTTACAAAGTTAATAGAAAGTCCGTCGAGTGTAACAATTTGTAGGTCACTTTTTTATCACTTCTGCCTTACATGTTTCGGTTTGACACAACCATCATCAGAGGCACTGGCGCTGTTGTGTACTGGCAGTACATAGGAAACATCTAACCATAAGCCATACAACCTCAAGCTGACATCTCCCATCTTCGGGATGAATTAACAAGGAGGAGCTTAGCATTTTACATGTTTTAAATATTTTAACATTAGCGTTTTAACTTAAAAAACAGTTTCGGATGAAAAGTGAGAATTTGATAGTGTACTCAACTATCCTAGCAAGTGTTGTGCTTTTACACGTCAACATATTGTAGCAGCGTCCACACAACAAACATAACTGTGAACATCATAAACAACGACAGTGTTTTCATAATTGAAGTAAGTGCCTCTGATGATGGTTGTGTCAAACCGAAACATGTAAGGCAGAAGTGATAAAAAAGTGACCTACAAATTGTTACACTCGACGGACTTTCTATTAACTTTGTAATTGATAGTGTAACGGATCAAAAATGAAACAATTCAAAATAAAATTCTTACCCCTACCGGAAATCGAACTCCAACACTTCGGCCGTCCAACCCTTAGACATTATCAAATGTCGGAATATTCGGTCCCGTATTCGTCGACGGTACACTCACTTTGTCTGCTGATTTATGAATTTATCTCTTTTCATATTGGATATGATATTCCAATAAAATGAATCTTGTTTCAACAGCACGGTGCCAGCCCTCGCACCAATAATGTCGTAACTCGTTTTCGACGAGAGATTCCTGTTGAACCGGTACCGTGTGGTTCTTCAGCAAGGATTTTCATGGCCACCATCCTCACCGAACTTCAATCATTTTCTGTTATTTTCTGTAGTGGCAATTCAAACGTTGTGGCATTTCAGAAAAGTTTGTATACAACTCCGGAATTGAACATTTCCGCTCAATCGGGAAATGATGTGATTTCTGAAGGAACTCTAATGAAGGTACTGAATAATGCTATTCTTCGTTTCAGTCAAGTTCATGATCTCAGGGGATATTACATGAAACGTGTTTTAAGGTAACAAACAAATTATCCAGATATTTCATACAACTGCGCTCAATAACAAAGAAATTATAAAAATGTTAAAATTGCCAGCACTCTGCACATTAAGCACATTGAAAGAACTATAAGGAATGACGCACTCCAACCATTGAAATACAGTTTCACTCATCATTACGTGCTTATAATATAATCATCAAATTGTACGCTTTTGTATGAACTTCCTGTGGCTCAGAGACGACCCACTTCACGATATAGGACGACGCGGTAACGTCAGAACACTAATCGCTACCGCCCCCCCCCAGTAGTATCATGGATACCTCAGTTTATATAGTGGCTATTGATTGGACAACTGAGGGCTCAGGGATCGCAACTCGTTTCTCCACAGCGTCCAGACAGATCCTGGGCTCCGCACTACCACCTATCCAGCGGGTACCGATATTGCTTGGGGGCACACGGTAGGGTAGTTAGTTGAGACACTATACTACATGCCAGAAGGTCGCGGGTTCGATTCCCAATGAGGTTATTGGATTATTTTTCAATTGACTTAATCCTTCCAGCCGCACTATTGACCTGGGGTCAGCCTATAACGGAAATGAGTAGCAGGAAGCTTCCTGGGGTGGTAAAGGGCGGCCGCAGCGTAAGGCTGACAACCTTACCGCCGTCTGTGAGCCGAGTGTCTAGAGAAAATGTGGGAGCCTCGATGTTTCACAACCCTATGAGTCTTCAAGGGCTGTTAGAGCGATAGCTGAATTTTTTTTTTTTTGCTGGGGTTGACTTCCCCGCAGGTAAAGGGGACGAGTCCTCAAGCTGACCACGCCTTATGCAGTGTCTAGGTTTAAAATGCGTGGAGCTATACTTCACTCCCCTATACATCTCCATTGCGTGATGCTTAAGCACAGGGACAACTTATTTTCAGTCAACAAGCGGGGCAGCCTTGCACAAGAAGAAAAATGATTGTCGGCCTTGACCTTTCCGTATGTCCATAATGTCTGTTGCTTTGTCCTGTTTTCAGAGCTCCCGCCACCATCGCACTGCAGGAGTAAAACGACACGACATCAGGAAATATCGGTATTGGGAGCGGCTCTTGTGCTCGGCTCAACGCTACCTGGAGCAACCATTCAGATGGACAGATCGCATGCACAGTGCCATGACGTTATATGGGGGAATGGAGGTATAGATGCATCATTCTTAACGTCAGCACTAGATGGAGGTGAGCGGTCAGTTTTGCCCCAAAGGAAAGAACCCCCTACGTCCATTGGATAGGAGGGTTGGATGGACCCCACAGCCGGTCTAGACGCTGTAAGTAAAAATCACTTTTGTCTCTGGCGGGAATGGTGCCAAGGCCTTTCAGCACCCTAGCCCATCGCTATACCGCCTGCATTATCCCGGTTCCCGATAGGCTACATATGGAGAACCTAATAAGGAATTTGTAAGCGTTTTATTTCCTCTCGCACTTACGTGTGGTTTTCGGAGCTACTATATTATCGGGTCATTGCAAGTGGCACTGACGGGCAGGTTTGCGCTTCTACTTACCATATCGCTGCAGCCCTTATACGCTTAATTAATGTGAATGTGCATGGCAGAGATATGGGGAAAGAATTCCCCAACTTCAACAGCGAACGGTAGGGACAGCACTTTTATCCCAATTTCCTAAAGTTGAAAAAAAAAATAAAAGTATTGTAACATGGATGGTCAGAGCGTTGCTAAGCAACGACTCCGTAAAAAACTTCAACAATAATGATACTGTTTTCTATGGGGTCCGCGCCACGACCGGTGCTATTCAATGGTTCGGTAAACATATTTCAACAATAGAGGCTGTTTTCCATGGGGTCATTGGAAAAAAGTTATATTAAAAACAAAATGCGCTACGTTATAAATACAAACAACTCCTTCCAATGTGATATGTAAGTTTTTACTACGTTCTTATCTCCCTTACATGTTTCGGTCCTTATGGGCCATCTTCAGAGGGAACATCATTACAAACTGGAAACTACCATCACAATAGTTCGGTAGAAGTTAGACACGGAAATTTCGTCAACCCGTGAAGATTTAAAGTGCAGTTAGAAGGCTTCACTCATGTGTAATCCTTGGAGTGTGTGATTCAGAGAGACTGTTACAGTTCCTGTGTTTCAGTTGTACCAGGAGAGGACCAGTGTGTGTGTGTGTGTGTGTGTGTGTGTGTGTAAATCAGCGATAACGCTGTATTCGAATGAGATTAAGAGAACTTGTAATCAAGGTGCTAATAAATATCGCCATGCTCTGTGTCTGTGAATCCCCTCCATAAATTTTGAATGCTTGAACCAGTCTTTATGAAACTTAGAATGTATATCATGGCACATGAGCCCATCTCAACTGCGTAATTCACAAATCCCTCCCATCAGTCTGTGTCTGCATGCGTGTCCCCTTACATTTGCTACGTTACCGCACAACGAACACACATGCAATAGAAGAACTGCTGGACGTGTCGTTTTCTGTGGCGTTAGTGTCATATAAAAACAAAGCAGGCGATCAGTTATTCCCAGAATTTCTTGTTTACCGATGCTGGAGGAGATATCGTCTTTATTATACATACTATAATACTACAGCAATCCCCAAAAGAAATAAAGTTGAAAGAATGTTCTGTTCTAAGAAATATCGCAGAAAGGCCCATATGATTTAAAATCTGAACCTTAATTTCAAATATCTGCCCTAGAATTGTTTCTTCAAAACTAAAAAATGCACGCTGACACTTTTTAAATTCCTGATATTTAAGATTTATTTGTCGCATTAGTTTTCGTGTATTACCTACGAGGAGTATCAAAAAATGTTCAGAATTTTGTCAATTTTCCTGGATCTCTGGTACCAAACAACCTCTTATTTCGATGATTTGTGGTATTATTTCTCATATATTTCTTCAGTTCTCCAAATAAAATTTCTGAGAGTATTTGGAAACACGGCCAAAGCAGCTATATTTTTTTTACAGTAGCTTCAAAAACATACCATAAAGGTTTATACAACGTTTTCTTCTGAAACCCGGCACCTTCCTCTAAAATGTTCTCAACTATTCGCTTTGTTGCTAGGTAACGCAGCAACCACACACATAATTTATTATACTAAGTAATCGATTCATGGCAGCCGTCTATAAGTGATTTGACTTTCTCCGATAGATATGTAAGTATCTTCCACAGCCACTTGTATTAGTCTGTGGGAACTCTAGGTCGGACATAGAGAAAACACATCACTGTCCGTATTGCTGTAGGCTTTGCCTAGCAACCGCTGTTTACTCGTCGTTGCTAAGCAATGAAGATCGCGTTGTCACACTTGCTTGAATGTGGGCAGTTCCCACAAGTCCTTTATTACAGGAAATGATGGTGATGCTACTCGTATATAAGACCGATAAATAATTACTCACACATTGTCGAGAGCGCATTCGTTTCTTGCACATAAATTCACCTCTCAAACGGAATGATGTGCAGAGGTTAAGTAGTTGTTTGCGTATATCAAGCCTCTGGTCGCATTTATGCTTGTGAAAAATCGTAGGCTAAACCTACTCGGTATTTCATTCACAATTCCAATACAATTAAATCCAGGAAGCAGGTTACTTCACGAAAAACGGCCACTAATTCCCCCACCTTTTCCGGAACCCATATTTTCATTAAGAAGTAAAAGTAAAGCTATCCCTATAACAGGCCGTGAAGGCCCATAGGGTTGTGAGACGTTGAGGATCCCACATTATCTAGACAATCGGCTCAAAGATGGCGGTAAAATTGTCAGCCTTAGGCGTCGGCCGCGCTTTACTCCCAAGGAAAATTATTAAATTAATTCCTGGTTCTCATTTATGTTAGAGGTTGAGTCGACCCCAGGACCATAGTGCGGCCGGGAGGATTAGGTCAATTGAAAAACGTCCAATGACCTCACCGAGACTTGAACCCGCGACCTTCTGGTTTGTAGCATCCTGCCTCAACCAACTACGCTACCGCGCGACCCTCGTATTTTCATTACCGTGTCAAAAAAAAAAGCAGCCATTTGAACTTATCATAAGCCAGAAAAACCCAGCATGCAGCCCCATATCCTTAAAATCTGTTTAATAATATTTTTAGTGCTTGCATCCTGTTGCGTGAGTATAACTAATAATACAAATTCCACCGTCAACGCAACTATAATTTATTAACTTTTGTTCCATTAAATGTTTCGACCCTTATAGGGTCATCCTCATGTGCTGTGGTTTACATAATTTTATTATTATTGTAAAGCGTGTATTCGTATTTACACACATAGGATCAAAATGACTACTTTCTATATACATTTATATTCTAACTGCTAGATGCTGATTTAAATAAAAGATATATTTAATACTAATTCATTTAAGCCTAGGTCTTCACAAGTTATATTTTCCCTCGAGCTTATATAATTTTGTATACAACTTCATGTCTTCCTTAACATGAAACATGTCCATTCCATCTTATCTCCTTTGATTCCGTCATGCTGATACTGTTTTATGGTGAAGAGAAATAATTGAATTATTTTGGATGTAATGTTTCTTCTTCTCTCTTTGGTCCCAACATTCTCCTCATCGTCCTCAATTTTCCCATAGGTGAAAGGTCAACTTTTATTCACAACCTTCGCTGTGTTCACTTTTCTTCGCCTTGAAATGATTGTGTGTATTTCAATAACAAAGAGTACAAAGATATTCAGAAAGTCACAAAATGTCATCTTTCTGTATCAAAAACTTTACGTCCAGCAATTTTCTCCACCACTGTACAAGAAACTTTTTATCGTAAGGTGAACAGTTTTGTAGCGTGTCTTGATATGCCCTTCTGATGGAGGTCCCTTGCAGGCTTCAATTTAATTACACTAAACTTTCCGCTTTTAAAGCTGACGGACTCACAATCCCCTTGGACTCACAACCCCCTCATACTCAGCGTCTTTTTATGCGCGTCGCAACGACACTGAGATCATGACCACGTGGGCCACTTAAAGAAAGAAAGAGAGCGGGCGAGTGGGAAAAGGAGAAGGAGGCTGAACTATGTGACTACAATAAGCGTTACCCCTGCCCAAACCACCACAGCATAAAATCGACGATGTTCTGCAGCTGCTCCCACTCGGTTCGAGGTCCGTGTTGACATACAGACACGAGCTGGGAGACTTTTGTAGCGGAACTTCTGTACTACGGGAGCACGCGGTAGCCTAGTTGGTTGGGGCACCACGCTAGAAGCCGTAAGGTCGCGGGTTCGATTCCAAATGAGGTCATTGGATTTTTTAATTTACCTAATCCTTCCAGCCGCACTATGAGCCTGGGGTGGCCGCGCCATAGCTCAAGCTGTTAGTCGCTGGCTTCCCATCGCGGCGGCCCGGGTTCGGTGCCGGGTCTGGTCAAGTGGGTTTTGTGGTGGACAAAGTGGCTCTGGGGCAGGTTTTCTCCAAGTATTTCGGTTTCCCTGCCAATCTTCATTTCACCAATTCCTCCACAATCACCCTCACCTATCATCAGGGGCTGGTACTATAGGCCAGAAGTGGCCGCAGTGCAAGGGACTTAGTCCCACCCCACTAGCAATAAAAGAAATGACCCTGGGATCGACTCAGCCTCTAACAGATATGAGTACCAGGAATCTTCGTGGGGGTAAAAGGAGGCGGGCGCATAAGGCTGACAGGCTGACAAACTTAACGCCATCTGCGAGTCGATTGTCTAGAAAATGTGAGAGCCTCGACGTCTCACAACCCTATGGGCCTCCACGGCCTGTTACAGGTATAGCTCTACATTTATTTTTCCTTATTACTTTACTATGTTGATGATTCATCTCTGCTACGGCCCACACGTAAGCGGGAGAACACTTTATGTGAGTATCACTTTGAGGTTACCACTCGTTGCTTACCCCTATGCAATTCCATTCGCAGGGAAGATACTTTCCGTGATCTACTCCACACCTTCCTTATTGGCAATATCTGCATTGATGAATTTAGAGAGGTTGTGTGGGAGGTTGGGACCGCCTCTATGGTCTAGTGGTCAGAATTCCTGGCTGCAGATCCAGAGGTCCAGGATNATGCCATAGAGTTTAGTTTTTTAGCGTTGGAGTTTGTGTGCCAGCATGCTGGGATAGCAGCTTACAATAAGGATAGTGTCTCCAGGTGAAAGTAGAGGTTGGGGTGGGGTCAGCTACTCAGTACAGTAGGCATGAATTCTGTCTCTAGGTCTCCTCAGGCCTCGCTCAAACACGACTAAGTTAATTCTTATCACCACTGCGTAATACGTCTTCCACACGACATTTACAAGAGTTACATTTATTCACATACACTTAGCCCACTTATACTAGTTGACTTTGACTAATACTAGTACTGGCTTCATTTTAATAATATTACGTCTTTTCCTCATTTACCAATTAATTTACACTTAGTTGCACCTTCATGAACGCTATTATGTTACAAGTCGAAGTTACGCCAGTTAGTGTAATTCACTGTCAGAAGATTATTCAAAGTTCACTACTAAACTTGAAGAGATGCGGATTTCGCGTCTGTACAGCACAAGAGCCAACCACGGAGAGACTTGGAGAGCGCACTCCTTACAAGGAGCTGGGTGCTCCAACCCGTAGACTCTGAACACAGGACTTCCTACGACTTACATTATTGGTCCAATTCGAACTTAAAAGATTAACAGCATTATATTTCCTCCAATGAAATATGATTATTGAATGATTTTAATCCTTTGAAATTCCAGCGCACTTTATCTCTTCTAAATATATTGCCAATTTGCGTGGGCTGCAAATTGCACCCACTTGCCTTACAGCTAGCTCTAGCAGTACATCTTAGATTACTAAATGGCTCGACGGGGTCTCTAACGATTAAAATTCCGAGAAATGTTACAGTTGGCAGTACTCTGTCTCGCAGCAAGAATGCGCTTATGTCGCGTTCTTGGTACAAAAACGTGGGTATCCCTTTGATTGTAATTATATTGTGTTATATTTTAAGTAATCCGGAGGTAAACTACTCACCCAATCGGATCTCCGGGGGGGG
>NW_019718288.1:99094-238317 GCF_002891405.2 Cryptotermes secundus
AGAAAGCTCTAGATCGCATTAAATGGAGGAATTGTTTTGGAAGAGACTGTGGACCTGTCGTCTGACAGTTTACTGATGATGATGATGATGATGATATCTTAAGTCTATGAGGTGGGCAGGGCATGTAGCACGAATGTTGGAGAAGAGGAATGCATAAGGGATATTGGTGGGAAAGCTAGAAGGAAAGAGACCACTGGGAAGACCAAGGCGTAGGTGGGTGGAAAATATTAAAGTGGATCTTAGAGAGACAGAATGAGATGGTATGGATTGGATTGATCTGGCTCAGGATAGGGACCCGTGGAGGGCTCCTGTGAACACGGTAACAGACCTTTGGGTTCCATAAAATGCTGGAAAATTCTTGAGTAGCTGCAGATTTGGCTTCTCCTCAAGAACGACTCAGCTCCTTAAGTAAGTAAGTAAGTAATTAAGTATATCTTAAGTCTAGTTCATTCTAATTGGCATTCATTATACAAGCTTACCTGTAATGAACGGTTACAGTTCAATTTAATTACCTTTTATTCGAGAAGTATTATTTTGACATTTTCGTAACGAAAGTAGCCAAAAGCTGCTGTTAGCTCTGTCATGCCTGTCTATCTACAGTTCGCATGCAATAACTCGACAACTCCTGGCCGGATTTTCGCGAAATTTAATACTAGTGAATTCGAAAAAATGTGTTCACACATTCCAGGTTTTGTTAAGTACCGGACACTACATGAAAACCCGCATGCTTTTCTCGAAAATAACTCGCTAAATAAACCTCTCGTCGACGCGAAAACTGTCTGCAACAAAAATCGTAGACACATGAAGCAGACGTTTTACGCCCAAATAACTTTTCCGGAAACCTTACGGTGATTGAGATAATTAAACAAATTTAATTCTTATTCTTTGTTATAATTAATTCGAGGCTGATCACAGTGATGACGCGGTCTTAAGGCATGAACTGTCTTCCCCCGCTAGAACGCTGGGATCGTGGGTTCGAATCCCACTCAAGGCATGGATGTCTGTATTGTATGCGTTTATTCTGTATATAGGTAAAGGTCTTGCGATTGGCTGATCCCCGGTCCAAGGAGTCCTACCGATTGCTTATAAGATTAAGAAACTGAAAAAGCTCCCAATGCCCAACAAAAGGCCTCAAAGTAGTAGTAGTAGTAGTAGTAGTANGCTCCTCAATTATCCTCACGAGGCTGAGTGGACCCCTTTCCAGACCACTACTTCTCAGAAAATGTGGTAGCGCCGGGAATCGAACCCTGAACCTCTGGATCTGTAGGCAGGAACTCTGACCACTAGACCACACGGGCGGTCTAATAATATTAATAATAATATTAGTAATTATAGCGATGGTTAATTCGAGAAACGTTGCACTGTTTATGAACTTCGCCTTTGCATTCGCAAGAAGAATCTTCCATCATTTTACAGCCCCCCTATCCGGTTCGTTTGTTCTGGCTGCTTACAAAAGAGCGCCATAAATTACGAGCCGAGAAATAAGAATCCGGGGAAAACATCCGACGGAGCACTACAGAACTGTCACGTCATGCACACAGTTCGTAGTTATTTTACGCTAAATTATATCTTGGTATTAATAGGAAGAATGCCGAACTAGGTTCGCTGGTCGGATGCGTCAGAAACGCGATGTGGGCAGATTCCTTCTGTTTCTCAGTCCTGCTGTTAGTCTGAAAACGCAGAATTCCGGCTTCATTCCTACTTCTTTCCATTAGCTTTCTATAATTTCCTCGTAAGCATGTTGGGCGAGTTCAGATATTTCTGGAAGCCCCTCTGAGGATGTGTATACATTCTCTGAAGCCCACGACTATCCGTCCGTCCATTTACCAACACGGCTTCTGCTGTATTCACAGGGAACATTATACACGCGATGTGCCTTCTGTTGCTGATTTATTTCTGGCCTGATTCTCATAAGTGAATTTCTGAGAGTTTTTTTATGTAACTTAATGTTATAACTATTGCGATATGTTAGAACATAAAGGAATAAACACAGACAGAAGTGACCTTTTCTCATTTTCCGGAAAACTTCTTACCACGGATTGGTTAAGTCTTGATCATCACACCCATGAACATTGTACACTTTCCAGAAACCAACTAAGTGCAATAAGTGGCTATGAGAAACCATCGGAAATATTTTAAACAAGATATAATTTTTGTGAATTATCCTTTCCTTTTGATCGCCTCTGTGGTCTAATGCTTAGAGTTCCTGGCTACAGATCCAGATGTCCGGGTTCGATTCCCGGCGATACCAGATTTTTTCTGAGAAGTAGTGTTTCTGGAACGGGGTCCACTCAGCCTCGTAATGATAATTGTGGAGCTATGTCAAGAAAATAGCGGCTCCGGTCTAGAAAACAGAAATTAACGACCGTGGGGAACAGTTGTGCTGACCATGTGACACACTCTATCCGCTAAAGTTGGCACTAACCTCGCCGACAAGCGGCGTTCGCTCAGTCGCTATAGTTCGCTTGCGGACTCGAGCCAAGGAGCTTGTTTTGTTTTTAAAAAGTAAGATCTAGACGCCTATATTTGACCAATAAGGGCCAACAATTCATGCAACCGATGTTAACAGACATTAAACATCGCATTCATCTGAACTTGTAGTTTCGGAGGCGGCACATAGGAACAGAAGAACAGTCATATTCTCTCAGGTCCCCCCCCCCCACCTTGTATATTCGTGTAAATAATGCTTATTCCCTATTAAAAACTGACAGTAGTGGGGATCGGCACTCAGTGAAAACCAAACGAAAAGATTAAACCTGATATAGAGTTAAGAGACGTTTCAGACTACACTCGGATTTACGTTTCAGGGAAGCAACCACAGTTAGTTTCTTTGACAAAAGGACTCTGAAGAAAAATGAGGAAGAACTTAATATCCTTTTGCATCAAAAGGTAAAGGTAAATGTAAAGGTAAAGGTATTCTTGTAACAGGCCGTGGAGGCCCGCAGGGTTTTGAGACGTCAAGGCTACCATATTTTCTAGATAGTCGGCTCACAGATGGGGTCGAGTTTGTCAGCTTTAAACGTCGGCCGCCCTTAACCCCCCCGGAAGATCCCTGGTACTTATTTCTGTTACAGGCTGAGTCGATCTTAGGGCCATAGAGCGGCTGCGAGGATTAGCTCAATTAAAAAATCCAATGACCGCGTCGGGTTTCGAACCCCCATATAAAATTTTAGTTGCAAACCCTGAGTGGAAAGGATCATGTGACAGAATTTTATGTAGATGGAAGGATAATATTAAATCCCATCTTAAAGGTATGCGGCATGAAGAAATGAATTAAATTCATCTGGCTGAGGATATGGTCGTGTGGTGGGTTTTTGTGAACAGGAAAATGAATCCTTCAGTTTCAATAAAGGGCGGAATTATTTTACTCTGTTCCGGTCTGCAGCGTCTGCGAGGTGATGACAGTTCTCGAGCTAAATAACAACATTTGTATACTTTATTTTTCTTTCAATTTCCCCTTTGACCTCATTTCTAAGCTGGATGTCAGGTTCTCACTACGACAGCTATGAAGAGTATAATCTGGTATATATCGGAGTGTAATCCGGTGAAAGTCTGCTAATATTTCGGAAGAACATATCGCCTCCAGCTTCAGGGTTGAAGAGTAAGGTATGCAAGAATCCAACATCAAGCAGCCAGCTTGCTGCCTCTTATCAGACTTACACGAATGACTTGATTTCAGTCCAAATCCTCATATCATATTTCTTTATGATCCAGTTTAACATCACCTTCCCACCTACATCTGAGTTTC
This sequence comes from Cryptotermes secundus, assembly GCF_002891405.2. NCBI lineage: Eukaryota > Metazoa > Arthropoda > Insecta > Blattodea > Kalotermitidae > Cryptotermes > Cryptotermes secundus. The sequence goes on from NW_019718288.1 coordinate 102,843, forward strand.
CGAAGTGGCCCCTTCCTTTCATATTTTTCAGCTAAAACCGTGTATGAATTTATGTTCCTCGTAAAGCTACACGTTCAGCCCATCATATGCTGCATTTCATCCTCAGATAATATTTGGATAAGAGTACGAAGCTTGTCTTTATGCAAGTCTCTGAAATTTGTTGTTAACTTCTCCTCTTTCTCGCCTCGTTAGGTCGAAGTATTCTCCTTCGAATTACACGTATTTTCTAAATCGACCTTGAATCTATGTACAATCTTTGTTTATGGTCAGAAGGAGAAACGCGACGTTTCATGTCGAAACACATGAACAAATAAATTCAGAATTTTATTATATTTTAATTCTTCCGCTTGTAAGTAGGAGATGGGGACCGAAAAAGATTCTGCACTGATTGGCAATAAGCATTCTCTGACTTTAATCTCTTTTCATGTCTCTGTACATCATGAATCTCTGCAGCAGCAGAACTACATTAAATGCTCTGGAATAATAACCAATATCTCAAAGGAAGTCCAACTTTCGTCACACTTCGCATTCTGGGATTTATGATTCAGCAAAATGGATTTTGATGAAAACTCACAAATTATATTAATATTAAGTAAAAAAGTAAAAAAAGTAAAGCTATCTCTGTAGCAGGCCACAAAGGCCTATAGGGTTCTGAGACGTTAAGGGTCCCACATTACCTTGACAATCGGCTCAAAGATGGCGGTAAAGTTGTCAGCCTTACGCGCCGGCCGCACTTCACTCCCCAGGAAAATTATTTAATTAATTCCTGGTATTCATTTCTGTTAGAGGGTAAGTAAACCGGAAGGATTAGGTCAATTGAAAAAAAATCCAATGACCTTATCGGGACTTATAGTACCTTAACCACTATGCTATCGCGCACCCCCTATTAATATTAGTTCGTTACTAAATTATTTTTTTCATCTGTTCAAAAAAAAAAGTAATCCATTCTAGTTTTTCCACAAAAAAAATCTTCTGTTCAAAATTAGGTGTATAAATCTTACAAAATTTCGGATGTATTTGCTTTTCTATAGGCCTATGATACCATCTCGTATGTTGACACATAACAGTGAAGTCAACTAGGAATCAACCAGTCTTAGGATCTGAATGGAAGGAAAGTTGGTAGTCCTTCAAAGTATGATATCCTTTATAACTGCCAACAATGTATGTTTATCGATATTTATCGTAATCACCCATTCATCTCAGGGGTATTCTTAAAATTAACTTAATTAACGTAATGAAATTACTTCATGAAACATGTACTGTCGCCATGTTTAACATACTCTTGCAAGCTCTCGCTAAATATCAAACCACTGAATTGTTTTCACAAAAATTCAAATTATAAAAGCGAAAGGACAAGACATCACGGAAGAGGCTATTCTGCTTGTAAGACTCTACACTTGTATTCGGAAGGCTCTTTGCTCGAATATCGACACAACACCGGCTATTCTTACTACGGATTTTCGTGATTCTCATCAGTCCCTCCCGGCAAGTTTCGGGAGAGTACCTCGGAAAAACTACGACCGCTACCTTCCAAATCCTTACCAAATAATCATCATTCTCTATCATCCTACCATCAGACGCTATAGAGTCTCGACACAGAAAGCGCCGTTAAATAATCTACGAAAAGTACGACGTGACATCACACGTGTTTTCTGTTACACGTCTACCGCCGTGGCGTCGCAAGTCTTCACACATCATGAAAACAACGAAGCAGAGACTGACACTGATTTATGCATTAAAATGTAATGTGCGTGGTCTCCTAATAATCAAATCAGACACACACGCACACAAGAAACACATAGAAGAGTCAAATGAAATATTATACAGGATCCTCCAAAAAGAATGCTACCATTTTAAATTACTGTAATTATGTTAATTTTTTTCTTGGCACTACAGCTCCAGTGGGCCTAGGCCTACCTCCATGAACTCCGTTCACTTCGGTTTTTCTAGATCTTACACATTCGGTAGGATTCCTTGGGCTAGTGATCAGCTCGTCGCAAGGCCTCTACCTGTAGACAAACACAGAAAAACGCACACAAACATCCATGCCCTTAGTGGGATTCGAACCCACGATCCCGGCATCCAAGCGAGCGAAGACAGTGCATGTATTAGACCGCTCGGCTACCGTGACCGACTAATTATGTTAATTACTACCTGAAAATGATTTAACATATTTAGAAACATAGGAAAACTCCTCAAGTCTCATACCAGTTCTTCACAGTCCCTCAATATGGGCACCTCGTGTCATACGCACAAATCCAGCTGACAGTCAATTTCTTGCCAGATTCGCTGCAACATATCTGTTGTTACTATTCCAAAGCAGCCACAATTAGATTTTGCAGCTCCTGTAAATTGCTGGGTTATTTTGTCACATAGAAAGTGTCTTTCACATAGCCCCACAAGAAGAAATAGCAGGGTATGAGGTCCGGTGACCTGGGTGGCAACCAGAGCAACAGATTTTCATTGGGCCCATGGCGATCGACCCATCGCTTAGGAAGCACACAATTTAAAATTTCGCGAATCTCCCTATGAAAATGGGGCAGAGCTCCATCTTGCTGGATGATGCATTCGTCGGACTCTTGATTCAGCTGAGGAAACATCCAGTTTTCCAGTACGGTAGCATTCTTTTTGGAACATTCTGTATAATACTTAAAACAAGAGGTTCGTTTGAAGAAATTACTGATATTACTATTATTCCAAAGCTGTTCTTTTGTGCACAAAATATATCAGTTCCTCTCTATATATGAAGTAATTAATTATGGCTTCATATAACATGCAATGCTTTCACTTGTGATGAATATGATAGGATCAATCAATTAGAAAGTATATCGGTTAGTTTATTTACTGTAGTCATAAATATATTCCTGATAACACCAAAAATTAAACTACAAATAAAATAAGAGCTAGGCCTACGAATATTTACTATATTCATTACAAATACTGCATGAAATGTAATTTAAAGGAGCCCCAAGAATTCTCTCTAAACATTATGCTTGGCACACGTTAACATAAACTGTCATAGTATTTACAGTCTCGTTTCTAGAACGATAAAATTCGGTCTGTTTATCTATTGCTTTACAATTAATCGCCCACTAGTCTTCAGAACAATAAAAGCGGATAAAGGATTGTTTCCTTTGGACACTGTCCACTATCTGGATCAAGGAAGTTGTCTGGCGTTTGGAATGCTGACTCCATCAGTATCCTCATGAACTAGAAAAAATTGTTATATTTTGTGGGGCCCTTAGATGGGACTGGTGATGGCTAGTATCAGAAATTCGCATTTATTTCTTGATATACAAAATAAGCAAAGAAAAAACATGGATCATGAAATATATGTTGTTAGATATGAACTAAGTATATGTTGTAGCTCAAGCGGTTAGTCGCTGGCTTCCCGCTGCGACAGCCCGGGTTCGATCCCGGGTCTGGTCAAGTGGAGTTTGTGGTTGACAAAGTTGTGCTGGGGCATGTTTTCTCAGAGTGCTTCGGTTTCCCCTGCCAATCTTCATTCCACCAATTGCTCCACAATCAACCTCACCTATCATCTGGAGCTGGTACAAATAGCCAGAAGTGGCCGCAGTACAAGGAACTTAGTCCCACCACAGAAGCAATAAAAAAAAAGGATATGTTGCTGTCTCGTCACCAAAATGCAGGACAAAATCATGACATATAGACAGGTAACAGATGTTTTGAAAATGTGGCACAGTTCATATATTTCGGAACGACTATAACAAATCAAAACCTGATTCAGGATGAAAATAAAGGGAGATTGAATTCGGCTAATGCTTGCTACCATTCAGTCCAGAACCTTTTGTCTTCTCGTCTGCTGTCTAAACATAAAAATTAGAATTTACAAAACCATAATTTTGTCTGTAGTTCTCTATGGGTGTGAAATTTGGTCTCTGACATTAAGGGAGGAACATAGATTGAGGGTGTTTGAGAACAGGGTGTTGAGAATATTTGGACCGAAGAGGGATGAAGTGACAGGAGGTAGGAGAAAACCGCATAATGAGGAGCTTCATAACTTGTACTCTTCTCCAAGTATAGTTAGAATGATAAAGTCAAGGAGGATGAAATGGGCAAGGTATGTAGCACGAATGGTGAAGAAGATGAATGGATATAGGATTTTGGTGGGAAAGCCAGAAGGAAAGAGACCACTAGCAAGACCAAGACGTAAGTGGATAGATAATATTAAAATGGATCTTAGAGAGATAGGATGGGATGGTTGGACTGGATTAATGTGGCTCATTATAGGGACATGTGGAGGGCTCTTGTGAATACGGTAACGAACCTTGGGTTCCATAAAATACTGGGAAATTATTGAGTAGCTGCACAGCTGGCGGCTCCCCAACAAGGGTTCAGCTCCACGAATGAGTGAATGATATGAACTATGAATAACATATATCGATTCAATAATAAGCAAGTATCAAAAGGAAAGGCTAGAAAAATCGGAAGGTATAACCAGAACTGAATCCTGAAGATGCCTTATTAATATCGAAAGCTACAAAATGCCAAGGACTTCCGACAAAAAATATCAGGGACATTTTTTATTCTTATAACCGGAACAGGCCGTGAGTACAATATATTATTTTTGCGACCTGAATCTCATTTATATTAAGAATAACACGCAAAATTTATGAATAATCTCCGATGGAGAAATTCGAGGAAATTCACGCTTAACAGATGAACACGTTCATGAAGTGCTTAAAAGGAATATAGTGTTCAGGAATTCATAACTGACTCCCCAGTACCAATAAATTAAATTATTACTAACACTGTCAGTGCCGCTAATTAAATTGGAGAAGACAGGAATTTTAACAATGAGCCATTAGTATTTTAATTAACATTGGCTGAGACAAATACTGCCGCGTATTTAATAAAAACCTACAAGGGGCAGTATTTTCATGTTTAAAGAGTGAGACGCCTTCGTTTGTAGCGTGTTCTAATAACGTCTATATTTTTGTTATTTCCAAAATATCTTCCTCATTTTACTCCCTTCAGACAGGCCTAAGTGGAGGAGAATATTAAATTCAGGGAATGTCTGATGATCATATCAAGGAGACTATGACAGTAGCGTACAGAACATGCGTTGGATATCCAATAATGTATTCGAAAATCATATTACAAACCCTAGGGAAATAAATTGTTTTGGAGAGCTGGGCTTAGTAGGGAGGAAAATATGAAAATATGTCCTTGATAAATAGGATGCTAATGTGTGAACTGGATTGAGCGTGTTCAAGGTAAGGTCGAAACCCGATATTTAACAATGTAATAAAATTTCAGTTTCCATAAAATATGGGATTCATTCAATATCCGAGTGACTCTCGTCTTCCGAACAAGGCCTCCGCTTCTCGGAAACAATTGGGTCATGAGATCAGAACATCCGGGATAGCTCAGTTGATACAGTGACGGACTACGGGTGAACGGCTGAAGAATCGGTGTTCGATTCCCGACAAGGGCAAGAGATCCCCCCCCCCTTCTCCAGAGCTTCCAGAACGGCTCTGGGACCCACCCATTATTCTATCCAATGGGTGTTTGGGGTCCTTTCCTCGAAGTTGGCCGCGCCATAGCTCAAGAGGTTAGCCGCTGGCTTCCCACCGCGGCGGCCCGGATCTGGTCAAGTGGGATTTGAGGTAGACAAAGTGGCTCTGGGGCGGGTTATATCCGAGTACTTCGGTTTTCCTTGCCAATCTTCATTCCACTAAATTTTCCATCATCATACTCATTCGGGGCAGGTACAATAGGCAAATCAGTGGCCGCCGTGCCGAGTGGACCCAGCTGGACTCCACCCCCCTCTAAGCGAAATTTTAATTTCCTCAAAGTAAGGCGAAAGGGGCGTGAAGCTGGCCACTCCCATCCAATTCCGACAAAAAAAAAATGTTGGACCTATATCTCCACTTCCTTGCCTATCTTCACGGCGTGGCTCTTAAGCACAGGGCCACCTTTACTCTTACGCTTGCGGCCAATCCTTGGAGGCCAGCTGAGGAGGGATACACAGAAAGAGACACAATTATTTCATCACAAGACATCATTACTTTGTTCTCTTTCCGGAGTGAAAGATACTGGCAGATAGTAATGACATCTTGCTTGTTAGGTTAACCAGGCGTGCAAAGTACGCCCACACTCACCCCGAGGTCCAGGTAGGTGATGTAGATAGGGTACGGCAGCACGATGCAGACTGCAAGCAGCCAGGTGCCCAGGGCGCACACAAAGGACGGCATCCTTGGCTTCGTGGGGTCCAGCATGAGGCGGTAGCGGTCCACGGCGATGAGTAGGAAGCTCAGCATGGACACGTGCAACGGAATGTCCTGCAACCACGTGGTTAGCTTTCGTGAACGAAAGAAAATGATTAAGTTGCAGTAGTTACATGACGTCAAAAGTCCGTGCCATAGCTCAGGCGGCTTTCTTTTAATTCGCTTAGTGGGGGCTGGAGTCCAACTGGGTCCACTAGCCACGGCGGCCACTGATTGGCCTATTGTAGTCTGCCCCGGGTGATTATGATGATGGAGAATTTGGTGGAATGAAGATTGTCAGGGGAAACAGAGTACTCTGATAAGACCCGCACCAGGGCCACTATGTCCACCACAAATCCCACTTGACCAGACCCGGGATCGAACCCGCGGAGGCCCGTGTTCGAACCCGGGTCAGGTCTTGTGGGATTTGTGGTAGACTAAGTGACACTAGGGCAGGTTTATCGGAGTAGTTCGGTTGCTCCTCACAAATCGCATTCCACCGATTGCTGTACAATCATCATCTCTTATCTGGAGCTGGTACAATAGGCCAAACAGTGACCGCAGTAACAGGTGGACTCAGTCTCACCCCATGATAAAAATAAAAAAAAAGTACGAGACGTCAACAGAGTTGAGATGACGATGATTCTAAATGATGAAATAAAGAGGATGACGAGGGAAGCGGTACTGATATAATTCAGTTTATTATCAAAGAATTAGTCTGGAAGGGGGAAATAATATGTTTGTGAGCGTTTCACGTTCGAATACGTGATGTGTCCAGGTCTAAATAACTCAGCTTACAACAATAAGTTATTACACGAGAGATATCGTTACACCACTTCGGTACCCAAGGCTTTTACATAAGCTCGAACGTTCTCATTTATGTTGCTGTGCTCCATCTGAACGTAACTTATGCAACATGCAACTTGTCGCCATGTTGTTGAATGCGAATAAAAGGTAAAGCTATCCCTGTAACAGGCCGTGAAGGCCTATAGGTTTGTGAGACGTCTAGGCTCCCATTTCTCTAGACAATCGACTAACAAATGGCAGTGAGGATGTCAGCTTTACGCACCGGCCCCCCTTTACCCCAGGAAGATTCCTGGTACTTTTTTTCTGTTAGAGGATGAGTCGAACCCACGAGCAGAGAACCTACAGATGTTACATGTAAGCAAGGTCCACTAACAACAACATTTTGTTTTTCTCACATTGCAAAACAGATTCCTGTAGACGCAGTGAAGTTAGAAAAATATAAAATAAAAGTAACCTATAGAAAAGTGACAGCATGGAACAAACAACTAAGGTAAGGTAAGGTAAAATTTTCCCTGTGCGTAACTAATTAATCATTACGCCATGAAGGCGTATGGGTGAGTGGATGTACAGATCCATATTTTCTTGACCTCGGCACTCGTTGTAAGTGAGTGGTCAGCTTGACGTACCGGCCGCTTTACCCCAGAGAAAAGAGCCCCTTTACCCATCGGGTAGAAGGTTGGGTGGACCCCAGAGCCTGTTTGGACGACGTGTAGAGAAGAAAATTTTTTACCCTACCGGTACTCGAACTCCGACCCTTCGGTCGTGCAGCCTGTAGCTAGTCGCTATACCGTTTATACCTAAATAAGTCTGCAATTAAAATAATACTAAAGTTACGTCGACATTCAATTGAAACATAAGCCATGTCCTTGATACCCGAAACATTGGCTGTAATGGAGGCGCTCCAGCAATTGTAACTCAGTCATAAGAGACAATGGCTTTGTTCCAATGACGCAGAGGAAATGTAACTTTACCTTAAGAGGCAATTCTTTATCTCTGTGTCTCAATGTCGCTACTTTCCGACACAATGTATATCCTCCTGCATTGCAAAATAATTCCTGTCTGAAGAATTCTCATCTTCTGGGATATAACGCTGTGTACTCCGTCGAAAATCAACCGACGTTACAAAGGAATATGTCGCCTCCATCTTCAGGGTTGAAATATAATCCAAGCTATAAATCTGCATGAATGTTGAAGCAAGAAATCTGGTTTCCAGCATGGCTTATTCTTCTAGCCTGAAGATAGAAGTGACACATTCCTTCAACGGATTACACGGTTTATGTCCCAGAAGATAGAAAACCCATAACCACTTCTGTGAGAACCTCAAACCCTATATTTCCTCTATGTTCCCTTCGTCATGTTGCCTGCGGAATGGAAGAGAATTACGTGTCTTGCAACACTGGAACCGTGCGCTTGTCGCTGACACGGAAGGCAGTACTCAGCTGTAAACAAGTTTACCTTGAAGAAAGCAGTTTTCTGGGATTTGGCACCGTGTATATATGGTGTTAACCGACGTTTCGGAGGAACGTATCGCCTCCATCTTCAGGGTAGAAGGAAAAAATATAAGAAATCCGCAAGCGAAGAGACCGTGAGAACCGGTAAAAGCAGTCTGCTTTCTTCATAGTCACCGCCGTGAAAGCCTCAAATCTTACAAGTTTTCCTTGGCTAGTGTTCAGTGCAGTGATACATAGAATACTCTACTGTCTCAGTTTCCAGGAACACGTGCTCTTCCATGTAAGGAACAGTCTTAGCCTTTCCTCATGACTGAGCTGTGTCGGCGGAACGGCGATTCTATTGCAACTTGCGCACGATCTACTAATGTGGTAATTCTCCTAAGTTTCTGGAATTAAAAGTTACTCAGTTTCATCATCAGTAATCCGACACATCGAAACCTCATATGAATGCCTGACATGACTAACAGCGACGAAATTGTTTACATATGTTTTCTACGCCTATAATTTGCATTTGAAATAGTGTCGTTAAACAACCCAAGAATTTATAGACATATATACTTCCGCCTAAAATGAAACTTTATTATTTCATTTTCCCTTCCTTTCGCTACAAGTTAAGGCCACATTCTCGCGCTTAATATCGTCCCATAGAATACGATTTAAGCTTTCAAGGCGTCCTCTCCCGCAATAAGTTGTGTTAATGTGGAGTTGGCGTCCGATGTGTCAGAGTCTCTCTCCGTCTCCATCGTCAGGAGTTCATATTGTGACAGGTGAACCCACTACACAGAGAAGTGTCACTTCGTAGGTAACGCATTTTCAAGACAGTGCGAGACAACTACCATCCATTGCTAGTCAACAGAAATAATTAATAGGTAACGAATTGTTTGAGGCATTTGCATGACAACAACAGCGTCAATTGCAAGTCAACGGCTAGGTAAACATATTCTCGTAGAAACGAGAGAGTCGTTTGTACGACAGCAAGAAAAATTAACTATTCGATAAGATGTCTGCTATTTGGCACTCCAAGAAGCTTCCTCAGGAAGATAAGATCGGATCAGGCGAATATCAGATCAGATAAATGAGATCAGATCATAGACGAGGCACTAGTCAGGTCGCATCGTCTGGAAGAAGTTATGTCAGAGTGATTGTAGTTGTAATTGTAAACGAGTTATCCAATAAAACTGCTTCGTCTAGAGCCTCAAAAATTTGTCACGGAACACCGGACATGTGACTATATAATGGGTGAGCACTCCAGCTCCTGACGTTGGGCACAAGGAACATCAACCAACTCCACATTTACACGGATCATTGCCCTAGAAGACTTCATTGTATCTCACCAAAATGGTTTCAAAAGTTTCTTTTCCTGTAGCTCATAGTTCCCTTCAGGAGTAGCCACATGTTCCGCCACAAATTAACAGCGTTAACAATATTAGACGAAAAGTTCAAATTACATATTTTTAATGCGTAATTTTCCCCAGTCTATTAACGCTTAATATAACCTGTTTAAATTCAAACTGTCTCCTCTTCTTAGACACCATCAAACAATATTCTCCCGTCAGACCAAGAAACCAAATTTCATAACCGTACCAAAGCAAAACTGATTAGACTCTAATGCTGCAGTAAGCCTTTGATGTGTTTGTGTGTTGTGCAGTCTGTGAGACACGAAATGTGTCCGCTCAAGAGGAGAGACCGGAATTACTAGTGGACAGGAATTTCGGTAGCATAACAACTATAAAACTTCATGAGGAAAATTTGAAACAGTGTTGTTCAATACACGTTGCCGTAAATTACGTTCTGTGAAGGTGCGCTAATGGACCTCATGGTGCAAATTACAAGTTACCAATTAGCTACAGCGTTCCTTCCCATTATTGTTGTTCAGTTCATTCACTAAGCCCATAGACATGCAAAGCGTACAGGCAATAGAAATTTAGTAGCGCGTAAAACATGAAACGTTTCCCTCGGTCCCGCCAAATAAACGTTAGAATTCGAGTGCACTGACACTTTAACAGTGCTACGTTCTGAAGAAGAATGTAGGGAATGGAGGTAAAGCTCCGCCCGTTCACAATCATCCTTACTTCCAGGGAGGACATCACTAAATATAAATGACTAATAATGAGGCTTCAGTAATATTATTTCGATGTAGAGATTTCAATAATATCTTGTCATGACAAAGCTAAACAGTTCCGTCCAGTGTGACTGGTTAAGTTTTTTTTTCTTCTTCTCACATTTCAGTTATTCATGCCCTTACATGTTTCGGTCTTCAGAGGGACACCTTTACATCAATACAGTTAGAAGCCACTATTACAGTACATGTTCTAAAAGTTAAAATATATACGTACAATATAAATAATATACAATTGGCTGTAAAATCTGAAGTCTTTACAACTACAGCGGCTGTTCCAATACTTTAAAATATTTATAGTTAGTTTGTTAAGATTCTATTTGAATTCGTATACCAAACTGGTTCGTTACGTCCCTTTCATTGTTTCTTTTGACGAGGGCCGAATCTTGTCATATCTTAAAGTTATCAGATCTGCTACAACCACAGAGTTGCGTTCTACACCCCTGCCCGTAATTTTTAGGTAATGTAAATTTGTCCCGGTAGAGGCCTTGCGACAAGCTGATCACCCGCCCAAGGAGTCCTACAGAACGTCTAAGATCTAGAAAAACCGAAGTGAAAGGAGAAGTTCATGGATGTAGGCCTAGGTCCACTGGGGCTCTAGTGCCAAGAAAAAAAAATGTCCCTGTGCTTAATTAATCAAGCACTACGCCATGAAGGCGCAATGGGGAGTGGATGCATAGATCCAAATTTTCTTGACCTCGTCACTAGTTGGAGGTGAGTGGAGAGCTTCACGACCCGGCCACTTTACAGCCGAGAAAAGAACTCTCGGTATTCACTGGATAGGAGGCTGGGTGGGCCTCATAGCCGGTCTCAACGACATGGAGGAGAAAATTCTTTACCCCACCGGGAATCGAAATCCGACCCCTCTTTCATCCAGCCCATAGCCAGTCGCTATACTGACTGAGCTATCCCGGCTTCTTTCCGTAATATTTAACACTTCAAAATATTTTATTCAAGATTTATTAACGAAATTACGTCAATAATTTTCTTTATGTTACATCCTGTTGCGTCGTGTATATGTAATTTTTTCACATTTTAACCAACACAAAACTTTATAAAAAGTATACAGATGACAAATTTATATGAAGGTCGTATATCTGAGACACAACATGTTTCGACTCCTAACGGGTCATCATCAGGTGCTTAAGTACCGAACTTATACCCAATATGAGTCCATAACGTAGGGTTGTTCTTCCTTTGATACTGAACTTGTTACAAGGTAGTTAAAGTTAAAATTAAAATTAATTGATTAGAATATTATTGTAAATTATTAAAATCAAATTTGAGATGAGGATATATATAGGTGTGTTATTCCTTGAGTGCATGATTGTGCATTCTAGCTCCTCTTAGGGAGTTTGTATCCTTGCGTGGAGTAGACGCTCTTTGGTTGTTATGTCGTTGTGATTCTGTTGTTGCGAAGTTATCTTCATGCATTCCGGCTGGCTTGTCTCCCGTTTTTGTTCAGTACGCCTTTTAAAATACATTTCTCTGTAAAGTAAAACTACATGGAACTTTGCTGTGTGTGAATGCTTACTGAAGAATATCATCACTTGAGTTTTCCAGGTTCCGATATAAAATATTGGATTTATATGCGTGGGTATGACATATTTTTCCTCAACCTGGTGAGTCTACTGGCGTAACATTCAGCTGAAATGGATAATATCTTACTTTTACATTAAATTGAATCTAACAAATAAGAAAGAATATGTGGGTTTGTGTGTTGACGCCCTAAGTAAACAATCAAAGAGACAAGAAAGCTAAAACTTGGCATACGTACTTCTGGAAGCCTGAGTGTATATACCTCGGGTATACATGTGCTATTACATCCGTTCTGTTTAAGGGCTGCAATTAAGAGTTTACATACAAGCGATATTTCTGTGCGGAACCCAAGTCGGCGACGATAATGAATACGTAACCATGGGAACGAAACGTTTTTACATTATGTATTTTTAGTCCACTTTCCTTATTTCGGAAAAAAAAAAATAAAATGGACTCATGAGATCACCTTGCTGTGCGTGCTTGTGTGTGTGTGTCTCTGTCTGTCAGCATGTGTATACCACCATCAAATTTAAAGGCCTTTTTAACCAATATTTATGAAACTTGGTAGCATATCATGGCACCTGAGTCCATCTCAACTGCGTACTTCATAAAGCCCTCCATTAGAAATACCAACATTGAAGCCTGCCTCACGAGGCTTTTCCTGTCCTACAGACATCCTCATCTTCCCGTAGTGTCCATTGTTCTCACTGAGAAGGGAGTGGCAATAACATTACCACTATCAGTTCTTCTAATACATGCTCAATTCAGGATCTATAAAAATCAAGTTACTGTTATTGTCTTACTTAGGCATACATAATAAAGTTTTGTCCCATTTGTCGTATCAAATACTCAATTTGTAGTGAAAGAAATAGGCTACTTCTGCTAACAACTCAATTTTATTTAACAAATTTCTTAATTTGTCATATTTGTTATTTATTTACTTAATAATAGATATTTAATTTATTCAAGAAGTATTTATTTGCTTTAGAGGATAATATATTACGACTACATTATTTTCTTGAGAAAGGGTAATAGGCTAACAAAATTGGAACTGTTTCTGAACTTACTAAGCATGGCAGACACAATGTCAGACTTGGACATATGACACTGTAAGTCCACCTTTGTTTTGGGGATAAGAATGTGGTCTGGAATTTCTGTACAATGAAATATGCTATCTTCGAAAACGAGATCTGTACTCTGTCCCTAAGCAGCAGAGCTTCACAGTGTCCTAGCTCGTATCTTTTCAAGTTCAAACAGAGTGTGTTACAAACTGATCTAGACTGAGATTGCATTCATATTATTTGCCACACAAAGCTATAAATATCGTTTACAGACGGAGTGTGACAAACATAAACAAAATGAATGCCTTGTCTGACAGCAGTTTGCCAAACAGACGTGTTCAGAGTTACCGAGCATGTTTAATGTTTTATCGTACGTACCTATGGCATTTCATATGAGCTGGATAGCGACTGGCTAGTGCCCGGACAACCAAGGGGTCGGAGTTCAAATCCCAGTAAGGTCAAGAATATTTTTCTTCTTCTCGTGATCCAGAAGGGTCTGGGGCCCACCCAGTCTCTTATCCAATGGGTACCGTGGGCTCTTTCCTCGAGGGTAAAGCTAACGGGCCGTGAAACTAACTACTCACCTCCAATTAATGCCGAGGTAAAAAAATATGGATCTATACATCCATTCTCACCTATGCCTTCATGGCCTAATGCTTAATTTGTTAATTAACTTTATATTTTTACCTTACAGATGTCACCAGTGTCGTGCATCTTGGTAATGTTTCTAGGAACAAACTATAATATTCATTAACATTTGTCATCTGAAGAAGGAATTCTGCTCAAGCTATCTGTGTACAAGTATAGTTAAGACATAAGTGGTATTTCCACGCGTAATAATTCAGACAGGATCTGAAACATGATGTTATTCACGTGTGAAAGTTTCACAGTCTTTTAATAAAAAGAGTTTTTTATGATTTATTTCTCATTCTGTGGATGAAAGAGAATTAGACAAAGGCTGACAGGAATATAAGGGCGTGCTTTGCCTCTAACCACTGACCCGTCATTTATTGTAGAACAAAGGAGGAAGAGTTGAATTCAACGAAATTACTCTCGTGGTTGTAGATGAGTCTGTAACTTAATTTAGTATCGTAACGTATCACGTCATATAACCATCTATTAATCTGTTGAAATGCCAAAGGGCATAAACGTATCCACAGGAACTTTCTCTCTGTGAAATGCTCAGCCACAACACGTTTTAGCATTATTGTAGAAACGGTGGCTATGAATGACTGAGCCTTTGTGCGTCCTCCATGAAATGTGCAATCCTACAAGAGACTGTTATCTGAATGCCTCCTGTGAATTAGATTCACATGGAGTGCTACCACTTAACTAAATTTGCCGACAGAACCAATTTACGTACGCTATAAATAATTAACACATTTATGTTTGCAAGATTTTGTGTCACCCACCGCTGGCTGCTAAGCTCTCTTATCTAATATTACTAATTTGATACTTATACTAATTGGATCTTCAAATTATGATATAAATATATCAAAGTATGTCATAAAGACAGTCATGTTAGTATGAGAATGACGTTTTTTTTATCGAAAAAAGAAAGTTCTACGAGTTTTAAACTGGGATCTAATTAAACAAAGTGTATGAACAAAAATACAAGAGACTGTATGGAGAGATAAGTCGGTCACAATGGCCGCGCGGTCTTCGCTCGCTCGGACGCTGGGATCGTGGGTTTGAATCCCACTCAGGGCATGGATGTTTGCCTTGTGTATGTGTTTATTTTGTGTTTATGTTGTCCTGTGTTTAGGAAGCGGCCTTGCGACGGGCTGATCACTCTTCCAATGAATCCTACCATCTATGAAAAAATTATTAAGGAACCGAATAAGAAGACTGGGCCTTGAATGGGTTGGAAGAGCCATTGAAAAGAATGGAGAGACTAATTCATGCATGAAAGGCTACCAACCTAACTTGGAAACAGAAGAGAATATTCTTTATAATAATTTCGGAACAAATTATAGATTAATTGTACGGTTTATGTAGCTAATGACAGGCCCAGGAGACGGTCCAGTGGCAAGCCAATATACTCGTAAATAATGAAATGAACTTTCAGGTTCCATAAAATTCAAAATATTCCTTGAGCAGATGATCCCCTGAACAAGGACCCTAATCCATAGAGTCAGACGCAATAATCGCGACAGTGGTGGAAAAGGATACTATTGCAATTCGAACTGCACAAAATGCGAATACTTTTCAAAGTCAAGAGTCTCTGAGACGGAAATAATATTTGTTGGATACTTACATTGTTTAATGGTGTTGTTTTAGTTGCAGGGGTTATTTGTAGCAATCATTGGTATGGGAAAATATCACGGATGTTGAGTAAATAATTGTTTCCAAGGAAAAGATCATATTCTACTCCAAGATGCCATCGCAATATTCGCCTTAGGAGACTGAAGTACAGCAGAAATCCTGAGCCTGGGCCGCACCATAGCTCAAGCTGGCTTCCCATCGCGGTGGCCCGGGTTCGATCCCGGGTCTGGTCAAGTTGGATTTGTGGTGGACAAAGTGGCGCTGGGGCAGGTTTTCTCCGAGTACTTCGGTTTCCCCTGCCAATCTTCATTGCACCAATTGCTCCACAATCACCCTCACCTATCATCTGGGTCTGGTACAATAGGCCAGAAAAGGCCGCAGTACAAGGGACTTATTCCCACCCCACTAGCAATAAAAAAAGAATCCTGAACCTGACTTATTGGTATCAAGTTTAATATCTGAAAACAGTTCTCCAGTAATTGTGTTCCATTGGGGATGGTGAGAAGCCTTGTGGCTCCAAGCTTTTAACAAGATGTTAAGAAAGACCAATAACCGGGCGATCAACGAAACGGAAGGCAGGAGGAAAACCAATGAAACCTTCGTTTGCGCAGTTTTCAAATGGATTATCCAGGTAGGCGTTTCTTGTTCATTGTGTTAGGAGACCTGTTACAGTATCGCGGGGCGACCCAGAAGATTGTGAAATTTTCGTAATTATCAATATGAAGCCCTGTTAATAGGAACTGCTTTGCTCAATATGTGGTCATATTCCGTGAATAATTACTTTTCGAAAGCTGCCTTTCAGAAATTCTGGTGTGAAGTAAGCGCATTCGCCGAGGCAGAATTTCGTTCAATTGGCTTTGCGTTTCATCCAGGCTCATACATTTTCATCCTGTAGAACTACTTCGTTCGTAGTGTATAAATGTTATGTTTCTGGACATTATCCACCGTCTTGTCTTTATCTAAAAACATCGTCCTGTTTATATTTCAAAACACAACGTTTCAGAGATTGGATTCTGTCTCCAGGTTCAGATAAAACCCCACTCACTTGTATCCAATCGATTGCGCCAGTCCCTATATCCGGACAACTGTGCCAGCTGCAAGATGGGGTACATAAACCAAGCACAGAACAAACCAGGCTCTACCTGAAGACGGAGGCAGAATTCAGTCTCCGAAATGTATTTTTAAAAATAAACATGGCGGGTTTTAGATAAAGACAAGACGATGGATAATGTCCACAAACATAATACTTGTACTGATGTAGCATCGTCACAAACTTTTAGACCTATTCATTCTTTGGTGCGGATATGAACACAGGCAAAATTCCGGGTAAAATAAGAGAAATCCCTTGTTTGCCATGGGCCAATATATATCAAATTAGATTTGTATTAAGTCTCGTGGAATAAGACTGAGTCCTGATGATATGAGTATGGAGCAATTGGTGAATTGGGAATTGGCAAGGAAAATAGAAGTTCTCTGAGGAAACCTGCCTCAGTGCCATTCTGTCCACTACAAACCACACGTGATTTGACCTGGGATCTAGCCCAGTCCCGCAAAGTTGGAAGCCGGAAACTAACCGCCTGAGCCATGGCACGGCCTTTATCAAATTATACACAAAGTTCGGCAAAACCATTTACCAAATTCAGATACCAATCGCTGTTCTAATGCCAAAGTAAATAGAAACTAAGTCACTAAGCTCGTTACTATGCTCATATACTCATTGTTCTGTGTTCGTTCTTTGTTGAGAAACAGATGCATTGCGTAAACCGGAAATTTTGGAATTTCGTAAATTAATATGACCATGATGAAATGAATGACGATGAGATGGAGCACGTAGAATGCATGGTATGGAACAGAAATGCACACAAACTCTTGGAAGGAAATTTTAAAAAGAAAGAAACGGCTTGGAAGACCCAAACATAGATGGGATAATAGTATTTAAAATTGCTATTAAATAAATATGATGAAAGTGTTTGGGCTCGGTTCATCTAGCGCATCGGTCCCTTGCGAATAGGCAAATCAACCTTCAAGTTCAATAAAATATTGGGAATTTATTGAAAAACCGAACAATAATCTTCTTCGCAAAGGGTTCTGCTCCATTTAGTAGGTCAGTCAGTTGGAAATCTAGGCCAGCATTTTGTCACGATATTTGGGTTCATTCTACTGTCAACATTAACGCAATGTGTCACTGTGTTTTTGTACCCTTACATTAACCCTGAAGGTGCATGTACGCTTCTAGCCCAGCTGACTTCAAAAAGCAACAGAGACTTAAACTGTAGCTTTGTGTCTGTCATCCTAAAGGAAGAACAAAGACTGAGCTATCTGGGAAAGGTACTCTGGAAGGAATTTTTGGATCTAAGAAAGAAGAAGAAACAATAGAAAGGAGAAAATTATAAATTAAGGAGTTTCATAATATACGTACAGTATAATCAGGTTTAAGGCGATGAAATAAATGAATGAATAAATGAATCCACAAGGCGTGGGCAATAATAATCTGGCCCTTGCACTACGACCTTCAAAAATCTATTGTTTCCCTTTTTCATTGACCCTTTATTAATCCTACACTTCGAATGAAGCATAGAGCTTTGTTTATAGGGGTGTCATAATAGTCACTGGGTTCCATAAAAGAACTGGCCGAGGTAACGAAATCTTAAATAAGCTATAGCCTCACAATCACGGAGGATGTGTGTAACTGATACATCTCTTTCCAGACACAGTTCACAAGAAGGCCCGTTTGGCAGTCCCAGTTTGAAAAGGTGTCCTTTTAGGTGACAGTACCCTGTAAATAGTCTTACCGCTCATTTTAATAGGACTCTGTTTAATTCGTCCTTCGTTCTTCCGGCAAAAGGCCCTAGTACAGGGTATACATAAAAGAGCGGAGCGGTTTGAAAAAAAAATTCTCGCCTTACACGGGCACAACATACACTGACAGCAGCGGCAACTGTTCAGGTTTCTCATGCGCTACCAGCAGTTCGCTTCTCATGCTTACTGCGTGGCCGCGGGGCCAGTTTCAAAGATGGCGTTGCAGGAATAGAAAGCGTTTTGTGTTTCGTTTTGAGGTGTCCAGATCTGTGATTACAGTGCAGCGTGAGTTTCGTGCATGGTTTCAAAAAGATGCACCACACAAGAATAACATAAGAAGGTGGTACCGACAGTTTATAGAAACTGGATGCTTGTGTAAAGGCAAGGGTCCTGGTCTACCTCGTGTCGACCTGTCTAGTCCAGTTACGCATTCCCAATGTTTAGTGTGATTTCCCTTCCTCCAGTCCATGACAGCTTCCTTGGCAACTCCAATTGAGATGCAGCAAACTGGCAAGTTCCTATGAAAGGGTGTTCCGGTCCCGTTCTTGCCAGCTAACAAACAAAAGAATGTGAGCCGGACACTAGGTGAGAAATACAAATTTCAGTCGGAAAAGCATGCAGAGACCATTGAGAAGTAATCATTGACATGTAAGATTTGAGGTTTTTACGGCGGTGACTATGAAGAAAGCAGTCTTCTGGGATGTGGCATCATGTAGATATTGTGTTAACCGACGTTTCGGAGGAACGTATCGCCTCCAGGTTCAGGGTAGAAGAAAAAAGAAAAAACACAGCTGGGTTTATTTTCGACATTAGTCTATTTGCACCTGCTTACTCTGGTACTTCGCTTGCGGATTTTCTTCTTCTTTCTTCTACCCTGAAGACGGAGGCGATATTTTACTGTGAAAAAGTCGGTTAACACAATATCTTCATGGCACCACATCTCAAAAGACTGCTTTCTTCAATCACTGACATGTCTCATTTCTTTCAATCTAACTCTTCTAATATGTTTCATCTGGCTATGTGCAGTGAAATTATAATGGTAAAAAAAATTTGAAACACACTATAATACACTATTATTTCGTTTCGCGATGCGTCTCAAGAGAGACGCTATGAGAGCGTCAGTAAGACCTTCTCAAGAAAATCCGAACCATCACAAGAAACACATATACCAGGGCGTCAGGCTATACGTTTTCGGTCTGCTAACATTTCCTCGTACCTACACATAACGATAAACTGGAGAAAAAAGTATAAATTTTTACATACAATAATACAGTTCAATCAACAATACAATCATTTTTATTTTTTTATTTTTTACTTTCCCTTTTATAACATATTTCGGCCACAACGGGCCATCATCAGGTGTCTTAATTTGCCAAAAGTATTATACTATATTGAATGTCATTCATTCACTTCATATGCAACTGCAACTTATCATGATTTTAAATTTTGTAATCACAATCTAGCTAATATTAGTTAAATTACCATGCTCTGTAATTTACTTCTGTTATAATTCACTACAATTGTTTTCTTAGAATATTTGTAAAGCTCTTGTTTACACCTCACTATGGCGTCGGCCACTCGTCCAGACAATATAAATTTCTGTGTTCAGATATACTCAGGAATTAGTGTACATTTACTTTCGATGGCTTTAAAAAACTAATGGATAGTAACTCCGTGGAATAGAGTCCGTTTCTAAAAGCTATTAGCCGCTCACCTGGTGAAGAAATTTCCCTTTAAGGAGGGGCTGATAAAATTCACGAAACAACGCAATTAAGGTACGGTATCCCCGGCCGGAATTCGTAGGTGGTATCACCCGTATATGAGTGAGATGGGTAACACTGAGTTAAACCGCTCGATATATTCGCTATGCCTTAATTTACATTTAAGGCGGGTTGTTCTCGCTGGGTCCAGTCGTCCTGATATTGATTAGTAGTTTGCCTTGAGTGTTCGGCAATGCCCTCAGCAAGGATGTGAAGCGTGTAGTCTAAACTCAGTGCTGAAAGCTGTGTAAGATTATTTGTATTAAGAAAAACTTTTCTTAAAAATATACAATAAGCTACATTTCATATTTTACTAAATCCTTTTTTTAAATTTGTGTTACGTATGCACTGACACTGAAATACTTTGAAAATTCATACAATTTTTTCAGAGATATCTGAATCGCTTATGTTGTAAAGGGCATGAGTAAATAATTATGACATGTTCACATGTTTGCGAATTCGTTTTCGTCAAGGAAAATGTGCTACAAAGTTAATGGTGAAAGGGCTGCCCCATAGCTCAAGCGGTTAGTCGCTGGCTTCCCACGGCGGCGGCCCGGGTTCGACCCCGTGTCTGGTCAAGTGGGATTTGTGGTGGACAAAGTGGCGCTGGGGCAGGTTTTCTCCGAGTACTTCGGTTTCTCCTGCCAATCTTCAATCCACCAAATTCTTCATCACCATAATCACCCGGGGCAAGTACAAATGGCCAATCAGTGGCCACAGTGACGAGTGGACCCAGTTGGACTCCACCCCCCTCTAAGCGAATTTTATTTTTTAATGGTGTAAATCGAGTGATCCATCTAACAACGGGTCAATACGCCACAATATTATCATCTTCTACGCTGAGATACCAAGTTTCACACCCACACAAAATAATTAGCAATGTTATAATTCTGTATATTTCATTTCTCCTGCTCCTGATAGGAGACTGGTAACACACACGACCCTTACCGAAGTAAACTCTCTCAGAATCTAATCTACAGTAATTTCTTCCTGGATATAATTTTGATTTATTGCTGTCGTGCCCACATATACGCTTGCAGTAGCACACTGTTCTACTTCCGAGCCATATAACTGAATTGTTGTGCCTTCGCAGTAATGCAATTCCATTTCCCACCAGCCAATCTGGAGCACAAGAAACAGTACCTACTGCACAGGGGCGAGCACTCTTGAAATCCAGTGTCACTATGGTTACCTTCTAGGAATCTGCGACTTGATCAAATGGGAATTTCTAACTCAGCTATGGAAGCTTCATTTCTTGAGCTTGTAGGGTTACTGGAATGTTTAGTGTATCATTCGACACCAGAGCAAAGCATGAGACCCTCTTTATAAAGGAAAAACTATGCAGTCCCAGGTCCCAAATATTCTCTGTTCCACTAGAATTCCTCAGGGATTGAACGGATGAAGTACTCGAGCGTCAGATTTCAACGTTGACGAGATCTAAAAATGAAAATCTTCTAAAAACTGTGTAACAAAAAGCTAATTTTATCTATAAATGAATTATTTCGCCTGATTTCTGATGTAATAACACGGAAAGTTGTAATTCATGAGAAATGAGGTTCTAGCGGAACCACCTCTGTAGTCTAGTGGTCAGAGGTCCGGGTTTGATTCCCGGCGCTAACTAATTTTCTGAGAAGTGGTGGGTCTGGAACAGAGTCCACTCAGCCTCGTGAGGATAATCGAGGTGCTATTTCAAGGAAATAGCGGCTCCGGTCTAGAAAACAGAAATTAACGGCAATGGGGATTCGTTGCGCTGACCACACGACACTCTCTATCCGTCAAAGTTGGTAATAAGTTCGCCGACAAGTGGCGGTCGCTCGGTCGGTAGAGTTCGCTTGCGGACTAAAACCACGGAGTTTATTTTGTTTGTTGACCTTTTACAAAGTCGGTTACCTTGAACGGGGAGTCAGCCCGTCGCAAGGCCACTGTCTGCACACAGAACATCACAAATAATAAAGACAAACAGACATCCTTGTCCCTAGCGGCGCTCTGATGACATTGTCTTCTTGGCGGTGACGGCGTGCAGACATATGAATGTTTAGAGACGATTCACTCAATCTGGACACGAACCTCGTGACCCTTTAACCTTCCGGCTTGTAGGAAAGTGCCTGAACTAAGTACGCTACCGCGTTCCCCCAAGTTTATAAATATCGTATGGTTATTATATGCGAGAGTGGCCACAAAATCATAATGAAGACCACCGACAATCAGTACAACGTGCTCTTGATCTGCATCGCGACAAACAACACACGTGTCACGGAAAAGTAAATACGTATGTAGGTCGACCGCCCACCAAGGGTGTGCATCTCACGGCAGACATACGCTATGACAGAACCATACCCCCGGCAGCTTTAAATTTCCGCTTCTGCGATTCCAACGAACACCGTCCATTTCAATGCATGTCAGTCTTCATACTCTCCACGAAGGAACTGAGTTTTGGGAACCCAATACCGACTATTCCAAAGATCCAATACACCTGGATATCACGTGCATCAGGTTAGTTAATTAGTTATTGGAGAGGGTGGGTTTTCCCACGCACTTAGACCTGTATTGGTCCATTGTGCTTCCCTCTATGATTTATACCAGTCTCTATATCATACCGGTACTGGTGCTTACCATCAGTCCCGCCCAGCCAGCGAGACCGGCTCTACTAGCTGAGAGGTATCTATAATGCTTCCCCCATCTACCAGAGGTATTAGAGACTGCTGTTGGGCGGGAAACGTCCGTAATTTGGCTCAGTGACCTCCTTTGGAGATATGAGGTTCTTTTACGTGCCGTAAAGCTACGACACGGGACCCACGGCTTAAAGTCCCTCCCGGAGGACTTGTTCCCTGAATGTTTCCGCCCTTAAAAATTCGACGACCTCCGCCGGGTATTTGAACCCGCGTACTACGAGTCATGAGGTGGGAACGTTACCTCTAGACTACGGAGGCCGCTACGTGCATCAGGTTATATGTGGTCGTGCTGGGCACGATGCATTGTATAAATTCTCCCAGCTATTTCTTCACGTGCTTAAACCTAGACATCTCGCATTAAAACTCAGTGGCTTTAGACCGCAAACGAACTATACCGACCGAGCGCCCGTCGCTTGTCAGCCAACTTTAGCGGATAGACGGTGTCGTGTGGTCAGCGCAACGAATAGCCACGGCCGTTAACCTCGGTTTTCTAGGCCGGAGCCGCTACTTCTCTATTTAAGTAACTCCTCAATTATCCCCACGATGCTAGATAGACCCCTTTCCAGACCCACTACTTCTCAGAAAATCTGGTAGCGCCGGGAAACGAACCAGGGATCTCTGGTTCTGTAGCCAGGAACACTCAGCACCAGACCACAGAGGCGGTCGTTACAGCCCGCATAGAATCTTCCTCTTGGCTGCCATGAGTGGGATGCATTTATTTGAAGCACAATTGTGACGTACTGCAACTAAATACAAGTGCGGATGCTCTGCCACTGGGGCAAATTTTGAAAGAAAATAATCGCATGTGACATCCGATATTCTTTTTTGTTTGCAATTGTCTCATCACTGTTTGTAAGAACTCTCTGAAGGAGTTTCAGCGACCATCACAGTCCTAGCCGTCCTAGCTGCGTGCGATCGGACGAGACGATATCTCAGCGACATCAGTTGCGTAGTCGTAAAGCAATAGTGATGTGATGTACTGTGGGGTGTTTTCTATTTACTGAGTTCATATATTGGTCTCTGGCATTAAGGGAGGAACATAGACTGAGGGTGTATGGATACAGGGTATTGAGGAGAATATTTGGACCGAAGAGAGATGAAGTGACAGGAGGCTGGAGAAAACTGCATAATGAGGAGCTTCACAATTTTTACTCTTCTCCAAATATAATTACAATGATGAAGTCAAGGAGTAGGATACAGGGTATTGAGGAGAATATTTGGACCGAAGAGAGATGAAGTGACAGGAGGCTGGAGAAAACTGCATAATGAGGAGCTTCATAATTTTTACTCTTCTCCAAATATAATTACAATGATGAAGTCAAGGAGTAGGATATGGGCAGGGCATGTAGAACGAATGGGGATGAGCTGAATGCATATAGGATAGTTTATTATTATTCTTTTATTGCTAGTGGGGTGGGACTAAGTCCCTTGTACTGCGGCCACTTCTGGTCTATTGTACCAGCCCCACATGATAGGTGAGGGTGACTGTGGAGCAATTGCTGGAATGAAGATTGGAAGAGGGAACCGAAGTACTCGGAGGAAACCTGTCCCAGCGCCACTTTGTCTACCACAAGTCCCAAATGACCAGCCCTGGGATTGAACCTGGGCCGCCGCGGTAAGAAGCCAGCGACTAATCCCACTGAGTTATGGCGAGGCCCCATATAGGATATTGGTGGGAAAGGCAGACGGAAGAAGACCATTGTGATGACCAAGACATAGGTAGGTCGACAATATTAAAATTGATCTTAGAGAGATAGGATGGCATGGTATGGATTGAATTGAGCTGGCTCATGGGAGGAACCAGTAGAGGGCTCCTGTAAACGCGGTAATGAACCTTCGGGTTCCATAAAATTCTGGGAAGGTTTTTGAGTAGTTACACAATTAGCGGCTTCTCAAGAAGGGCTCAGCTCCATGAGTGAGTTCAGTAGCATTAGGTAGAGATCCATCTTTAGCACTGGAAATATCTGAATATTGCACGTCACGGAGTTGTGGTTAACTCATACAGTCCTATTATCTGCCGTCTGTAGGCACGATCGATTCGGCTGCGCATTGCACTGACACTGGGCACGACTAAAAAACAGGACTGTATACAGCTGAATCCGATAAGAGAGAATCATGGCGTGGAAGAGTAGCATCTTATTTAGCGGAAATGAAACTGTCACGACGTACGCTGCCTAGTATTTTAAAATTAAGGTTAGCTTATTTTAGATGCTTCGTGTATGTGAAGGTATAGTAAAACCTACAATAACTATGCAATTCATCCTACTAAGGGCATAAGTTTTGATGTTAGAGTGTAAAATAAAGCAAGATGGCAGAAGTGGAAAGGCTTTGGACTTCTATTCTGAAGGTGCCGCGTTTGACTCTTTGTCCGAGAAGGCAACTAACCTGATTGAGGGTTTTACCTATCGAAACTACGTATTCTGAGATATTGTTGTTAAATAGACCTTAAAACTAGAAGTCATTCCCCACAAAATCGGATTTTGTTTATGCATTAAAATAGAAACATAGTTATTGTGACATTGTTTTAATCTTGAATCCCATTTAACTATGGAAACATAGTAGGCCCAGGCCTACCTCCATGAACTTCTCCGTTCACTTCGGTTTTTCTAGATCTTACACATTCGGTAGGACTCCTTGGGCGGGTGATAAGCTGGTCGCAAGGCCTCTACCTGTATACAAACACAGAAAAACGCATATACACAAACTAAACATCCATGCCCTGAGTGGGATTCGAACCCACGATCCCGGTTGCCAAGCGAGCGAAGACAGTACATGCCATGGAAACATGTACGGTCTATAATTTTTAACAATTTATTGTATTAAAGTCCCTTGATGGAATATTCCAAAAATGTAACGCCTTTCGTTCTTCAACGTCCAGAGATAATCCTCGTTTTAGAACAAAGGACTACACACTGAACAATTCTCGGTAGTGATATATTCACAAAAGGGAAAAGAGTAACAGACAAACGCACTGTTGGGAAGTGTTCACTGCATTTCGTTTACGCATGACAGTTTTTGTTCATGAGTATTCATTGCTTTGCAAATCGAGCGCTCAATTGCCAGAGGACAGTGTTACAGCAAAACGTTGAACAAAGCTTTCAACAGCTCAGCAACATTTTCCCCCTAAACCCTCTCACGTTCGGTTTTAGCCTGAAGTTCGAAACATAAAATGCACTGACAGATGTTCTACTTTTAACTTTTGACCAATTTTCCGGTCCGCATCAATTGTTTGTAGGTACTGTGTGCCGGCCGAAAAGAAAAAGCGCTAGGCATTGTTAGTATATGGGTAAGTAATTTACTCTAAATCAGTGATTGCTACAAACATTACCTGAGATATAACGTTTGTTATTCGCTAACTCTATGACTTCTATTCAAGAATAAGGGTAATAGTCCTATTCCGAGAGAAAACGCCTAAAATATTATAACATTAAGTAATATCAGGCTCATAATGAGATAATTCGAATGGAATTTATACATGCCAACACCAATACGGGCTGATCACAGTGCCCTCACGGTCTAAGGCATGAAATGTCTTCTCCCGCTAGAACACTGGGATCGTGGGTTCGAATCCCACTCAAGGTATGGATGTCTGTTCCGATATTCTGTGTTTGTGTTAGGTAGTGGCCTTGTGACGGGCTGATTCCACGCTCAAGGACTCCTACCGACTGTCTCAGATTAAACAACTGAAGTGAAGTGAAGCGAAGCGTTTCGCGGATGCCCTAAGCTCCAAGTGGGAGCAACAATAAGAGAAGATGAAGAAGAAGAAGACCAATACAGCATATAACACGTTGGTGGAAAAGTCAAAAGGAAAGAGACAATTAAGAAGACCTAGACGAAGGTGGGAGGATAATATTAAGGTAGATCTTAGAGAAATAGAATGGGGCGGCATGGACTGGATTCATCTGGTTCAGGATACAGACCAGTTGAGGGTCCTTGTGAACACGGTAATGAACCTTTGGGTTACATAAAATAATGGGAAAACTTTGAGAAGCTGAGCAACTTCCGGCTTCGCAAGGAGTCAGCTCCATGGAGTAAGTAAGTTAGTTAGCACCAGTACAACAGATGTAGCATAAATAAGTTCCATCAAAACCCGTCGAAGTTCATACGTATTGGGTCCATAACTGCCCTTAATAAAGCAGGAATTAAACCGATTCAAACTTACTCCTAGTGTTATTCAATAAAAAGTACTTTAAGACTTTATATTCAAGTGTGTGCCTCACACGGCTTTCGTACACTTAGCTGCAAAATCTCTGCATCAAAAATATTGTATATTCGCTATTCACGGAAACTTTCTCTGACGCTATTCTCGTCTGGAAAACGTGACAGGCTGCAGCCCCCTTGCCTCAACTCTCATTTCTCACCAGTTAGTTAATTTAACAGCTCTTTTCCACATTCAGACGACATAGAGTGTCGTATACTTGAAGGATGTATCCAAAACGAAGGGAAAAAAAGATCTTGGTCTATCGAAGAATTAATCTAGAACTTGTGAGAAAAAACACGAAACCCCCGATCTAGAACACATCTTTTGAATACAAAGCAGGATTGATAACTAGTACAAAGCCAAATTTGGTCCTAGTTTCGATTAACTTTTATTACCCTTCTACATAGATGCTACAAGCCAGAAGGTCGCGGGATCGAATACGGATGAGGTGGATCTTTGCAGTTTACCTATTCCTTCCAGCAGCACTGTGGGCCTGGGGTCGATTCAGCCTCTAACAGAAATGAGTACCATGAATATTCTTGGAATATTTTGAGAGGTAAAGGGCGGCCGGCGCTTATGGCTGACAACCTCACCGCCATCTGTAAGCCGATTGTCTAGAAAATGTGAGAGCCTCAACATCTCACAACCCTATGGGCCTCCACGGCCTGTTACGGGGATACCTTTACTTTTTTTTACTTAAATTACCCTTCAACATAGAAGAATCGCTGCAGATTAGCAAACAAAGCTATGAGCTTGTTACTGCAGCAAGAACAGTTCTTCAGTCAACCCAGGTTCTAATCCGAGATAATGGAACCGTTGCGTGATACTGACCACTAACATCCAGGTAGTGCTGAAGGTTAGAATGTATGGTCATACGCGCCGCATTAACGCCTTCACTCCACTGCGCATGGGCAAAGATAGCAAATTTATATTTCGCGCCTTATCATACGTTTTCTTCTTTCAGGTTCTAGAAATCTGATGAAGCTAGCAAGAAGTACGAGTATTCCATTCTCTCATAATTCCTACACGAATTGTGCTCCATATATTGTGCCTCCGTGCGAAACTCAACTAAACAGTTTCAAGGACGGACTATGTTTGTACAGGCTGAAGTAGCTCTATAAGCAGTTCGTGCTTAAGTCGCTCAACAAGCATTCCTGTCTGTAGGGTGGAAGAGCGCGAAACCGATGTGCTACTGCATGCACATTCCTGATTTAGACCAAATTCAAACAAGTCTGTATGAAACCTCGGATACTCCTGTTAATCAAATGAAACCAAGCAGAGCGGCAGAGAACACAAGCCCGAACTGGTTCAAACCACTTCATATGTTAAGGACGACATGAAAATAAGTGCTGTGCTTCATTCTACTAAATTTAATTACAAAACATTATGTCATAATCGTTAGCTTCTGAAAAGTGGTTATGTGTAGGCAACTTTACTTGTAGGGTTACTAATTAAAATGATATTAGAAAATAGCTTCCGTATGTTAATTCAAAAACGTATTAGGTAGATCTGTGTAAAGGGGGCTATCTACAGAGCTTTCTCTTTTCTTAATTTTGTTGAGGGGTTCACGGCTCTGCACTTCATGGCGACAGGTGCGCCGCTTGCTGCGAGGCGCGTACGAATTTTGCTGATGAATCAGCATGCCTGACAAAAGATAACTTTCGGAATGAAACAATTACAATTCAAAGATCACAGGAGGTGTTGAAAATGCTATCCCCGCTACACGTAGATATCTTTCGACACCAAAATGAAAAAAAAGGAATTCCCCGAAGAGAGCTAATAAATTCTTAGCAAAAGTGACAAATGTTTAATTAACTGTAAACATAAGCAACAGATAAAAATTGCAGTGACGGTGAAGTTTAGGGCAGATTACATTCAGGGAACGCTAGCATTCCGTTCAGTACTTGATTCGAAGTCCCCCGTATAAAAACTCAATGATTAAAATACAGGAAAGACGCGGTAGCATAGTTGGTTGAGGCGCTATATTACAAGCCGGAAGGTCGTGGGTTAGAGTCCTGATGGGGTGGAACTTTTTCAATTAACCTAATCCTTCCAGCCGCCCTACGGCCCTGGGGTCGACTCAGCCTCTAAATGAAACGAGTATCAGGAATCTTCCTGGGGAGTAAAGGGTGGCCGGCGCGTAAGCCTCACAACCTTACCGCCATCTGTGAGCCGATTGTCTGAAGAAAATATGGGAGCTTCGACGTCTCACAGCCTTATGGTCCATCACAGTCTGTTACAAGCATAGCTTTACCTTTTGTATACCTTTACCATATTTGTATTTTTATCCCGTGTGAGTGTATAAATTGATCTCTGATCCTTCCCTCTTAAGAAGCTGCTAATCGCTCAGGTGGTCAAGATATTTCCCGCCTAAATAACGTGATTTTTACTGCCATATTCACCAGATAAATGCAGTCTACTCTTTCATATCCTATTTCTTTAAGATTCATTTTAATATTATCCTCTTATCTACGCTTATTTCTTCCAATGTAATTCAGTCTAGTGAGTATTGGAAGGAGAGTAACAGCCTAATAATGTCAAAGTTAATCTAATTAGGTAACCTTCCAGACGTGTCTATAGGTTTAGACAGGATCTGTGTAAAGCTGAATGTTAGCTGCAAGAAGACATCTCAGAAAATGGAAACCGCCAGTAACTTTATCTTCCAACTTGTAATGATTTAACTCTTCAGATTTCCTACTGAATTGGGTTCGTTATCTGAATCACTGAACATGGCAAATAGACTAAAATGTGAGTTTATATACCCAGAGATGGTGGAGGTGCCTTTCTACAGCAGTTTGCCCTTATTGAGCTAATCAGCAAATTCCGTGACGTGTATCCAGAATCGTCACGGCCACATAATTCTGCCACTGGACCCTACCGTTATCTACCCAGCTCACGTCCTCACGGTTCAATTCCCTTAGATTTCTCTCGGTTATCCGATCACACAAAACTACATTTCCCAGTCAATTTTTCCGTTATGCTTCCCTGCAAGCATTTCATATGTATTTTATTCAGAGTCTGATTCGTGCTACATGCCTCTCCTTAACTCACGGCAGGAGGACACGAGCAGATTGGCTCAAGCCGTAACTCTTCTGGCTTGTATTTGGGAGGTGCTTAGTTCGAAACTCGTCCGAGATACCAATGATTCCGACTGAAGTCTCTCATGGTCTCCTACAGCCCCTCGAAGCAATGAGTACTGCCTCATATTATGTCACGAGTGCTTCCTTCAACACCCTTCCACTTTACAATTGCTGATCATTCTACTGTTCAGTGCTCTATGAGTTGCTGACAGCGTCGTTAAGGAAACCATGAATAAATTAAGAAAATGTGAAAGCTAAAAATTATACACTCATCACTTCTAGTCTACAAAATTTTATGGGAGAGTTTTCATGAGAAAATGTCATTTAAAAAAGCACAAAATTGCTTTTAAGAATGAATATCGAATCTGATGGAAAAGAAATCAAATGAAATACAGAAAGGCCGCTTAAACTATAAATATTAACAGAACAAAAACAAATTTCGTGGCCTGTAGTCCTCAAACGAACTATACCAAAGGAGCGACCGCAGCTTGTCGGCGAAGTTAGTGCAAATTTCTGCGGATAGAGAGTGTCACGTGATCAGTGCAACGGATATTAAGAATCGCGGGTTTACCACTATTATAGAATAAGACATTTGTAAGAACGTGCTAGAGAAGGCCGGATGGGCATTGACTAGGCCTATTTGCAATATTTTTCTACAAAAAAAAAAAAAGATCCCCACGGCCGTTAATCTCGGTTTTCTGGACAAGACGTATAAATACAACACAGAATAATACTTCATTTGATTCTGTTTCCAGAGAAATCATCCCTTATTAAAATAAATATAAAGAGGAATTAGAATAGATTTGCTTAGAATAAAAAGAAATTAACTTAGAAATGGTTTAGTTCTTATAATTGTTGTTATGGAGCGTTCTGTCTTCTGGAATATAACAACATGTAGTCTGTTGAAATTCAACCGACGTTTCGGGGAAACATATTCTCTCAATTGTCGAGGCTAAAGAGAAAGCGAGAAAGCAACATGAAACAGGAAGCAACTTCGGTTGAATTTCAACGGACTATACGGCGTCATATCCCAGGAGATAGTACTCTTCATAAGGTTTACAAATTTGTTACAACGCAGGACGATCTGTCTCATGCATATTTCCACTATAACATCATTGATATTAAAAATGTTATACTAATGGGCATTGCACCACTAATCAAGGAGATTTTTAAAAAGTGTACATATGAAATTTATTGTACACATTGCATTAATGAAGCTATTTTATGCTCAGGAAATAATGATGTCGACCATATTAGTGAAGTGGTTCTTAACAATATTGACGAAAGAACAGAAACAACAGACTCCCTTCCATACAGGATTTATGTGCACTTCTTATAGGGTCTCATATCAAGGTGACTAATGACAGTAGGCATACGTATCCACCACAGGCGTTAGTATTATTTTGTTGATAAATACGCTTTATATTAACAAGAGGCATATACTAAGGGAGTCTACAAGAATATTTTCCGTTAATATCAATGGTAAACTTGAGGTATTAATATATCAGTCCCATTTGTTATGGGTTACCTGATCCAGAGAAAACCTTTCCTCATAAGAAATACAATCCTAACTTGGTCATGACCTATTATATACGTTCATGCAACGTATTAACAAATATACAGGGTGTCCCAGGAGGAATGGTCAAAACTTCGGGAGGGTGTTCCTTATGTTAAAGTATGCCGATATAACCCAAAACACCTATGTCCAAAGTTGAACGGTTACGGAGATAATGGCCAGAGAAGTGTGAAACTTTGACATGTGTTACACACTTGTTGATTACCAAATACATATTAAAACTGGCAGGAATATGTGGTTTCTGTAATGTTAATAATGTACGTAACATCAAACTAACTTGTGAGTGACATGAAGCCATAAAATTGAGGTAAAAAATACTCGCTTGCCATGTCATAATTGTCCTTAAGGTTTCCAAGCACTATACATGACTGGCAAGCGCTGACGTAACATAGCTGACTACATAACTGTATTAAACGTACATTCACGGAAAATCTCTTTTGGAATTTCGTTTCCATTATTTCATGTGGATTATTATGGGACCACGTATGCACATTTCGTAAATTATTTACACCATCAAGGGTAAAAGACGCCTCATCACTGATTAAATGACGCTTAACAGTTCGGGATGAGCTTTTATCCAGTGGCACAAATCCATACGCTGTACATGGTCGCCTGGTTCCAGATGTTGTACCCTTTGATCATGGTAAGGATACAACTCTTCATCATGTAAAGTTCGTCACACCTGCATACGTGATACGCCGATACGAGAGGCCATTCTACGAGTGGACAGACGCGGACTTCTCTGAACAATCTCAAGAATGTTCTCTCGTGTGTTTATCATTTGTACATCCTCCCTTTCAGACTGCACAGAAACACTCGCAAGGGAACCAGTATCACGCAATGTCTGGTGAATTCGCGTAAATACACTTCGAGATGGAATCCTTCGATCGGGAAAACGCCTTTGGTAGTCTTCAACAGCAGCACGTGCATTGCCACCGCAAAATCCACACACATCACAATATTCAACGTGTGAAAACACAAAAGGCATTTCAGCAACTCCGCACAACTACACGTAATTTACCAAAAATTCACCACGCTGCCGCAACCTACTCTGTAGGCTCTGTAGGTAGCATATGAGCCACATGAGCTTACGGCTAGTGTGAATCACCGCACTCAAGAACAAACATAGATATTGCGTCTCAGCTGACAGGTATAGTGCGTGGACCCGCCAGAAGACCACACTTTTCTCGGGCCATTATCTCCGTAACCGTTCAACTTTGGACATAGGTGTTTTGGGTTATATCGACATACTTTGACATAAGGAACACCCTCCCGAAGTTTTGACCATTCCTCCTGGGACACCTTGTATATGTTACACTTCAATCCACTCTAATTCTAAGTCTTAGTTTTTAAGACTGCCGTGGGGATCCGTTGCGCTGACCACGCGACGCCCTCTATCCGCTAAAGTTGGATTGACTTCGCCGACAAGCGGCGGTCGCTCGGTCGGTCGGTGTAGTTCACTTGCGGATTACAGGCCACGGAGTTTGTTTTTGTTCGTTTCGTTTGGTCCCTTGTTGCACCATTTTTCTTCAGTGTTCACTGACATTTTACATGTAATTGTCTCGCAACAGTATTGTAGACCTTCTTTAATTTCCTCATTCATTCTCTTTGCTTTTTTGTTACAGTACAACCTTTAAAACAGTATCAACCATTGCACATAGTAATCAGATTCGAGGTATCTGTTATTATCACAGCTTCATTAACATAATTAGTAGATACAAGTTTATTTCCGTGACAATGCTCCAATTAGATTCGCTCAGCAACATCATTACGCATGTAGAATCTTGGGATTTAACTCCGTATGCCGCATCGTCTTTACTGAAACACTTCCGTACTTACTTAGTGTACAGGCAAGGAACTAGTTCTCCTCAGGAAATTGTCTGTGATCTATTTCCTGTTACTGATCTCTATTAAATCTTGATTCCGTTGTATACCCTACACCGAGATCGGTGTTACTTGTCATTATACAGAATATAGTTCAAGCCATACGAGCACAGATAATGTCCTATCGCAAAGCTAGCACATCTAGTTAATTATACACCAGAAACAGCAACGTACGTTCCTCACGAAGGTAATTCCGGCTTACCTCCAGACTCTTCACTGTTAGTGGCAATATAAAATGGAGCTTACAGTGACTTATAGCCTACAGAGAAAAAAGTATTGTTATCATAAAACCAGACTTCCTAATTGCATCTCATAGCGGAACCAGATAAATCCAGTCCATAAATCTCCATCCTATCTGTCTAAGGTACATGTTAATATATTTTTTCCCCTTGGCACTACAGCCCCAGTGGGGCTAGGCCTACCTCCATGAAATTCTCCGTTCACTTCGGTTTTTCTAGATCTTACACATTCGGTAGGACTCCTTGGGCGGGTGATCAGCTGGTCGCAAGGCCTCTACCTGTATACAAACACAGAAAAACGCACACACACAAACTAAACATCCATGCCCTGAGTGGAATTCGAAC
Organism: Cryptotermes secundus; assembly: GCF_002891405.2. NCBI lineage: Eukaryota > Metazoa > Arthropoda > Insecta > Blattodea > Kalotermitidae > Cryptotermes > Cryptotermes secundus. The sequence goes on from NW_019718288.1 coordinate 136,871, forward strand.
CCACGATCCCGGTTTCCAAGGGAACGAAGACAATACATGCCTTCGACCGCTCGGCTACCGTGACCGGCACATGTTAAAATTATCCCCCCACAAAGGTCTAGATCTTCCTACTGGTTTCTTTGCTTCTGGCTTTCCCACCATTCCTCTACTACCCCATACGTGCTACAGGCCATGCCCATCTCATGCGCCTTTCAGCAGACTACATAGCTTTATATCCCAGAAAGGAATCTTCATAACCACTTTTGTGGGAACCTCAAATTCCATTAACAAAGTGGGAAGACCAGGCTTAGGATTAAGGATTACAGTAGAATGGATCTTTAAAACGGGTGTATGAAGATGTCATCAGGAGTCATGTGGCTCAGGATAAGGTCCAGTAGTAGTCTGCTGAGAACAGGGTAAGGAAATTTATCTCAAATACAGAGAGAGCTGAGAGAACATCTGCTTCTCGTGAATGTATTTTCACCATGGAGTTATTTAATTTGTATGTGTTTAATCAATTAACAGGCCAATGTGTTTGTTTGGTTGGTTAGTTACTTCCTCAGTCAGCCAGTCAACCAGTCAGCCACTATTCCTTTCCAGACTGAGAATTAGTTCGGTATAACGAAAGCTGGAGCAAACTGCGTTGCCTCACACGTAGCAAACAAGGTATTATTGATTTCCTGGTGCTCCAATAACAGAGTAAGAATGTCAAACAACAATGCCACTCAGAGTGAAATGTATTGCACGTTTCCACTTTCACCCCTTCCTTTTTGCCCTCTTATGAAAGAGAAATGAAAAATGAACCTGAGTCATGGCAAACAGTTTCCTATTGGGAGGCTGTGGAAACGGATTTTTTTTTTGTCGAACCAATGGGTTGTGAAGACGTAGGGGCGCCTGGAAATTTTGGAAGTGTAAGGGGGACGCTGGGCCGGTCACGGTAGACGAGCGGTCTAAGGCGTGCACTGTCTTCGCTCGCTCGGAAGCCGGAATCGTGGGTTCGAATCCCACTCAGGGCATGGATGTTTGGCTTGTGTGTGTGTGCGTTTTTCTGTGTTTGTCTACAGGTAGAGGCCTTGCGACGAGCTGATCACCCGCCCAAGGAGTCCTACCGATTGTGTAAGATCTAGAAAAACCGAAGTGAACGGAGAAGTTCATGGAGGTAGGCCTAGGCCCACTGGGGCTGTAGTGCCAAGGAAAAAAATGGGGGAGTGACGCTAGTGGCGTCGTCATTTTACTTATTTTCTGTTATCAGATCCAAATTATGACCACGACAAACTCAACAGTATAACTTAACGGAGTTACTGGACATGTTTCTTTACTCGTTCTCTGCACAAGCGAGTAAAACCAAGGCGCATGAAGGAAAGGTTACGTCTGCCCTAATTGTGGTACGGGGAAAAGGCTTTGTGGAATGAACAACTTTCATTACGGCAAACAAACCTATTAGTATGTTGACAGCACATATTATTTTTCATGTAATCCCTTTTAAAAGACCTACTCTGTGGACTAGCGGTCAAAGTTCCTGACTACAGATCCAGAGGTCCGGGTTAGATTCCCGGTGCTACCACATTTTCTGAGAAGTAGTGAGTCTGGAACGGGGTGCACTCAGACTCGTGAGGATAATTGAGGAGCTATTTCAAGGAAATAACGGCTCCGGTCTAGAAAACCGAGATGAACGGCCGTGGGGATTCTTTGCGCTGACTACGCCACACCCTCTATCCGCTAAAGTTGGCACTAACTTCGTCGGCAAACGGCGGTCTCTAGCTTGCGGGCTAAAGCCACGGAGTGTCTTCTTTGTTACAGCTTCTGAAGTCGAAATGCACTGACAAAGTTGAGAATCAGGAACATGTAATCATGATATTACATCTTCCGGTTCAGTAACAGTACGGAAATTTCTTCACCAGCTGAGCGACTATTAGCTTCTAAAGAAGAACTCTACTCCATGGAACTAGATGGATTTGAAAGGAATCTGACAATGGTGTATACTGTACTTATTTGGCTTGTTTTGGACTTCATTGTTTTCTACAGACCGGGGTTTGTCCAGTGATTGAGACTGAGTAGGTTTGTCCTTCCCTACCCACTTGAAGACGGAGACAGATCCAGTCTCCGAAACTTCGTGGTCTTTTGTCTTTTACATACCAGACGATGGATGAAGTCCAAAATAAGCCAAAAGAAGTCCATGGAACTAGTTGCATAAAATGTTCTCTTCACCAAATAGTGCTAAGATAGTAAGAACAAAGGATTTAAGATTGGCGGATCATGTAACATGCATGACCATCAGAGATATTCATGTTTTTTTTAAAAAGAATTTTTAAGGGACAAGGTCTTTGACAGATCTAGGCATAGGTAGGGCATAAATATTATAAGTTTCTAGTGCTGCATATGCTATGGGGAGTAGATCTTCGGAACACGGTAAAGAACCTTCAGGTTCCATAAAATACTGGGAATATTTTTTATCAACTGAGCTACCATCATTTTTCTCTAGAAAGTCTTCGATTCGTGTAGTTCGTATCGCTTCAAGACCGGTTGACTCGCAATTCACTCCGTCTTTCTAGCCTCAGAATATCTGGCAGCTCGAGGAGAAGAAAGGCAGAATGGAGACGAGTTTTGCGGTCGTGACAATAGAACTTGACGTTAGAAAGTAAGATTTCCGGTGGCAGCATAACGAGACTACTTCCCTAGCCGCAGACGTAATGGAACTAGGCAACTTCAAGTAAGTGTGACAGTTGACAGCAGTATTTGTGCAACAATTCTCGCTTCCTGCATCCGTCACCTGTCTACGCTTAGATATCCTTGCAGAAATATATCTTATAAAACCAACAAGAATTTCTGCAACTTAAGCTATCCCTCTAACAGGCCATGAAGGCCCATAGGGTTGTGAGACGTTGAGGGTCCCACATTATCTAGACAATCGGCTCAAAGATGGCGGTAAGGTTGTGGGCCTTACGCGCCGGCCGCACTTTACTCCCTAGGAAAATTATTTAATTAATTCCTGGTACTCATTTCTGTTAGAGGCTGATTCAACCACAGGGCCATAGCGCGGCTGGAAGGATTAGGTCAATTCAAAAATCGTTAGCGTAGTTGGTTGAGGGGCTATGCTACAAGCAGGAAGGTCACGGGTTCAAGTCCCGATGNCGTCCACCCACATACGTCTTGGTGTCCCTAGTGTTCTCTTTCCTTTTGGCTTTCCCACCAATATCCTATATACTCGTACATTCCTCTTCTCCCCAATTCGTGCTACATACACTGCCCACCTCATCCTCCTTGACTTGATCATTCTAATTATACTTGGAGAAGAGTACAAGTTATGAAGCTCCTCATTATGCAGTTTTCTCCAACCTCCTGTCACTTCATCTCTCTTCGGTCCAAATATTCTCCTCAACACCATCTTCTCAAACACCATCTTCTCTCTCAGTCTATTTCCTCCCTTAATGTTAGAGACCAAGTTTCACACCCCTACAGAACCACAGGCAAAATTATAATTTGTATTCATTCATTCATCACTAATCTGTCAAGACGACAGGTCCACAGTCTCTTCAAAGACAGTTCCTCCACTTGATGCGATCTAGAGCTTTCTCCTTCAAATGAAAAAATCCTCTTCTGTCCCCAAGGTCATCCAATATCTTCTTACGTCTTCTTCCTCGTCTTCTGGTCACTTCTATCCGCCCCTCTATCTTTCCTTCAATAACTTCTCTTAGAAGGCAGTTACCGCGTAAGATATGACTAATTTTAATGTTTTTGGACAACAGACGAGAAGACAAAAGGTTTTGGACTGAATGATAGCAAGCATTGGAGAAATGAGTACCAGGAATTAATTAAATAATTTTCTTGGGGGTAGAGCGCGGCCGGCGCGTAAGACTGACAACCTTACCGCCATCTTTGAGCTGATTGTCTAGATAATGTGGGACTCTCAACGTCACACAACTATATGGGCCTTCACGGCCTCTTACAGGGATAGCTTTACTGTGTTAAAATTCCGAAGTTAATGCAATCCAGCATTGTGAATTTGTGGAAGATAATCTGTGTTCTGAAGGCGGCCACTTCATTGCATTTTTCAGATTAGTATCATCACTATCGGTGCTTCGTCATGTCCACGACATTACACTGGATGTCGCTCAAAACTCAAAGAGTACCCATGTTATCTTTGGTATAACATCATCTTGTACTACGGTCGAGCTCATCAGTCCATCTCTTTCCCAAACATGAAACATCTTTTGAGTATTTTGAGTAACTTTTTTTATTCGAGAAAGTTACCAGTCAGTTGCAAAGCTCCCTCTTGGAGGACCAGTGTTTTTATTCAGGAGTTTCTTCCCTTACACTGGTTGCCTACAGTTGCTAACGGTCCCTGTCTACCCGTCACGTAACCCTGGGAGGGAGCCCTTACCAGACGCTACCCCCAGAGCCAGTTCGCATAAGTGACGGTCAGCACTTGTATGTATATATGTCTCTAGCTGCAAAATGATTTATTGTATTGAAAAGCAAATATTTACAAAGGAATTGAACACACGCAAAAATTCCAGTATATATTTGGAGCAACAAATATCACTTTGACAAGGAAAAATGCGCAGTTACACTTCTATATAACCATGACACTGCCGTGCGTGATGTATGGGCTCTTAGACGAAAGCTGAAGGAAGGTTGAAGTAAGAGGGATGAGGTTTGCGCAGCATGTAGCAGGACAAGGAAAGGGAGCAACGAAACGAGGACACGACTATGGACGAGGAAGTCTGACAGACAAATACACAAGGAAGAAAGAAAAACTAAATGGAACATCAGCAGAGGATACCATCATAAAGAGCTTCCAGGCAATTGACATATTACCAACCGACAAGAACTAGTAGTCCGGGGAGACCAAGAAGAAGATGGCTTGTAGGCGGAATGCGATAATAAACTCCGCCTTTGCAGATTAATATTATTAAATCAAGGGGGATGAGGTGGGCAGGGCATATGGCTCGAATGGGGGAGAGAAGGAATGCATATAGGATACTGGTGGGAAAGCCAGAAGGAAAGAGACCACTGGGAAAACCAAGACGTAGGTGTGTGGACAATATTGAAATGGGTCTTAGAGGTATCGGATGAGATGGTATGGATTGGATTGATCTGACTAGGGATATGGACCATTCGAGGGCTCTGGTGAACACGGTAATGAGCCTTCGGGTTTCATAAAATGCTGGGAAGTCCTTGAGTAGCTGCAGATTTTGCTTCTTCTCAAGAAGGGCTCAGTTCCATAAGTAAGTAAGTAAGTTGAACACATGCGAGATTCTAAGTAGAGGGCCTGCTTCTGATATGAGCTGAATACACTTGGAATCTGCGAGATACAACAACATCAACGCGTGACGGTAGCGACTGTGGTGGTGATGAGACACTCATATTTTACAGACATTTCGGTTTGTTTATATCACCTTCCTAACTTCTTGATTTATGAAAGGGAAACGATTCTAGTGTTTGAAACGTATACTAAAAAAAAAATGTAAAGGTATTCCTGTAACAGGCCGTGGAGGCCCATAGGGTTGTGAGATGTTAAGGTTCCCACATTTTCTATACAATCGGCTCATAGATGACGGTAAGGTCAGCCTTACGCGCCGGCCGCCTTTTACCCCCAAGAACATTCCTGGTACTCATTTCTGTTAAGAGTCTGAGTCGACCCCAGGGCCATAGTGCGGCTGGAAGGGTTAAGTCAATTGAAAAAAAAAACAATGACCTCATCGGGACTTGAACCCGCGACCTTCCGGCTTGTAGCATAGTGCCTCAACCAACTACTCTACCGCGTGCCCCGAAACATGTATACATACCTTTAAAAATATAATATTATACGTTACTAGAATTCAAGTTGTAGTAAAAGGTAAAGCTATCCCTGTAACAGGCCGTGGAGGCCCGTAGGGTTTGAGATGTCGAGGCTCCCACAATTTCTCTAGACAATAGGCTGAAAGATGACGAAGTTGTCAATCTTACGCGCCTGCCGCTCTTTACCCCAAAAAGATCCCTGGTACCTATTTCTGTTAGAGTCTCAATCGACACCAGGGCCATTGTGCGGCTGGAATAATTAGGTCTTTTTAAAAAATCCTATGACCTCATCGGGAATCGAACCCACGACTTTCCAGCTTATAATATAGTGCCTCAACCCAGTGCGCTACCCGGAGCATGCGTTTAAAATTAGAAGCTGCTTTCGTTTGTATCATGTTGACAATAAATATATTTGCCTGCATTTACTGAGACAGTTCCAGAGGCATAAATCAAGTCCCGATTGGACTATTCACAGATTAATTCCGGAACAAATTTCATATTAGTAGCTGAATTCGTAATCACGTGCACTGGTTCCTGTCATTATATTTTGCTTCTGACGAGACTTCGCCTGGCTCGATTGCTTCTTCGTAGCTGTCGTCACCTATCCTTCCTCTTTCCCGTCCATTTTGTTTGTCACTTTCACGGTTAACATCTGGGTCAGCACATGTCAGAAGTGTCACTACTAACTCCATTGAGCAGAGCTCTTCATGAGTTTAAGGTCTTCTGGGGTGTGACGCCGTAGATAGGCGCCAGTGTTTCTGAGAAGCCTCCTGAATTCGTCTTCATGGCAATTATATGATATTGTCGGCAGCAGGTACATCGAAACACTGGTACGGGGCTACACGGCGCCATAATCCGCAGACTGTGACATTAATATCTGCAGTCGTGAAAACTCCAAATTTCGTATGAGTTGATAGTTGCTCAGGTAATCAAGAAATTACTCGCTTTGTGCGGAAGCCAAATATTCATTGCCAAGTTTACTAGAGACAGCCAATGGATCCCCTCTTGAGCCAACTGAATTCGTTCCGCATCCTTAAATCAAGTTTATCTAATATTAATATTATTAATTAATTAATTAATATTATCCTCCCATGAACGCTTATTTCTCCCTACCGATCTCTTCCCCTTAGGTTTTCCGACTAAAATTATGTATGCATTTTTTCGTCTCATCTCTATATGCTACATGCCACGACACATCTCATTCTTCTTGCTAAAGGTAAGGTAAAGCTATCCCTGTAACAGGCCGTGAAGGCGCACAGGGTTGTGAGACGTGTTTAGGCAGTCGGCTCGCAGATGGCGGTAAGGTTGTCAGCCCTTTAACCCCAGGAAGATTCCTAGTATTCATTTCTATTAGAGGCTGAAGCAAAGGCCGCGCCATAGCCCTAACGGTTAGTCGCTGGCTTCCCACCACGGCGGCCCGGGTTCGAGCCCGAGCCTGGAAAAGTGGGATTTGTGGTGGACAAAGTATCGCTGGGGCTGGTTTTCTCCGAGTACTTCGGTTTCCCCTGCCAATCTTCATTTCACCAAATTCTCCATCATCATAATCATTCGGGGCAGGTAGGGGTCAATCAGTGGCCGCCATGCCGACTGGACCCAGTTGGACTCCACCCCCCACTAAGCGAAAATCTGCTAGACCTTCGTCTGGAGACGGTTATTCACCTCACCCCATGCCGACAAACACTGGCGATGCACTGGAAGGGAGCCCAGGTGCAGTAAAATGGCTGAGATTTGCGTACAACTATCTGCTTGACTTGGCCACGCCATAGCTCAAGCTGTTAATCGGTGGCTTCCAACCGCGGAAGCCTGGGTTCGAGCCCGGGTCTGGTCAAGTGGGATTTGTGGTAAACAAAGTGGCGCTGGGGCGGGTTTTCTCCGAGTACTTCAATTTTTGGGCATGAGACCAGTTTTCGTAACCATACAAAACATCAGACAGAATTAGAGTTTTTAAAGTTTTTAATCTGTACGTTCCAACCATATAGGAGATAGGAAGACAGAAGATTCTGAACTGAATTGTAATGGGGTTATAGTGCTCATATAACACTACTCGCTCTTTGTCATTATTTCACCTTTGAACTTTTGTAGATTTGTGTTGGGTGCTATTATTGTCGAGCGGCTGAGGGAACCGAGCGTAGTATCATATTTCAGGATCTGACATCTTCATTATGGAAGACTGACCGCTCAGGTATTGTATTCCCGGGTCCTTCAAATCTCTCTTACTGAATGCCTGACTCCGGAAAACCGGAAGGTCCAGAGAATATCTTGGGCTCCTTTCCAGTTCATCGACAATGTTTGTGGGCATGGGCTGAGGTGAGTAGCCGTTTCCAGATTTAGGTCTAGCAAATTTTCGCTTAGTGGGGGTGGAGTCCAGCTGGGACCACACGGCACGGCGGCCACTGATTGGCCTATTGTAGCCTGCCCCGCGTGATTATGATGATGGAGAATTTGGTGGAATGAAGATTGGCAAGGGAAGCCGAAGTACTCGGAGAAAACCAGCCCCAACGCCACTTTGCCCACCACAAATTCTACTTGACCAGACCCGAGATCGAACCCGGGCCGCCGCGGTGGGAAGCCAGCGACTAACCGTATTACGTCGTGGTGATGGGAGGTGTGGAGGTAACCCTCCTTGCCACCACCTATTATTATTCTTCTGCGACAGGGGTGGATTGGTTGTCTCACCGCTGTCACTATCTTGTTAGGCCGTAGGGGGGGGGGGTCAAGTAAATTTACAATCACTGACGTAGCTGCCGCCTTGGCATGAGTTTGCAAGTCTCCTACAGGATTCAGGAGATGTAGGAGCATTACGAGGCACGCGGTAGCGTAGTTGGTTGAGGCACTATGTTACAAGCCGGAAGATCGCGGGATCGAATCCCGATGAGGTCATTGGATTTTTTTTTCAATTTACCCAATCCTTCCAGCCGCACTCTGGCCGTGGGGTCGACTCAGCCTCTAACAGAAATGAGTACTAGGAATATTCTTGGAATATTCTTAGGGGCAAAGGGTTGCTGGCGCGTAAGGCTGACAAACATACCTCCATCTATGAGCCGATTGTGTAGAGAAAATGTGGGAACCTCAACATCTCACAACCTTATGGGCCTCCACGGCCTGTTACAGGGATAGCTTTACTTTACCTACTTACCCTTAAGGTTAACTGCCGTGTTTACAGCAGTCCGTGACCAGAAACTATCCTAAGCCAGAAGAATACACTCTAGATACATATACACTGTCTCCGTAAGATCTAGTTCAATCTTCACATCTGCACCTAGGTCTCTCAGTTGATATATTCCCTTCAGATTTTCGCAACAAATTTTAATATACTTTGTTAATTTATATACAGTTGCGCTACATGTTGTGCCAATATATTATCCTTGACCTAACAGCCATAATAATAATATGTGAGTATTACAAACTATTACGTCAGTTTCTCTACTTCCTTGTCACCTCGAAAGTAAATACTACTAACGTCTCGAATATCAGCATACCACTGTCGCTCAGGTCAGATAATATGCCGATATGTGATAATGCGCACTATCCAGGCGGAATACGTCGCAACACGGCATCGATAGCAGAGGGAACCACGCTGATCCTGTCAATTCTCCGACATGATAAGCGCCTTGGAGACCTAATCATGAATCAGGCCGTAATTACATTCTGTCATCCCCAGACCTGTGGAATATTCAGCACTATTTTACTGATATCTCAGTACACAGAGAATGAAAATGAAACATGACCTCTTTCCACCAGGGGAAGGCATAAATCTCAAGTACAATGTGAAATTAAATGCAAATGATCCCACAGATAGGAAATGGAGAATGGTTAAAACACACAAATCTATCCCTGTAACAGGCCGCGGAGACCCATAGGTTTTTGAAACTGTGAGGCTTCACGTTGTCTAGAAAATCGGCTCACAGATGGCGGCGAGGTTGTCAGCCTTAAGAGCCGGCCAGCCGGAAGCCCTTTACCCCCACGAAGATTCCTTGTACACACTTCTAATAGAGGTCGAGTCGATCTCCACAGCCATAATGCGGCCGGAAGGATTAGGTCAACTGGAAAATCCACTGACATCGGGAATCGAACCTGCGACCTTCTGGCTTGTGGCATATCAGAATAGCTTGGGGGGTTAATAAACATAAACGTTATGATTTATCGCCTCTCGGTTCCTGTTGTCTGGGAAACAATAAAATCTACTAATAATTCAGATACACTTACGTCATTACTCAGTATATTCAGGAGACGTCTAGAAAGCTGCACGCCGCAAAACAAGGCAAAACTTTGTCCTATATGACGCTGGTACAACTGGCACTAATTTCTGGCTAACTCCGTGAATACGAGTCTTTGTTGAGCAACCAGGAGTTTCTCGGCCACTCAAAAGTCCCCAAGGTTCATTACCGTGTTCACATGAGTCCGCCACTGGTCTCCATCCTAAGCCAGTCAAGTCCAATCCATAACCACATCTTATTTCTCTAAGATACGTTTTAACATTATCATCCCATCCACGTCTATGTCATCATAGTGGCCATTTTCCCTTTATATTATTCCTACCAAGATTCTATATTCACTCCTCCCCATGTGTGCTGCATGCGCTACCCATATCATCCGCCTTGACTTAATCAGTGTAAGTATTGTCATGTTTCCAGGTAAAGCGAAAAGAAATTAATGGGTTCCGGATTAAATGAAGCTGTTTATTCGATAAGTCGTTTACAATTACAAATACAGTCTCTCAGAAATAACGTCTTCTAGCCGATGCGACCTGACTAATCCGTCGTCTCTCACGTTTCGTCTTCTGGTTCTTGGCTGAGCTGGTTTCTTCTGCTCTCAGTTCTGCTCCTTTCGCCTCTGGTCTGAGTTCTGCCCTGTTCTCAATTTTCCTATGTCCTCTGAGTCCACTCTGGCCTCCTCTGATCTGACCTCTCTGCTCTACCTTGATCTGATCTCCTCTCCGGTCTTTTCTGATCTCTGTTCTCCACTCTGGTCTTCTCTGATCTGATCTCCTTTCCGGTCTTCTCTGATCTCTGTTCTCCTCTCTGGTCTTCTCTGATCTGATCTCCGCTTCGATCTTCTCTGATTCCTCATCTTCTACAATTTACTTTCTTGAAGGGTTCCATTTCACGTGTTGGCTAATATCTTGGTAACTGGTCTATTTTTTGCCGCGGGAACGTGTTTTTATTTTTAGGTAAGACGTTGAATTTATCTCTAGCGTATTGGTTGCTACGGGAACAAAGCTTATTGAGCCGTTGACCGGCAATGGACGTCTCTGTATGTGTTGTCTCGGAAACGTGTTTTAATAAGCCGTTGTGTAGCAATGGACGCCCGCTCTGACTCAAGATATTCCGGCTTTTAGGCGGCACGCCACAGTATATTCGGCGCATAGTAGAAGTTATGAAGCTCCTCTTTATGAAGTTTTCTCCAGCGTTTCCTCAAACACCCTCAGTCTCCTTCCTTGTCTTAATATCAGTCAATGTTGTCTACTACGTCATCAAATTAGTATTTTGTTTCACATCACTATATTATGTATTGCCATTATGTAGTACAGAATGTGACTACATGGTATGGTATTGTAACCACAAATCAACGTGGTCAGTCTAATGTCAGTAGTCATATTTCTGAGAAAATGTATAAAAATCCGACCTTATAAATGAAACCCGCGAAACACTTAAGCTTGACTGGGTCCGTGAGAATCGGCCCGCCCGTTACAAATTGCCTGTGAATAAGACGAATGAGATACGTTCGTGTCCTCGAAGTGAAGGAGCAAAATTCACTTCCTATTCTTCAACAGTTTCCGCAAGACAAGACAAACGGAGAGAGATTGGATCTGCTGTGGTTCCTTGGGGGGGGGGGCAGAGAATGCCCGGTTGCTACAGTAACAGTTGTCAAGAGGCAAACGTTTACTGCGCACAGATTTCTTGACTCATATAGTTGTGTAATTGTAGACACATCCCAACTGCTTTGTGTAGATACAAACAGAAATACAATAGAATACACAGAATTCTAGGTTTTTGGACCCTTTCCATCGTCCGGAATTCTAGGTAATAGAGGAAACGACGTTTCGGAAACTGGATCTGTTTCCGTCTTCAGGTGAGAAAAGGAAGACGGAAACAGATCCAGTTTCCGAAACGTCGTGTCCTCTATTACCTAGGATTCCTGACGATGGAAAAAGTCCAAAAACCCAGTCATTCTGTGTGTCATCCACCATCGTCAGAACCCAATAGAAATACAATGGTTACCCGATTTGCTTACTTTAGAGTTTCTATCGATTCTGGACGTTTCAGTAGCCTTGGTGTTCTTCATTCTATATACAGTGCCGCGTTTGCACGTGTACGATACCGTTGGACAAAGAGAAATGTGGATGCCACATCAGTTACAAAAAATTTCGGTTATGGCAATTGTCTTTTTTTTTTTTTGTTCATACGTATTTCCTACAATAACTAAAAATACAGACTAACTTTACGCGAAGAATTCTATCTTATGGGATATAACGTCATGTAGTCCGTTTAATGTCATCCGACGTCCCGGAGGAACACGCTGCCTTCGTCTTCAGAGTTCTTCTTGTTAGGCTTCTTCGACCCTGACGATGGAGGACTTTCAGCGGACTACAGGGTGTTATATCCCAGAAGAGAGGACTCTTCATAACAACAGCTGTGAGAACCTGAAATTCTACATAATTTCACACGCGTTTAGAAAAGCAAATAGCTCAGTAAATTCTGTAGAGTCTATTTGTTCTGTGGAGGCCCCGAGGCGACAGCCCCTGTCGCTCTCCCTTTAAATCCGACCCTGTCTAGATAAAATCCATTACTATAAATATAATAATTGAAAGATATGACATTGTGTACAGACAAATTATCGTGTTTCTAATTATATACTGAAATCTGTTTCAGTAAAAGATACACTTTAGTAAATTCTCCTCCACCGTGATTCTCTGTTGACGCTGATTCTCCTCTGGGGTCTTTATACCCCAGTGAAATGCATACTCTTGCCATACAACGAAGGGACTGTATAGTTCCTAACTGGCAGTAGAGTAAGCCCATGCTAACTGGGTCCCTTCTCACCGCATCACGGCGCTTCCTCAGGTTGTGGATGGAGGAGACGGACTCAAAATATGGAGGGTAGCTGCGAATATATGGAATAAGCAGTCGCGGGCAGCCGACAAGGGCTGATCTTTCAGCTTGGGAGTCGGACGTGGGTCTAACACCTTCTCACCGTAAAAATAAACATGTTACGAAATGAAAATTAAGTCAAGGAAGACAAAATTGTTAGGGAATGTAGCACGAATGGGAAGAAGAGTGATGCATATGGGATATTTTAGCGAGAGCCAGAAAAAAAGTGACCGTTAGGAAGACCAAGATGTAGGTGGACGGATAATGCTAAAGGGATCTTTGAGAGATAGGACGGGATTATATAGATTGGACTGATAGGAACGAACAAAATGTTGTAAAATTCTTGAGTAGCTGCACAACTGGCGGTTCCTCAAGAGGGCTAAGCTCCATGGACTTAGGTAGTTAGTCCAGTAAGCTCATTATTTTCTTCAGGCAGACACTGATATTGAGTGGTAAGGGAAAGTTCTCCCTGTGTTTAATTAATTAAACACCAAGCCATGAAGACATATGGGGGAATTGAGGTATAGCTTCATCATTCTTGACCTCGGTATATAATGGAGCCGCATGGTCAGATTCACGCCCCGGCCGCATTACTCACAAAAAAGAAGAATCCCTAGTAGCCATTGAATAGGAGACTAGGATACCCCACAGCCGGTGTGGACGTTATGGAGAAGAGAAAACCCTTGGGTATAGAGGGATATCACGTCAAAACTCCTCCAGTTCGACCGCCAATGAGTTTATGATGTGAACACTGCCCACATCCACACGGGGACAAGAACCCAAGAGCAGATTCAATATTAACAAGAGTATAGTTATAATTATTTGTTTTTTGAAAGGAAGAAAGAAGTAGAAACAAGGAAGCTGGAGAACATTGCAGAATGAGGCAGCCTGATAATCTCCATTCTTCGTCAAATATTATTAGGATAAAACATCGAAGGAGTTGGGCCTATTATGCAGCACGTACTCGTGATACAAGAAATGAACACAAAATTTTAGCCGGAAAAAGCGAAGGAAGAGATCACTTGGATGACTTAAGCTTGAATGCGGGAACAATTATAAAACGTGATGTACGTGAACGGGTTGTGAGGGAAGGGCCTGCACAAAAATATAGCCATTTTGACAACTGTATATTTTAGTGCGCTAATTTGTCTCGACCTTAACTTACGTTTTGTGAAATACAAGGTCCGTATCTCTGGGACATTTGCTGAAACAAGTACCTAACGTATTTCGTTACACGTTCTTACAGGAGTTTTACCTCAAGATAAAAGGTAAAACTGTCCCTGTACTTAACTAATTAAGCACTACGCCATGAAGGCGTATGGGGAAATGGATATATAGACCCACGTTTTCCTGACCTCGGAACTCGTTGGAAGTGAGTAGTCAGCTTCACGCTCCCGCCGCTTTACCCCCGGGGAAGGACCCCGCATTGGATGAACCCCAGAGCCGGTCTGGATGATATGGAGAAGTGAAAAGTCTTTAACACACCGGGACTCGAACTCCGACCCCTCGGTCGTCCAGCGCGTAGGTGGTCGCTATGCCGACTATTCTATCCCGGCTCCTACAGCTTACTGCACAATTCGAAATACACAAATTTTGAAATTGTTAGAGATGAGGGAAAATGAAGGCTTGTAGGATAGTATGTTTTATGATATGCAAAGTTTAGTTTGTTGAGCCAATGATCTGATAATCCTGCCATAAGGCCCCATCTTACGTCGCTTAAACTTATTTTTCTTATATTATTGTTGACACAGTGGGAAAATAATCCCCGTTATCATCGCCAGAATCCGGGATGGCGCTGTCTGACAGCACTGCTGTCCTGCGGCCACTAAGAAAGGCAGACAATAGTCTGACGTGTGCAGTGATATTTCTGCTCAGGGACTTGCCTGTCAAGGCGAATGGCGAAGTTTCTTACTCTTTACATACTACTCGTATTATTCTTTCTCTTCTTACTGTCTCTTGCTTTTGCCTTTGAAATTGCCTTACTTATTATTTGGTTAAACATTTAGCTATGAAACACAGAGGTACTGAAAAGTACCCGAGACCATCATCACAATCCCCTCTTGAGCCTAAGCCTTCCTTAGAAAATCCTGCCAGATTTGTCTATTCCCGGTTATGTGTCGCTAACAGAACATTTGGTTTTCACTGTTTAGATTTCACAATAGTAATTGTTTTAGAGAGCAACGTCGTCTTGCGTCCAACACCCAACCTGGAGGACCAGGTCTTTGTATTTATGTCCTCCAGTGGCAGGGCGTCCCAGTTACACCCCCAGGCACCCGGGTTCCCCACTCGTCGCCTTCTGTTAGTTAGTTAGTTATTGGAGAGGGTGGGTTTCCCCAGGCACTTAGACCTGTATTGGTCCATTGTGCTTCCCTCTATGATTTCTATCAGTCTCTATATCCTACTAGTACTGGTGCTTACCATCAGTCCCGCCCAGCCAGCGAGACCGGCTCTACTAGCTGAGAGGTATCTATAATGCTTCCCCCATCTACCAGAGGTATTAGAGACTGCTGTTGGGCGGGAAACGTCCGTAATTTGGCTCAGTGACCTCCTTTGGAGATATGAGGTTCTTTTACGTGCCGTAAAGCTACGGCACGGGACCCACGGCTTAAAGTCCCTCCCGGAGGACTTGTTCCCTGAATTTTTCCGCCCTTAAAAATTCGACGACCTCCGCCGGGCATTTGAACCCGCGTACCACGAGTCATGAGGTGGGAACGTTACCTCTAGACTACGGAGGCCGCTGTCGCCTTCTGTTACTCGCAGGACTACGGCGGAGATATTCTAACCCCCTCCACACGGGGAATATTCTACAATAGATAAAAAAGGTAAAGCTATCCCTGTAACAGACCGTGGAAACCCATAGGGTTGTGAGACGTCGAAGCTCCCACATTTTCTAGACAATCAGTTTATAGATAGCGGTGAGCTGTCAGCCTTAAGCGCCGGCCTCCCTTTACCCCTCAGGAAGATTCCTGGTACTCATTTCAGTTAGAGGCTGAGTCGACCCCAAGGCCATAGTGAGGCTGGAAGGATTAGGTCAATTGAAAAATATCCAATGACCTCGTCGAGAATTGATCCCGCAACCTGCCGGCTTGTAAGATAGCGCCTCAACCAAGTACGCTACCGCGTGTCCCCTATTCTACAGTAGAGAGTTTATTTATTTATTATGAAAAATAACGTAACAGTTCGCGTCTTCTTAGATTAGGGTAGGCTGTCCCAAGACATGAACTGGAGTCACGGTAAAATAACATTGCACGATATGTGTCAGATCCAGACACCTTATGCAGTACAATCCTATCCATCTTCGTCATGCGAACACCTTGCTCACGTCATTACATTAAGCCGGAAGCAGTCGCAACTGAATACATCGCTCATGGCAACTTCAATTTTCAGCCATAGAATATAAATCTGTGTGGTGGAGACTGCCCTATCTTATCGCGAAGAGTTTCTGTTAATAATCCATGGCGCTTGAACGCTCAGTCGAGAACTGTCTCAATAAAATTAGCCGTTAGGTGAAGCTATGGGCACGTTTCCCAGCCAATGTACTCCCGCGATCCTTTTGAGCTGTAGTAACGTGACACTGAGACAACACGTCATGCTACAGAATTTCTTATACAATATACGTCATAATTTCTCACTTGCCACGTGACACATGGTCTTCTTTCAGCTGATGAGTGTATCTATTTTTCCTTATTTTTCAACCACAGTCCACTCAGCGTTAATAAATAACTCACCAATAGTTACCAGTTGTGAACGGAGTTCATGGAGGTAGGCCTAGGCCCACTGGGACTGCAGTGCCAAGAAAAAAAGATAGTTACCAGTTATTTATTTCTCTAAAATCACGACTTATAACGAAATGATCATGATCAAGTAGACATTTTTCAGAAATAAAAAGCGTAGTGAATTGCTTATTACTAGTAATTACTGATATCTATGAGATTGTGCGAAAGGTTGATTAATAATAAGGCTCCTCAACACAACAGAATGCAAAAAGTAACTCCATAGAGCTGACCCCTTCTTGTGTAGCCGCCAGCTGAGCAGCTACTTAAGATTTTCACAATATTTTATGGAATCCGAGGGTTCATTACAGTGTTCACAAGAGCCCCTCCACTGGTCCCTATCCTAACCCACATCAATCCCGTCCATACAAACTCCGCGGCCTGTAGCCAGCAAGCGAACTATACCGACCGAGCGACCGCCGCTTGTCGGCGAAGTTAGTGCCAACTTTTGCGAATAGAGGGTGTCGCGTGGTCAGCGCAACGGATCCCCACAGCCGTTAATCTCGGTTTTCTAGACCGAAGCCGCTATTCCCTTGAAATAGCTCCTCAATTATCCTCACGAGGCTGAGTGGACCCCGTTTCTGACCCACTACATCTCAGAAAATTTGGTAGCGCCGGGAATCCAACCCTGGACCTCTGGATATGTAGCCAGGAACGCTAACTAGACCACAGAGGCGGTCCCCGTCCGTACAAACCCATTCTATTTATCTATGACCCATTTTAATATTATACTCCCACCTACATCTAGGTCTTCCTAGTGGTCTCGTTCCTTTTGGCTTTCCCACCAAAATCCTTTATGCATTCTTCTCCCCCATGCGTGTTACTTGCCCTACCTGTCTCGTTTTCCTTGAAAAACGAATAAACAAAATTGTTATTGAAACCTAATTACATCATCCACCATTACAAAAACCCTCCATTGAACATTGTCCTGAGCCAATTTAATAGAGTTCCTTCGTTCATCACACATTTCTCTAATTACCATCCATGGGTATATCTCATGAGGTTCAGATCAGTTAGGTTTCGTATCTCTGGAGGTCCAGTTAGGTTTCGTAACCAAAATATTCCTCCTCCTTTGCGTGTTACACGCATGGTCCACAGTATCAGTGCTCTCGTCCTCAGAATATTAAGTGAATATAAAAGATTACAGCTCCATGTCATTTTGTCATTCCCTTGTCAGTTCACTTCTTCGAAAGTCTCAACATTCTCCTCTCGTAAACTTCTTCTCCCGTGCGAGTAAGTAACCGAGTTTCACACCCATAGAACAGCACGTAAAATAAAGGGATCAGTTTAACGAAGGTTCTAGTACATTTTACATAAGTTTTAATTGAGATTCTTTAGGAGATTATATGAGATAGTTTCTCTCTGAAGACTGCGTCAACGCCCCATACAGCATTTTATAATCTGTGTTGTTATTAAGAGTTTTGAAAAGTTTGGTAGGATATCCAATCGCTTGTCTTCCTAGTAATTTCGCTTCAAAGATGAGGTCACGAACCAAGAACAGTTCGGTAGTATCATGCCACATTAACATAACCTACTTACTTAATTACTTACTTACTTACTTACTCACTCTTGGATCTGAGCCCTTCTTGAGGAGCCGCCAATTATGCAACTACTCAAGAATTTCCGAGCATTTATGGAACCCGAAGGTTCATTCCCGTGTTCACAAGAGTCCTCCAATGGTCCATATCCTAAGCCAGACCAATCCAATCCATACCATCCCATCCTATCTCTCTGAGATCCATTTTAATATCGTCCACCCACATACGTCTTGGTGTCCCTAGTGGTCACTTTCCTTTTGGCTTTCCCACCAATATCCTATATACATTATTCTTCTCCCCAATTCGTGCTACATACCCTGCCGACCTCATTCTCCTTGACTTCGTAATTCTAATTATACTTGAGGAAGAGTACAAGTTATTAATGTCCTCATTATGCAGTTTTCTCCAACCTCCAACCAGTTCAAAGTAACTAAATCCGTGAAGCTGAGTGCTTCGTGAGAAACTGGTGGTTAGTATATAGGATACGAGTTGTTAACAGCGGTGGTTATGTGTCACAACGCCGTGTAATCCGTTGAAAGTCGACCTTCGTTTCGGAGGAACATGTCTCCTCCATCTTCAGGTTCGAAAAATAAGCCAATCAAAGAACCAGAGCACAGCAGATAATTCTGAAGGTGGCTCTACTTGCTACCTGCTTCATGCTGGTTTCTTTGCTGGCGTATTCTTCGGTCCTCAAGATGGAGACAATATGTTCCTTTGAGACGTTGGTTGGTTTTGAACGAAATACACGGCGATGTATCCCAGAAAATAGACGTATTTATAATCATTGGAGTGAGAACCTCAAATCCTGTGACTCGGAATAAATTTGCATATATGACATACTTGCCGGTCACGGTAGCCGAGCGGTCTAAGGCATGTACTGTCTTCGCTCGCTTGGAAACCGGGATCGTGAGTTCGAATCCCACTCAGGGCATGGATGTTTAGTTTGTGTGTTTGTGTGTGTGTGTGTGTGTGTGTACGTTTTTCTGTGTTTGTGTACAGGTAGAGGCCTTGCGACGAGCTGATCACCCGCCCAAGGAGTCCTACCGAATGTGTAAGATCTAGAAAAACCGAAGTGAAACGGAGAAGTTCATGGAGGTAGGCCTAGGCCCACTGGGGCTGTAGTGCCAAGGGGAGAAAAATGACATACTTACGAGTGATACATTGTTCATACAAGAGCCGTATAAGGTTAAGTTGTGGATTTTCCTGGGTTTCTTTTTTCGTGGTGTCCACATATTTGTATAATTGTTTCTGAGGATACGGAGTGCATGAATCAGCAGAAGAGTAATATTTGGTTGCCTAACCACAGCACCGCCGGTCACGGTAGCCGAGCGGAGGCATGCACTGTCTTCGCTCGCTCGGAAGCCGGGAATCGCACTCAGGGCATGGATGTTTGTGTGTTTTTCTGTGTTTGTATACAGGTAGAGGCCTTGCGACGAGCTGATCACCGGCCCAAGGAGTCCTACCATATGTCTAAGATCTAGTAAAACCGAAGTGAAACGGAGAGTTTCGTGGAGGTAGGCCTAGGCCCAAATGAGGGCTGTAGCGCCAATGGAAACAAAAAAAAAAGCGCAGCACCATACAGACACAATGAGGGGACAGTACCGCGTAGTCTTAACGTCGGCTTTAGATTGTCCTTCCAGTACCAATTGGGACTTGGTTGGTCCCGGACTTCATAGATCGATAAAAAAAAAACCCTTCCAGGAATCGACCCGCACAGTCTGACTGACTGTACCATCACGACTGCATATTTTACACCATAGTCTTTAAATATTTTTCAACTGAAGGAACACCAAACTAGGCGCTAAAATTGTCAGGGCACACCATCAGTTCCTAAGGAAGAATTTTACAGTTAACAAACGAGTAATAAGATTGTGTTTACGAGTTCTAATTATGTGTTATTTTTTTAAATAGTGTTGATCATGGATTTAGACGATTTTTTTAATTCATCAATTTTTTTCCCGCTTCTTTTCGACTTTCCCCAACACTCCCGTGGGCCCATCGCGTCAAACCATTTTGCCGCGGCACACTCATAGAAAATCGCTGCTTTACACCTTATAAGTTCAAAATTTTTGTTAGCGTAGTAAGAAGTTTCTGTCTGAGTTTAACAAAAATTTTACTTCTTGAATAATGAAAATTATATCATGATTGGTTTTATGAAATTAGGGCATCAGATTAAGGACTGGATTCAACTGACTTAGTATAAGGTGCATTCCCGCCTTTTTGTGAACATGGCAACCAGCCTCCCAGTTCCATAACAGACGAGCAATCTGTTCACAAGCTAAACGACTAAAAACTTCTCATGGAAACCCTGCTCTATACAATTTTTATAAAGAAACTGCTTTGCATGGAGTGACCGCAAAGTACAGCCATAACTACACATAACACCTGTCATCAGGGCTCCTGGAATGAAGAGGCGCACTTATCGGCTTCCCGGGTTTGGCAACAGGTTGTGAATACCGCGCCGGGAATTGATTTCTCGCTCGCGCGCTCATATGACTGACATCGGCCCTATACACCATGTGGGGCGTGGCCCGTCCATGCACCGTGTATTGTTGTTTCCAAAAGCCCACTCCTGGAGGGAGTCTACTGAACTACGGGCTTATCTGTGTTTGTAGACTGACTGCAAAATGAAGTTGACCCTTTAAATATTTAATCCTAACGGGGAGATGAAGAACCGTGTTTAATATTTTGTTGGTCCAACTTCTTGAAGATTGGGCTCTCGGAAAACGGAGGTGGAGAGTCAGGAGAAGCGGAGTTCGATATAAATTGCTCACGATCAAGTCCAATGACGCAATTTGGTGTTGGAAGTTTCAGACTTGAGATGTCACTGCCTGAGAAGTAGCTGATTTCTCTGGGTAGTTCCTTACTTACTCGGTTTACTTAACTGGTTGCAACTTAAATCTCCTTGTGCGTTTCCAAAGTGGCCACTCTTATAAACCTATACATGCCTTACTCGTTTCCTCGTTGTGCCTACATGTCTAGCCCACTGTAACAGCATTGTGTTATCGTCATGAAGTATATCGTTGCGTAATATCCTTCACTTGCCGTTGGTAGACATACCTCGCTGATTAAACGTGACCTTAAGTGTACGAAAGCGGCCTCCGTAGTCTAGGGGTAACGTTCCCACCTCAGGACTCAAGGTACGCGGGTTCAAACACGGCGGAGGTCATGGAATTTTTAAGGGCGGAAAAAATCAGTGAACAAGTCCTCCGGGAGGGACTTTTAGCCGTGTGTCCCGTATCGTAGATTTACGGCACGTAAAAGAACCTCATGTCTTTAGGAGACCTCTGAGCTAAATTACAGGCCCTTTCCCGCCCAAGTAGTCTCCAGTGCCTCTGGTGGATGGGGGAAGCATCATGGTACCGGAGGCCGACCTCGTTGGCTCTACGGGGGCTGATGGCACGCACCGTTACCAGTAGGGTATGGCGACAGTAGAAATTAAAAAAGGGGACACACAATGGACCAATAACTTGTCTAAGTGCATGGTGAAACCCACCCGCTCCCATAATATATACATACATACGTATGTTACGTATGTAACCGGTAAACGTCTGCTTTTACCGGTTCTCACGGTCTCTTTGCTTGCAGATTTCTTATATATTTTTTCTTCTACCCTGAAGATGGAGGCGATACGTTCCTCCGAAACGTCGGTTAACACCACATATACACGGTGCCAAATCCCAGAAGACTGCTTTCTTCATAGTCACCGCCGTGAAAGCCTCAAATCTTACATTTCATAATAAATTTGTGGTTTTAAATATATTAAGTGTAATAATTATTTTTATTTAAATATAACGGAAAATGAGAGAGAAAAGGAAATTAAATAGAGTGACTTCGTAAGGATGCCTACGAGTGAATGAAGCCTATAAAGTTAAAGAAATATATTGAGATATGAATTATTATTACTTAGATATGATAAAGGGAATTGGTCTATTCCATAAAAATATGTTTTTACGCAAGAGGGTTCTACTACATTACAAAAAACACATACACATATAACTTTTTTATTGCTAGTGGGGTGGGACTAAGTCCCTTGTACTGCGGCCACTTCCGGCCTACTGTACCAGCCCCAGATGATAGGTGAGGGTGATTGTGGAGCAATTGGTGGAATGAAGATTGGCAGGAGAAACCGAAGTACTCGGAGAAAACCTCCCCCAGCGCCACTTTGTCCACCATAAATCCCACTTGATCAGACCCGCGTTCGAACCCGGGCCGCCGCGGTGAGAAACCAACGACTAGCCGCTTGAGCTATGGCGCGGCCTCACACACAACTTAGTAAACCAACAAAACTATAAATTTAATGAGGTCACAGAAAGACGAGATACCGAAAAGTCACTGTGAACAGTCTATTTAGGTACTGCACTTGTGAGATCAAATGTTTGTTTAGCTTATGTTCATATTTTATAGCCACGACCAGAAGCAGGCTTGTGTTAGCAGGGATAAATCAATTTCTTAATTCCTAATTAGCATTACATTTCATCGCGACTAACTACACTTCATATATATCTCAAAAAAATAAGTAAGCTTCATCAACCGCTCCATAGCTCAAGCGGTTAGTCGCTGGCTTCCCACCGCGGCGGCCCGAGTTCCACCCCGGGTCTGGTCAAGTGAGATTTGTGGTGGACAAAGTGGGGCTGAGGAGGGTTTTCTCCGAGTATTTCGGTTGCCCCCTGCCAATCTTCATTCAACCAAATTCTCCATCATCATAATCACCCGGGACAGGTACAATAGGCCAATCAGTGGCCGCAGTGCCGAGTGGACCCAGTTAGACTCTAACACCCACTAATTAAAAAAAAGCTTCACCAACTTCAGAACTGAAGATATGGGCTGGATCTACTTCCTTAAAGGTAAAAAGTTAAAGCAATCCCTGTAACAAACCGGTGAGGCCCATATGGATGTGAGACGTCGAGGCATTATGTTCAGACAATCGGCTCACAGATGACAGTAAGATTGCCAGCCTCACGCGCCGGTCGCCCTTTGCCCCCCAGGAAGATTTCTGATGCTCATTTCTGTTAGAGGCTGAGTCGACCCCAGGGCCATAGTGCGGCTGGAAGGATTAGGTCAATTGAAAAGAAAATCCACTTAATAGGGATTGGAACCCGCTACTTTCCGGCTTGTAGCGTAGTGTCCCACCCAAATACGCTACTGCGTGCCCCCGATTTACTTCCTTAAAACATATCTAACTATATTCGTGGATCTTTTTAAAGTTTACTAAATTTCAATGTACAATATGAAGTTTAGAGTGCGGTAAATTGTTCTTCAGAATGTTTCAACTGGGAGATAATTAGGGGAAGTCCTGTATGACAATTCAGTTTCTATTCAACATGGCTGAAAATTTGAATCCACTATGAGTTTATTCCTATTCGTGTAACTTCTAGCAGCCATATTATTGTTATGGACGGCTCTGAAGTGTCTGTATCCTGTAGGCAAGTCTCGTCATTAAGACTGGCATCAAACTTCATTACTGTCAATTAATTTTTATGTGTGCATGAAACTTAATCTCTCGGACAGATTGCGAGTGTTTGTGAAGAGGATGCTGAGCAGAATATTTAACCTAAGAGAGAAGTAAAAAAGCGGATAAAGTATATAACAAGAAGTTTCATAATCTCTACTCTTCACGAGGCATTATTAGAGATAATAAAGTCAAAGAGGGTCAGATAAGAGAAACACGAAACACGAAGAGAAAAAAACGAGAAATTTATAATAAAATTTTGTTCGCAAAATCCCGAAGGAAATAGATCACTAAGGAGACGTAGGAGTAGATGGAAGGATAATATTAAGTGCGTCTTAACTAAGTAGTAACGGTGAGGTATGGATTTATGTTGCTCAAATCAGAAGCCAATGGCGGACTCTTGTGAACACGGTCATAAACCTTCGGATTCATTAACAAACTAGGAATTAATTCACCAGCTGAGCCACCAAACAGTTTCTCTAAAACCTTGGTTCATGGAGTAAATGTAATTGTGTTGATGCCTTTCCTAGCTATCATCTTCTTGAATGGGGGCACGCGGTAGCGTAGTTGGTTGAGTCACTATGTTACAAGCCGAAAGGTTGCTGGTTCAACTCCCGATGAGATCATTGGATTTCTTTTTCAATGATCTAATCCTTCCAGCAGCACTATGGCCCTGGGGTCGACTCAGCCTCTAACAGAAATGAGTACCAGGAATTAATTAAAATACTTTTCCTGGGGAGTAAAGCGCGGCCGGCGCGTAAGGCTGACAACCATACCGCCATCTTTGAGCCAATTGTCTAGAAAATGTGGGACCCTCAACGTCTCACAACCTATGGGCCTCCACGGCCTGTTGCAGGGACAGCTTTACTTTTACTTTACTTTACATCTTCTTGAATGGTCACATCATTGACATACACGGTTACTATAAAAGAAATAGACATTTTCAACGTCTTAGGATGGGGCCACACGAGCGCACAAAATGCGTCAGTTGTAACGAACGTCGTGATATCTATTATAGAAATAAACAAGAGAGGCGAAT
Source organism: Cryptotermes secundus (assembly GCF_002891405.2). Lineage (NCBI taxonomy): Eukaryota > Metazoa > Arthropoda > Insecta > Blattodea > Kalotermitidae > Cryptotermes > Cryptotermes secundus. The sequence continues at coordinate 161,524 of NW_019718288.1, forward strand.
GCTAAGCTTCCTTCTGGCTCCATTGCAGACAAAAAACTACGCACCGCATTCTTCAACTGTGTGGTGCCCTCAGCAACGTCCGTCATAAAGTACATTCGTTGCAACGGAAGTACTTCGTGCTCTCGTGTTGCTCCAGCCTTATAGAAAACGAAGCAATATTGTTATATCCAAAATATGTATGTGTTTTTTAGTATATGTCTTTAAGTTTGTATGACTAAGTTACAACTGTTCTATGTGCGAGACTTTTGTCACTTTCTACACGTGTAAGCGATCTACAGCGACGCATCACAGCAGCTGCTGCGACTGCTGACGAGGACCTGCTCAGGTGGGTTTGAAACAAACTGGATTATCATATTGATACCTGCCGTGTGACAAAAGGCTCACATATAGAACATATGTAACTTAGTAATAGTAATATATACTAAGAAAACGTGCAAGTATTTTAGCTATATCAATAATACCACCTGCTCATACTGGTTCCTCGCTCGTGAATTTTTCTACCCTGAAGATGAAGGCGATACGTTCCTCCGAAACGTCGGTTCACACACGATCTACAAGGCGCCACATCCCAGAAGACGACATTCTTCATAGTCACCGCCGTGAAAACCTCAAGTCTTACATGGTAGAAATTTAGTTGTATTTTGGAGGAACGTACTGACTCCATCTTCAGTGTTGCAGAATAGAAAGCAGACAAGCAAACAGGCAGAGTAACTCCGCTTCATGCTTGCCTGTTCACTTTCTGACCTCAATTTTCAGCTCTGAAAATGATGACAGTATACTCCTCCGAAACTTCGGTGAACGTCTACCAGACTATACGGTATCACATCCCAGAATATATACGTGCTACTGTACAATGAATGATGGATTTCGGAAGGCATGAAAAGAAGTAATAATGGCATTAATGACACTATCCCGCTATTGTACTCGCAAAATTGAGGGAATTAATGAAAAGAACAAACTCAGCGTAATCCGCCCCATAGCCGTCATTTGGTCGTGGTTCATACTGAACATGAGGCTAGAGTTTCTAACGTAACATAATGTAACATGACGTCAGATGTTAATGTAGGCATCAGAAATATAAGATTCTAAAATACTGAATCCTCTCCTTCCCTGTTTATCGGTTGATCAGTAACGTTAAACTTCTATAACGATTCTCAACTACCAACACACTTAATAATTTAAACTAATACTTACGAACTAAACTTGTATGAACAGTATCTACTGGGGTGTGACAGTGTAAAGTCTGGTAGAATTTCACAAAACAGCATAACGTCGCATTCCAGAAGATAGCATTCTTCAAAATTCATATGGATTTAATCAAAACATAAGTAGTGGAATTTCTTCCACTACAAATGCAATTAGTACACTGTCGTTCCTCAGTTGTGAGGGCCCCATTCATGGAAATGGGTTTCAACGTGTGGAGGCGAGGCTGTGCCTCCTTCCCTCTTCCCATCCAACACTGCACACTCCCCCTGCTTCTTAGGCTACGAATGTCTACAAATAATATTATAGCAACATGGTTAGTAGAACGTCATTAAGGGTTTCCCACACGGTACATGTAAGCCGATTACCTCAAGCTCAGTGAGATAAATACAGCTAGGAATAATATTCGAAGAAGAACATGAGGTTTACAAAGGCACCTAGAGCAGCGGAGAGCGCAAATAACACGTAGCGGTAAAGAATATTTCGACACATGTTGCTTGTGGAACTGCTCAGACATGTTGCTCAGTTCCTTTCCATACATTTATTCCAGTGTCAGCTGGGTGTATTGTATGTAATACTTCCCCCAAACAACATTACATGCGAAGATAATACTCAAAATATAATACTGAACAAGGTAATGGTAAAGTTGTCCCTGGAGGAGATTGAACTCTGGTAATGCTTGCTACGATTCAGTAAAGAACCTTTTGTAGTCTCGTCTGCTGTCTAAAAACATAAAAATTAGAAAATACAGAACTATAATTTTGCCTGTGGTTCTGCATGGGTGTGAAACTTGGTCTCAGACATTAAGGGAGGAACATAAACTGAGGGTGCTTGAGAACAGGGTGTTGATGAGAATATTTCGACCGAAGAGCGATGAAGTGACAGGAGGTTGGAGAAAACTGCATAATGAGGAGCTTCGTAACTTGTACTCTTCTCCAAGTATAATTAGAATGATCAAGTCAAGGAGGATGAGGTGGGCAGGGTATGTAACACGAATGGGGGAGACGAGGAATGCATATAGGATATTGGTGGGAAAGCCAGAAGGAAAGAGACCACTGTGCAGGCCAAGGCGTAGATGGGTGGACAATATTAAAATGGATCTTAGAGATATAGGATGGGATGGTATAGATTGGATTGATCTGGCTCAGGATAGGGACAAGTGGAAGGCTCTTGTGAACACGATGATGAACCTTCGGGTTCCATAAAATGCTGGGAAATTCTTGAGTAGCTGCAGATTTGATGGCTTCTCAAGAAGGGTTCAGCTCCATAAGTAAGTAAGTAAGTAAGTAAAGTTGTACCTGTGCTTAACTAATTAAGCACTGCGCCATGAAGGCTTGTGAGGGAGTGGATGTAGAGATCCACGTTTTCTTGACCTCAGCAGGGAATTTCAATATCACTGATATCAAGGCGCGATATCTGAAGCGATTCTGAGCCAGTTCTTTTTAGTTTCTATATTTGAAATATATCTCCCTAAGATCTATTGTTAGAGTATCCTCCCACCTATGTATCGATCTCAAAGTGGGCGTCTCTAGAGGTTTCCGAGCCAAAGTTCCTAAACATTTCCTGTCTCACTCCCCGCAACCACATTTCCAAGCTCTCGCAGCCGGCTAAGTCTGACTCTCTTAACAATACTAGACCATATGTATAAACCACAAGATTCTTCTCTCATTTGCGTCATACTCCATAACGTCATCTGTTTTCCTGATCAATTTTGCTTCAAAACAGGCGTAGTTTAAGGTCTTGCTGCGAAGTAAAATGCATGCTTTACACCCACACACAACTGTAAAAATTATTGGCCTGTATGTCCTGACTTGCGGCAATTAAGAAAAGCAAGCAGGGTGTTAAGATTTGTTTCATACAACATATTTCCGTCTATAATGCAACTTATTATTATCCCCTTTCCATCTAACAATATGATTCGGCCGTACACGGCCATCATCAGGTGTCTCTAATTCGCTACAATTGTTGCACTGTATGGTAAGTCAAACTTCACATATCACATGTGAATGCGATATCTCTTAACTCAAAATGAATTGACTTTAATTAAAATCAATAAAAACCAGTTCAAATTTAGTTCAAATTTCAATATATTGCTTGGGGTTATCGTCCATTCATCCAAACGACATTGTTAGAGGTCTGCTTTTTTGGATTTATTTGGGCAGAGGCATGGGTGTTTGTGTGTTATTTTGTAGTTTCCAAGTACTCGTATGTTGGTAAAGTTATCATCTGCCATAAGTAAAGAACATGTTATTGTTGATGTTAACAGTGTTAACAATATCAGAACTGAAGAGTAACGCGCAAGCCCAAAGTTCATTCTTCTCTAATTTCATTTTTATACAGTTCAAATTAAAAGGATAGAAATGTTATATTTTTATTTTTTTAAAAACTCAGGTTTCTGGAAACATGGAATTAAGGATACCAGATTTTTAAGTGTGCAGGAGAGAACATTTCTCGAAGTAATAACCTAAAGTGATTCAGAAACTTAACGGTTAAAACAAAATATAGAATGTATGATTTTGAGTTGTCACAGCTGTGAACGTGAAAGTTACTACTGTCTACTGAGATTTTACCGGAGAACTTGTAACAGGCCTAAAATTTTGAAAGCAGGCATTTTTTCAACTAATATAAGATTCTCTGTAGCTAATTTTTGTTTCCACGGAACTGTAACGTGAGGGTGCGAATGGAACTGTCTTGTCCAAACCCTCCAATTATCTTCCTCTGCCTACAGGTACGTGACGGGATAAGGGCGACCGAGCGTGCTTGAAATAATTTGAACTTCCCAGACCTGGCAATACTGGCAATACCATCGTTCAGAATGCTTTGTATCTCGTGCGAGATGCACTAAACTGATTTCAGTATTAAGGTCCCTGAGACCCATGACCCGAGCAGGACACAAATCCAAGCTGCCAATGTTCGAATTGTCCGACACTGCGCCCCACCCCGATATTATTGATATTTTATAATTTTTAGTGCAACACCCTTTGAGAATTCAAAGGGAATCCTAACCGTTTGTTATACAAGCCTTCGTATTAACTTCCCCTCCTTTCTCTCGAGTCTCTTTGTTTTCCTTCATTTTGTCGAATGATAATTCCAGTCGACGAATAATTCCATATTCCATGAATAAACCTTCTTCTTTATATAAAGGTAAAGATCTTCCCGCGCTTAATTAATTAAGCATCAAGTCATGAAAACATACTGGCGAGTGGATGAATAGCTCCACCATATTTGATCAAGGCACTAGATTGAGGTAGGTGATTAGCTTCACGCCCCGGCCCACTTTGGCCCTAGGGATATATTCCCATGTACCAACAGGACAGATGGCTGGAGGGCCGGACTGGGCGCTGTAGAGAAGAATCTCTTGGTGCTGCAGGGAATCAAACCCCGGCTGTCCAGCCCGTAGGCCGTCGCTATACCAACAAGCTCATCATCGCTATATAAACAACAGATAAATAGAGACATAGGTTGAATATCTACAGAGGTTTTAGTTAAACCGTTGATATGATTAGCCAGCCAGAACAATTGTCCACTAATGAATAAGGTATCACAGCTGTCAGCGTACTGAAAGGAGCTGCTGTTGCTGTGTGCATTGTGTACCATAGCAAGGACTGCACCCTACATTAACCGTTCGTAATGAATTTACTGAGCAGGCACAAAGATCACGGATACGTTATAACTAAGTTAAAGAGACTCACAGTGAAGTGTAAAATAATTATAATAAGAGGAAAGTAAATACAGGTGTTACAAATCTCTTACACAACACAGAGCTATTTCATAAAAACATTTTGTTATCACATATACAGACGCTTCATAACATTTCAAAATAACAGGACATCTGGTTATTTATTGTCGTCCAGAATGTGACGCCTTGTAATCCCAGCCAGGGCACCAACTACCTTAACTGAGGACTTCGATTTTCCTCAGTCCGTCCACGCAAATGTCGGTATAGTCTCTCGATCAGGCCACGGCTGTTTCCTTCCAAATCCCTTCAAACTCGTTAGTCACCATGATCCTACTATAAGACGCTATCAATTCTGATATATTGATATGTCGTCAAATATGGCACAGAAGTTCTAGGAAAAACTAATCACCTTCAGTACCCGGTAAACTGTTGAGGCCTTCGCCGGCACAGTCATTCTTGATTCAAAATATTATCAGTACTCTCATAGTGGACACGATACACTGAAAATAAAGACGGCTGGCTCGGTCGTTGCCTGATACATAACTTACCTTCATGCAACGAGACAACACTCAATTATTTGTTGTTAGGTAACCCAAAATTTAGTAATTTCAGAGCTTTCATCACACTGTTATGTTACTTTATGTTGGAGGAAATGTCAGAAAGAACATAGGCCTACAGCCTCTTTCATGTAGGAGATTTGACTCCATAAACATGTATCTCATAAATACCTAGTAAACAGGAAACAAGTTCTTTGCGGTTTGGTACTACAATGGAAAATGTATATAGCATGAGCTGAGATGAGTTATATTTTAGAATTCTGCGAAACGTATAGAGGAATATAGAACTTTCTGGCGGTAGAACACATCCGGTCTTTTCAAATGAATTCGGAAATCTCTCTTGAAGCCCGAATTCTTATTCGCACAAAATTCTACTTTTATTTTCGGTTGTTCATACAATATAGACTTATGCCTGAAACGAAACATTCATAGGGAAATCAATGTACATTTCGCAGTTCTTTTGCTGAAACTCTCAAGCAGCGGACTTTTGTGTTCTAATCGGATTTCCTCTTCAGAAGAAATCGAAAGACGAATACTTTTCTGTAAAACGACTGTCAGATTCACAGTCACAGAGCCGTAAAAGAACCACGAAAATGAAAAGGACTTATCTTCTCCTTCACTTTTAGCAGCGAGATGTAACTTTTCCAGCACCACAGCGCGCGTTTCAGAGCACGGTTCTTCAGGTGGACTGTGTGCTCAGAGTAAAATTGTACGTATTAAAAGGAGTATAAAAACTTGTAATGAGGTGTTAGGCTACACAAATTCCAAGGAAAGGTTTTAAAGTTTTGTATTATGAATAAAGGACGCGAAGAAGGAATTCTTACTTAAATCCAACAAATACTGTAAAGTGTAATCCATTCCTAAATGAATACTTTTATGCGTGTGGAGTCATTTAAAGCTATGAAGTGACAGAATTACTTCTTCGGAACGTATTAGCGAGTTATATTCGCTCGATTATACTAATCACTCACTCAAGTTGCTGAGCCCGTCTTGAGAAGCCACCAATTCAGAAGCTACTCAAGAACGTCCCAGCATTTTATGGAACCAAAGGTTTATCACCATGTTTACAAGAGTCCTCCACTGGTCCTTATCCTGAGACAGATCAGTCCAATCCATACCATCCCATCCTATCTCTCTAAGTTCAATTTTAATATTTACCCCCACCTACGTCTTGATCTTCCTAGTGGTCTCTTTCCTTCTGGCTTTCCCACCAATATTATATATGCATTCCCCTTCGCACCCATTCGTGCTACATGCTCTGCCCATCTCATCGTCCTTGACTTGATTGCTCCAATTATATCTAGAGAAGAGTACAAGTTATGAATCTTTACAATATGAAAGAGGCTAGAGGAGTTCTGCTCGAAACACTTTGTTTAAACCTACAAGGAAAGTCCTGTAACTTTTAGAACCTCTACATGACAGAACCAATACAATTAGGACAATGGTTATGCTTATGATGTTTCTGATCATAAATATAACAAAAAAAGCTGAATATATGTATTTCGATACGAAATTAGAAATATAACAAATGCTTCAAATGTCAAGGAAATATTAAGATCCTATTTAAATATAACAGGCCTAATCACTTGTCCACAGATAAAATATTAGAGGATATTCGTGGCTTATAACGTACTACTCGCTTTGCTATTATACGGAGATATAATAATTTGTAACACACTACAGTTCTACAGGCGTATTCAGTCTCATTCTGTGAACTGTGCTTCTCACTTATATATTACATTTTCAAATAAGAGGACCACGGCCCTCTGTTTTCTGGAGCATAAAAATTTAATTAAATGCATGTGAAAGAAAATGTATCCGTCTATCCCTAATTAGCTTTGTCGACCAAAGGCTTATACTTTATTATCAACTCCATTGTTACAAATTTTAGAGTTCTTTTTCTGTCGCAAGAGTTCAGCACAAGACGAAAAAGTTGAAAATTAGATTAATCTGTAATTAATTAACATCGACGTTTCAGACTACAAATTCCTTGTGATCGGAAAGAAATATGTCTCATATTAAAGCAAAAATTCATAATATGAGGTGCCGCCAGAAAGCCGGAATGGTTTAGGAGATCAGGTTTGACTTCCTAGGCAACAACCATTGTTCCCTGCGACAACAGCTAGCAATTCCTACGCAGCGAAGCCCCAGAAATTTAAGTCTAACAGTGGAGTTTCCACCGTTACAAAAGAATTGTTTGAGGCAGACACGTATTCCCGCGTTCGTTGCGTAAGAGCGGGCGGAATTAACCCTTCGACAAGGTATTCCTATTCAGTCCGAGGGCAAGTTATAACAGTCCAACGTCGGCCAGAGACCAGCAGCGTTTGTATGCAACTTTAGAAGGAGAGAGTTCTTATCCGACTAGAACACAAGAGCTCTTATTCGACTATTAGAGAAGAAAAGTTCTTATCCGACTAGAGCAGAAGAGCTCTTATCCGACTATAGCAGAACAGATCTCATCCGACTAGAGCAGAAGAAGAGTTCTTATCCGACTAGAGCAGAGGAGTTCTTATCCGACTAGAACAGAAGAGTTCTTATCCGACTAGAGTAGACGAGTTGTAATAGTGAAGAGGAAACGTCTGACGGCGTTATAAGTTGTGAATATTTGTACTCGTGAGTGTAAGAAGTGACTGTCCAATAAATATTCGTTCAAATCCGAAATCCACAACATTTCTTGTCGCGTTGCCTAGTAACTAAGCTACAATATTAATAACAATATGCTAAGCGGCAAAATATTCTTTTAGGCTTCTGTACTGTACAAGAAACTACAGTTAATTAAACCGTGTTCATTTCGTTCCGTAAAACAAATATATATAATGCAGTTCAAGGTAACCTACACCAATGATGGCACTAATGTGAGAGTTTTATTTACTTATATGACATCTCACTTACTTGATTCCCCCCACCCCCCTTGGCACTGCAACTCCAGTGGGCCTAGGCCTGCCTCTATGAACTTCTCCGTTCACTACTTGCTATTAGTACCATAAATTCCCAAAAGAGATGTGAAATTCCTCTTCCGGCGGCTTCATTCCTTAGTTTTACTCCGATTGTATGATATAGCATCATCAATATATTTATTGAAGCTACTCAAAATTACGTATTAAACAGCGGTATGATCGTGGGGCATGCACAATACCATTCAGTTCAGAACCTTTTATCTTCTCGTCTGCTGTCTAAAAACATAAAAATCAGAATATACAAAATTATAATTTTGCTTGTGGCCTTTTATGGGTGTGAAACCTGGTCTGTGACATTACGGGAGGAACACAGACTACGGGTGTTCGAGAACAGGGTGTTGAGAATATTTGGACCGAAGAGAGATGAAGTGACGGGAGGTTTGAGAAAACTGCACAATGAGGAGCTTCATAATTTGTACGCTTAGCCAAGTATAATTACGTCGAATGATAAAGACAAGGAGGATGAGGTGGGCAGGTCATGTAGCACATGGAGAAGAAGCGGAATGCATATTTTGGTGGTGGCAAAGTCATAAGGGAAGAGTCCACTTGGAAGACCTAGACGTAAGGGGTAGATAACATTAAAATGGATGTTGGAGCAATAGGATGGGGTGGTATGGACTGGGTTGATCTGCCTCAGGATAAGGACCAGTAGATGACTTCTGTGAACGTGGTAATGAACCTTCGGTTTCCAGAAAATATTGGTAAATTCTTGAGTAACTGCGCAGCCGGAGGCTTCTGAGTAAGGGTTCAGCTCGGCCGCGCCACAGCTCAAGCGGTTAGTCACTGGCTTCCCAACGCGGCGGCCCGGGTTCGATCCCGGGTCTGGTCAAGTGGGATTTGTGGTGCACAAAGTGGCGCTGGGGCAGGTTTCCCCTACCAATCTTCATTCCACCAATTGCTCCACAATCGCCCTCACCTATCGTCTTGAGCTGGTACAATAGGCCAGAAGTGGCCGCAGTACAAGGGACTTAGTCCCACCCCACTAGCAATAAAAAATAGGGTTCAGCTCCATGGAGTTAGGTATGATCGTGGGGCACTACCGTCGGTGTCGCCCCACATTTTGCATTTGGTATGTATTGTTTCGGGCTGAAGTCCGATGTAGAAATGTCTGTATTAGCCAGACAACATCCAAACTGACAGAGCAAGTGCTTAAGGGCTGATGATATAAACACAGAAGAGAGCCAGTAAATTCGACTTGGAAGCCTCATTTATAGTTTACATTCGACCGATATGAATCAAAATTAATAGTTCTACGGCTTTAAGTGTTGACTTCCAGCATTAAAATTCATCGAAATCTGATCACTGTAATTAGTTTGAGGGATTAAGTCTGAATTTTAATTTTATAATACTTTTATTAATCCTTCTCGGAAAGAAAGACGCATTCACACTATACGTAACAAACCGACAGGGAACGGGGCCAAGATCGGACCGACTGAACATTCTCGGATATATTTTAACAAGCATGATCGCATCGTAGACTACAGATACAGAGGCCCCGGGTTCGATTCCAGGTGCTACCAGATTTTCTGAGAATGTGTGTCTGGAACGGGGTCCAATCAGCCCCGTGAGGATAACTGAGGAGCTACTTGAATGGAAAAGTAGAGACTCCGATCTAGAAATCCAAGATTAACGGCCGTGGGGAAACGTTGCGCTGACCACGTGACACCCTATATCCGAAAAAGTTAGCACTAACTTAGCCGAGGAGCAGCGGTCGTTCGGTCGGTATAGTTCGCTCCCGGACTACAGAGCATGGAGTTTGTTGATCGCATCTTACATAACCAATACGGGCAGTGACCTTCAGGCACCGGCCAGCAAAGATAGAAAGAGTGTGACTTTATGTTAAGTATATAAATTAATTTTGGTGTCTGTCTGTCTGTCGTAGAAGAACCTGTAGGTGCCGCAGAATACAGCCGGCAGCGATGGTCCTATGTCGAACGGATGTGTACAGGTCAGTTCCAGTATTTCCGCAAACTGTCGTGCAACTGGAGGCGAGTTCCTTGTCGGTGACGTTACAAATAGTGGTGAGTGGGCTTTGATAAGGCTGTTTCATAAAAAGGTCGCGCAACATGCGAATAAACGCCTAAGCAGAATTCGAACTTGCAGTCACAGGGCCGGGATAGTGAGTCTTTAAGAGGTCTGCTGACCAGACATTGGTAACGACTTCAGTTCTTAATGCTGCTATTGTTATGAAGTGGTTATTTGCTTTCTGTAACAGCCATGTGACCTGAATTCACAACAGCCAGCTGCAGAGTTGAGGGACAAAAACTGTCTCTAATAATAATAATAAGAATGATAATAATAATAATAACAATAAAAACAACACTAATAATAATAATAGATAAAGGTGAAATTGTGCATGTACTTAACTAATTAAGCACTATGCCATGAAGGCGTATGGAGGAATGGTTGTATAGATCCACATTTTCTTGACCTCGACACTAGTTGGAGGTAAGTAGTCAGCTTCACGCTCCTGCCGCTTTAACCCCGGGGAAAGAAGCCCCCTGTACCCATTTGGTAAGCGGTTGGGTGGACCACACAGTCAGTCTGGATGACGTGGAGAAGATTCTTGCTCCCACCGGGACTCGAACTCCGATCCCCCGGTCGTCCAGCCGGTAGCCAGTCGCTATACCAACTGCGCTATCCCGGCTCCAATAATAATAATAATAATAATAATAAATCAACTGGAATTGCAATTACGCCTTAATGTTATGTGGGACAGGGTCAACCACCGGAGATATTAGCATACTAATTCTGTCTGATGCTTGATGTCCTGTTTCACGCAAGTAATGCACAGTGAAATCATTGCTGCGAAATATATATCTGATGGGATCAAATTAAAATTGATTTATTTCTCTGGAAACATTATTTATCATATAAAAAATATTTCACCTAAAAGGAAGGTGTAATGAATATTTCACAGACTCTCGTTTAACTAATATCACCCATTAGAACTTCATGTATAATTAATTTTTATTGGTGTTATTTGTATCGAGAGATATACGTTGCAATAAAATGTTATGTATCGACTCCTACGTTAGGACGATGCGATTGTGTAAACATTGAGTTATTTATAAATTCTTTCCTGAAAGGATAAAGGCTCTTAAACTACAATACAAATATTACATTTTTAATAATAATGCCTTCTTTCTTTGTCCACATTTTACTTCCTGAAATGAAAAGTACGGCTGGGGGAAATAACTACTCACATCAAGTCGCATTGTTCTTGATAAAATGACAGTCCTCCAGCTGAACAAGCCGGGATAGCTCAGTCGGTATAGCGACTGACTACGGGCTGGACGACCGAGAATTCGGAGTTCGAGTCCCGGTAGGTTCAAGAATTTTCACATCTCCACGTTGTCCAGACCGTCTCAGGGTTCCACCCAACTTCCTATACAATGGGTACTGGGAACTTTTTCCCGGGGGTAAAAAGGTCGGGGAGTGAAGCTGACTACTCCCCTCCAACTAGTGCCGAGGTCAAGAAAATATGGATCTATACATCCACTCCCCCATACGTCTTCATGGTGTAGTGCTTAAGGATTTAAGCACAGAGACAACTTTGCCTTTACCTTCAGCTGAACAAAATATACTTTCCTCTTATGGAAATCAAAGATTTGAGTGTGCCACTGGATATTATCCTGAGCCAGATGAATCCATTCCAAGCATTATTTTTTGGGATCCATTATATTTTGCTCCCACCTGCGCCTAGGTCTCCCAAGTCATTAGTTTCTTTCGTGTTTTCAGACTAAAATTTTGCATGCCTTTTTTATTTCTAGGGAGGATGTTACATTTCCTGATTATCTAGTGTTCGTTGTAAAGACAGGCAGTGACGTAGAATAAAGAGGGTCTCGTTAACAGAACATCTGCTAATAAATTCACATTAGGGTCACATGTCATCACTCACTTTTGTTTTATGAGGTTTATGAGGTTTGTGTCGCCCATCTTCGTGTTTACTGAAAACTGACCGACTGTTTCCCTTTCCAGTAGCCTGTAGCTGGAACGAGCAAAATGCCAGATCAAATAAATAATGAAAATGTGTCGGCTTAAACGTGAAATCCACCCTGCGGTTAATTAGTCTGCAAATGGTGAGTTTTGACAGTAAATATGAAATGAAAATTACTACAGAGATTAGTTTGTAAGAATGCTAATGCAGTTGGAACGTAGGGAACACATGTTCGTGAATATGACACCGTCCAGATGATAACCGGATACCGGAAGGGTGAAATCTTCCATGCAAGAGAGGACAGTGTTGTGTTTATTTCAGAGTTCTGCAGTTGTCTTTTTAAGCACAAAACTGAAAATGAATGTAGTGAAACATAGGAAGGAAACGGACGATGTGACTGATATTAATGACAAAGCGTTCTGCGACCCTTGGTGTGAAATTGTGGTTTAAATAACTTCGTCTGCTAAGTGACGTTACAAAGACCGCTTCTGTGGTCTAGTGGTTAGAGTTCCTACCTACAGATCCAGAGATTCCGGGTTAGATCCCCGACGTTATCAGATTTTCTGAGGAGTAATGGGCCTGGAACGGGGTCCACTCAGCCTCGTGAGGATAATTTAGGAGATATTGCAAGGAAATAGCGGCTCCGGTCTAGAAAACCGAGATTAACGGCCGTGGGGTTCCGTTGCGCTGACCACGCGACACCATCTATCCGCAAAAGTTGGCACTAACTTCGCCAACAAGTGTCTGTCACTCGGTCGGTATAGTTCGCTTGCGGCCTGCGGGCCACGGAGTTTGTTTGTTGTTTTGTTTTGTTTGCAAGTGACGTTACAAAAACAAACATATGATTATTTCGCTGAAAAGTGAGGAAGAGGAAAATAGAGCATCTTAGAATAACTAATTTAATAAATTACTGTCTCATAAAAAGTTGTTTTTCGAACGTAGTGTCGATTTCAGTAAACGTATTGTTAGACGAGCAAACCATTATTAATAGTTAATTTCTGAAGCCATTACGGCTATTACACAAGCCGAACCTTTCTGAACACGTCCAGAGTAAGAATAAGATATTATATTTTATCAAGAACCCACGCAGCTGTCGAAATGCGGTGAAGGACATGGCAATCAATATTAATGAAAAAGTCCACGAGCAACTGAAAATGAATCCAGGTTGTTTTTACGTACTTCTTTGAAAGCACCGCCGTTAGGTCGTCGGCACGTTTCTCCATCGGAGTTCGGTTTGCCGGAGATGATGGTGTCCGTGAAGGATTCAACTTGTCTAGTTAAAATGAAATAACTTACATACGAATACAATGGTGCTGTGAAATCATTTTCAGATTCTTTAGTAAATATTTCCAAAATATAGGATGTCCGGATGAAAAGTATCCAAAATAACAAATGCATATCTCGGAAACTAATTGCCATACACGTATCCGGTTTATGTCATCGGAAAGGAAAACTCTGAAAGTTTTCTTTCATACACAGCTTACGCGCATGCGCCCTTACATTTCTACCACCATGTTAGGAATCACCTGGACAGAGAGATGGCTGGGATATGAATTGGCAGAGGTGGACCAATTGCTTGGCCTCCTAAGTCGCCAGATTTAACCCCAGTCGATTTTTTCTTGTGGAGTTATGTGAAGAACATTGTCTACCAGGTTAAGATCAACGACTTGCAACACCTGAAAGCCCGCATAAGAGACGCTGTGGGTACGGTAACACCAAACATGCTTCAAGCCTGGATATTTATGGTGACACCAGTGGAGCCACATTGATATTTTTTGAGAAAGTTGTATACATAGAAAAAACTTTGATTGTTTCCCTTTGTAATGGTTTAACACATTAATGTGTATAATAAATTATTTCTGATATTCTGATTTTATTTTGGATATCTTTCTCCGGACACTCTGTATTTTCTCTTATTACTGACGCAGTGTCTAATACGACTGGCAGAGAAACAGGATTTGTAATATTATTCACAAAATAATGTCGATCTTTCCACCGTATATTTTAATTTTACTGATCTTCAAGAGTACTGTGTACTACTTACGATATGAGTCGCACGGAGGAAAATGTAATGAAAACTGTCACCAAAGTAGTTAACTTCAGTGCTTTACTTACGCATGGAGCTAAGCCCTTCTGGAGGAGCCGCCAATTCTGCAGCTACTCAAGAATTTCCCAGCATTTTATCGAAGCCTAAGGTTCATTACCGTGTTTACAAGAGCCCTCCACTGGTCCCTATCCTGAGCCATACTAATTCAATCCATACTATCCCATTCTATCTCTCTAAGATCCATTTTATTATTGTCCACCCACGTACGCCTTGGTCTTTCCAGTGGTCTCTTTCATTCTAGCTTCCCCACCAATATCCTATATGCATTCCTCGTCTCATCCATTCGTGCTAATTGCCCTGCCCACCTCATTCTCCTTGTCTTTATCATTCTAACGTGCTTTAAATCAAAGACGTTTTAAATTTCTTTTGAAAGAGGTTTTTAAGTGTGCGGTGGTCTGTTCACATGCGGCATAGTTCATTGGCTCACTCTTCAGTGTGTATATTACATACTTGTCGAGTCTCTAATGAAATAAAACTATTTTTCGAGAGAAAATTAAAACTATTCGCTGTCACGTTATACACAAAGATATTCCTTTTTCATGTTATGAGCGATTTACATGATCACTTGAACGAGTTAGCCTTAATAGAAGTTCAAAGTATACTAGTGTGACTTGAACAATCACATGCTAAAGTGAGTGAATGATGTCTATATCCAGGACCGTGAGATGGAAGAGTTTCAAGTTTCCATACATATCATTATCGCAGCAGAAGGCATTCCTCAAAATTCTCGGAATTCAGATATCCCTAGGAAATTATCCTGACAGAGCAAAATTTGAAATCTAAGGTTCGTAGTATTCGACTGGACTGATTTAACTAACATCTAATTGGAATTAATTGAATTTCTGTTTGTCTCAATCTGGCGTAGAAAAGTTTGTTGAACTGCGAAGGCGAGCTGAAGAACGTAAACATTCAGAAGGGTCTGCACGTGAAGTGAATATTAAAAGTTGAAGATGAAGTGATAAAGTTTGGAGCACGATGCCACCAACATTCTGAACTTTGAAAAATAATTTCACTGATGTTGTTTACAATTGTTTCGTCTACATGCGCTTGTTAAACTTTATTTTCTGTCATGAGTTACGAGAAATCCGATTGCAGAAATAGTCTTAGAGGCATAAGCAGAGCAGCGTGTAAGATTTTAAAGGGGATTAATTACGAATACGATATGACAGTATTAGCAGCTAAGATTCAACTGCAAATTTCGTGATAATTTCCTACTTATTCTATTTTAAACACACGACGATACCATGTAAAGCAAAATGTCGTTGAAACAAATTGCAAAAATTTCTTTTACGGTTTGACATGCAGCTTTAATAATATTCATTGTTCATGCAATATTTTCTTCTTATTTGAATACCTAAAATTTAGGCTGTTCCGGAAATTCGTAGAGGAAAAATGTATATTGTGACTTGTTATCTTACACCCATCGCAGCGACAACTGCTACAATCGGTACGCACACTTCCACGGCAACGAATACCTGGAAACTGTGGAGTTCCCACAACGACAAATTCAGGCAACGAATTGTCAATAAGTAACAACGGGAAACATTGCACTCCCTAAGCAACGGATTGTTGAACTAGCAGGAATAATGCACTTCCGCGGTAACGGGTCAGTCTCAAGAGAGTCGCCGTCGAAGGCAATCTAGTATTCGCCGAGATGTAGTGGAAGCAATAATTGTGATAGTAATTGTAAAGTGTGTGAGTGTAGAAGCGAAACACAATAAACATCCGCTGCATCCTTGACGGCGTGAAGTTATTTGTCGCGCGACATACCCGATACGTGACAATATGTTTTATTGGAAGTATTTGTACAGAATATATGAGTATTGTAATAAAATATATTTTTCCTGAAGAAATGCAGAACTTCATTGGGCTGGAGCCTCGAAAAGATGATAGTTACTCAGCTGGTAAAAGAAGTCCTCACCTTTTAAAGGCATTCGAAGATAATTACCGTGTTAAGGAGAGCCCTCATTGTACCACACCCGAAACCTTCTGAACAGATCCAAAATCTTGTTTTTAAATAGACTTACGTTTCTATTACTGCAGATAATGAACCGATAAAGTGGTCGCATTATTCGAATTCGCCCGATTCGAAGTTATAATTATATGTAAAGCATGGTAATTGGTTCCAACTCAACGGAAATAGGCAATGTAAAATTTTCAACATAAATTATTATATACTTATTAAAGATATATTACAGTAAAGGATAAACTTATAATTAAAATTTATTGTTAACAAAGTCACAGATTAGTTACAGGGAGAAAAATAAAAACAAAATTTCTAAGTATGATTCCTAAATGTAAGCTTACACTGATGAAAGTATCTTTATTGTCTTTCGAAATATTCTAGCAGAGTAGAGTGGACTGCTTTATCAGTATTTCGGCGAATTTGCATGCTTCGATCCAGGCGATCTTTTTACACTTTAAATCCAGGTAGAATTATTTTCTTTCTTAGAAATGTAAGTTCTTAAGGAATCTTCCTTTTACCCATTGTGTTAAAGGCACTTCTTGTAACGTACGTTACGACAGGCAGCACACATGCACACACGAAGATAAACAAGCGCAGACTTGAAGTAGCAATATCTAAAACCCCAACGGTAACTTCAACTGCGCATGCACTAGCCTCGCATGAACTGAATTTTGGTCCACACTAAACGTGAACTGGTATCGAACGATTCGCACTAAATCGAGTATGACATTATTCGATCTCACAGTAATCACGACCTATCTGTATACATTTCATGACTGTTTCACTTATGGCTGAATCTCCCAAGATGGAGATTCCGTTTGGAGCTTCATTCTTCACATCCTACTAAAAGCTTTGGCTTCATAGTAACAAACATTCTGAGGATAATTTTATAATGGTAAAACACTAAATAACTAAATCAAAACGAAATAAACTCCGTGGCCTGTGTTCCGCAAGCGAACTATACCGACCGAGCGACTGCAGCTTTTCCGTGAACTTAATGCCAACGTTTGCGGATAGAGGGTGCCACGTGGTCAGCGTAACCGATCCCCACGGCCTTTAATTTTGGTTTTCTATATAGCGGACCCGCTATTTCCTTGAAATAGCTCCTCAATTATCATCACGAGGCTGAGTGGACCCGGTTCCAGACCCACTACTTCTCAGAAAATCAGGTAGCGCCGGGAATTGAACCCGGGACCTCTGGATCTGTAGGCAGAAACTCTGATCACTAGACCACAGAGGCGGACAAACTAAATCAAAATTATAATAAAGAAGGGAATTAAGCATGGGCCTCCGTCTATCTGATAGTCTATATCTGATGGCTCTCAGACTATGTGATACTCTATATCTCATACCCATGGGTGAATGGTTACAAGTTCCCATAAGTCGAGCGTAGTTATCTTGGAGGTATGAGATTTGACTAAACAATTAAACACCCTGCCCTCCCTTCTAGTATTCTACCCAGATCGGAATGATATTGACTCGTATTTAAATGTATTTTCACTATTTCGTATTCGGAGAAATGAGAGGAACTTCTTCTTTAGAGAATGTTTGCGCTTCCAGTAAATCAGAAAAGCAGGAGATGCCAGCCTTTTCAATTTAATTGCACGAAAGTCGTTCAACTTCGAAGTTTGGAAGACTCATTACTGAAAGAGGTAGCTGCCTGCCCAAGCGATTTAATAAAACTTCATTTCAAATTCCTCTCCCAATTTAAACTTCGTTTGATGAAATAAAATATTTTCAAAACAAAATAAATGAAGTTCTGTACTTAACCAAAATCATCAGAACAACAAAGAGCAATTCATTTTGTAGTTGTTTTATTTCCAGGTATAAATGTGTATTACTGGAACAGGAGAAGAAATAATCCGTGTGTGTGTATGCGTGCGTGCATATATACACTATGTCATACGAGTACACACATGATTAACGATAAGAGCAAAAGCTGAGAGGACGCATTTGCAGAAGAGGCGTACTGCCGGCTGAATACACCTTTCAACTCTTCTTCAGTTATACTGTCCCTAACGGATGAGAAGAATATGGTCTACGTTAGTAGGTGTTTAGTGACGTTTCGGAGGAACTTCCTACCTCCATCTCAGGGAGTAGAAGAATAAGACAATACTGCAATAAGCGTTAGGGATATAGGGAGAAGAAGAACGAGGAGAGATTATTTGAGAATAAATTTTTTATATATTTTCTGTCTCATGAGAAGAGGAATCCCTTTGAGATTGCTCTATCTAGCTCTAACTTCTTTCTTTCTCACTGCATGTCATTCCTTACTTCTTTCTATCCTCCTCTATTTCTTTCTTTCTTCTTTTCTGTCTTTCCTTCTGTATATATAATTTTCCTTATTTGTCTTTGTTTCTTTCCTTTGGTGTTTCTTTTATGTTTCTCTTTCTATATTTTTATTTCCACATTTCATTATTCTTTTTATTTTTTCTGTAGTTTTTCCTTTCTTTCCTTCATTTTTCTTGCTGGATTCCTTTCTTTCTTCCTCTCTGTATTTCTTCCTTTCTGCTCGTATTTATTTTTCCTTTCTTTTTTTTTCTTTCTGCATTTCTTTGAGTCTTTCTTTCTTTTTTTTTTTTTTTTTTTTTATTTNTTTTATTTCTTTCTGTATGCATATTCTCCTTTCTATATTTCTCTTTCTGTATCTTTCTTTCTTTCCCTGTGTATTTGTTGCTCTTTCTTTTTTCTTTATTTCTATATTTCTTCCCACATTTCCTTCTTGCTTTTTTGTGTCTTTATACATATCTTCTTTTCTTTCCTTCACTTTTCTGCCTGGATTCCTTTCTCTCTCTCTCTCTATTTCTTTTTCCTTTTTTCTTCGTTTCTTCCTTTCAGTCTTTATTCCTTTCCGTCTATCTTTCTTTCTTCCTGAACTCTTTACTCCTTCCTTTCCTCTTTTAGCACACAGATCCGAAGCTGAATGTCCACAGCCCACGAAACAAATCTGTAACCTCTGTAACCGTACTGAGCCGACATTCTAGCATCAACCTAACCGGCCTGTAAAGCGGCTTGTATCATAAAGTGCAGTCGGGCGGAAACGTGACTTAGAGACTCCAATTCCCAGTTCACGCTCACGGCCGTTTATTGCACAGCTGTTCAGCTTCAGTGCCGCTAATCAACAGTCAGTCCCTTGAGATAATGCGGCAGGAGAGTAAAGCCTGTTTATTTGACGTCAGTATGTCCAACATGAGATTCTATCTCTGCTCACATTTCTACGGTGAGGTAAGAAGGCAAGACATGGTCAGTGGAAAGTAAGCAGTAATTTTTCCCATGGCGGAGGCCGGGTCTGGTCAAGTGGGATTTGTGGTGGACAAAGTGGCGCTGGGGCGGGTTTTCTCCGAGTACTTCGGTTTCCCCTGCCAATCTTCATTCCACCAAATCCTCCATCATCATAATAACTCGGGGCTGGCTACAATAGGCCAATCAGCGGCCAACGTGCCGAGTGGACCCAGTTGGACTCTACCCTCCACTAAGCGAATTAAAAAAAAAAAAGCAGTAATTTTATTGAGCAGTCCCTCTGTATGAAATCTGCCTCTTGTTGACATGTTTCAATAACAGCAGTCATAGTCAACGAGAGATGTATTAGTCCTGTACATGTGTTTCCCCATGCATCTGCCCACTCTAATTTTGTTAATTATCTATGGGGTCTCCATATTGGCTAAATTGTTGTCTACATGGCGTCAAATCGCAGGAAACATTAACCTTCAACATCACCGCCACGATAAATTTAAATCTGGTATACTGGTTTCTTTAACATGGATTGTGAATGGGTTTGGTGAGTTTTAATTTGTTTTCTTAGATTGGGTGACCGCCTCTGTGGTCTAGTGGTCAGAGTGTCTGGCTACAGATACAGAGGTCCCGGGTTCGATTCCCTGTGTTACCAGATTTTCTGAGAATTAGTGAGTCTGGAACGGGGTCCACTCAGCCTCTTAAGAATAAATGAGGAGCTAGTTGAATGGGAATAGCAGCTCCGGTCTAGAAAACCCAGGTTAACAGCCGTGGGGATCGGTTGCGCTGACTACGTGACACCCTCTACGCACAAAAGTTGGCACTAACTTCGCGAACAAGCGGTGGTCGTTCAGTCGGTATAGTTCGCTTGCGGACTGCAGGCCACGGAATTTTTTGTTCTTGTTTCTCTGGTTGGGTTAAACTAGTTATTTGGATTGGGTTAGCTTAAGATAGCCTATGTGTGGTTGACGTACGAATTTATGTCTTTAAATTGGGTTTGATTTTCTTAGTTTCCAAATGCAGTCATGTGATTTTCTGCTAATCGTCCTATACTCATAAATTCATCGTTGGAGGCAACTTCGACACCAGCTTCGTATTATGCTTCGGCATTGTTAGTTTAGTTTAGTGTGGCCCTGGTTTCTCAGCTGTATGAACATTTCTCGATTCCGAACTGTCAGCTTCAGTAAAGAGGTCAGTAGACTTTATCGGTAACACCTCACATCTGTGTGATAGATGACGTTAATCTGCTAAGTGGATCCTGTTGTTCTTCAAGCAACCTTTTTTTTTTGACCTATCTGTGCGTCTAAATAGCGATGTTTCTGTTTTCTCTGCCTTGCTTTATCCTAGTGCCAGCCTGCAGCCACTTTCATTACCCATAAAGACAAGTACTTACAGGCAATTTCCTTTCGTAACTCAGTTATCAGATAATACCTTGCACCAGGAAATTCATTTATTTTAATTACACATGTATTAGTTAAATTGGGGTTCGATTTCTGGCAGAGGTAAGAGATTTTTCTCTTCTGTACATTGCCCAGGCCGGCTCTGGGCACCACCCAACTTCCTATCCAATGGATACAGGGGACTCTTTCCCCGGGGTAAAGCGGCCGAGACGTGAAGATGGCCACACACCTTCCTCTAGTACTCAGGTCGGAAGTGGTGGAGCTATACCACCAATCCCCACGGCGTAATGCTTAATTAATCAAACATAGGAACAAATTTAAATTTTTCAGTTCCGTAATAATTTTTCACATAAGGTGAGTGATAAGCTCGTCGCAAGGCATCTACATAGACACAGGATAACACAAACACAGAATAAACACACACACACCAAATATCCATGCCTTAAGTGGGATTCGAACCCACGATCCCAGAGTCCGAGCGAGCGAAGACAGTTCCTGCCTTAGGGTGAGGGCACACCAAAGAAACTATCAACTGCAATGCAACCGCGATTTCCGAGAACAGCAGCCGAATTCAAGCAGGCAACTGGTTTCCAGATTAGCAGGCGCACACTGAAGGTTGGGACATTAATTAATTTATTTTAATTAAGGTAAATTTGTTTTAATCATGAAATATCGCTTTCACACGCGACAGGAAATTTTGACAGAGTGCAACAATTTTAGTAAGATAGAAAACATCTGATGATGGCCGTATATGGCCGAAACATGTAGTGTGGAAAAAGGGTGAGTATACGTGTATAGCAATTTCACATGTATGTTAAATAAATGATGTATTAATGCAATGGGATGCTTAAATACAATATTAGGAAACGAAAATATTTGGTGCATCCATTCTTCTGTCACAATTTATATTCAGGTGCTTATATTGTTTCCAAAGAACTTAACTTGGATCCACACTCCATCTCCTGAGAAATTCTTTCCCAAGCCAAATACATTTTGTCCTGTCTAGCATAGTCTGCGTGGCGTTTGTCATCTGTGCCAGGCTCCCGCTCAGTTAACTGCACAAAAACAAAATTAGCAGCTTCGTCAATCTTTCGTGCCACCTTAACAAACAAATGAATCACTGAAGCGCGTTATACCACGTAGAACACCTGACACTAGGAAACCACGTGGAAACGCAATTGTGAGAAGAATGGTACGCTCTGTTGCATGGAAGTTGAGTTTCCCAGTCTTCTGCCGAGTTGCGTTGCCGTTCCCTTAATTTGCGCTGCTGAATTCAGTAACATGTGTTCAACTCAGGCTGATAACAATTCTCGGAAATTGAGGTTATGTTGCGGTTGCCAATTTCCTTGGTGTGCCCTCGCTCTTAGACTGTGACCGACACGAATTTACCTTTACTGTGCTTTAATTACGACATAAATCAGATATTAATACTTCCAACGGAATTCCAAAACCTGCTCCTACTGCTACTCTTAAACATCTCATACACTGCTCCACGTTTATCGCCTGTTCACACAAGCCATCAACTGACCCTTCTCGTGAGCTAGGTGCATCCATTTTAATATTGTGTCGTGCCGCCTAGGGCTGGAATATTTGGAATCAGAACGTATCCATTGCTATACAACGGCTAGCAATTCCTAGGCAGCGAAGCCTAGGAAATCATTGCCCCGGAAATGAAAGTCTAACAGTGGGGTTTCCACCGTTACAAACGAATTGTTTGAGGCAGACACGTATTCCCGCGTTCGTTGCGTAACAGCGGGAGAAATTAACCCTTCCACAAGGTATTCCCTATTCAGTCTGAGTGCAATATACATATAACAGTTAGTATTCGGCGGTATTCGAACTCCCGTGTGGAGGCGGGGTCGAATACCTCCACCGTGACCCTGCGAGTCGTAGGAGGCGACGAAAAGGGAAGTCTCAAATCTGAGACAGTAAAATATGATCGCGAGTCCCAAGGAACTCGGACCCGAGAAAGACCGCGCTGGCAAGGGCCACCGTGACCCTGCGAGTCGTAGGAGGCGACGAAAAGGGAAGCCTCAAATCTGAGACAGTAAAATATGGTCGCGAGTCCCAAGGAACTCGGACCCGAGAAAGACCGCGCTGGCAAGGGCCACCGTGACCCTGCGAGTCGTAGGAGGCGACGAAAAGGGAAGCCTCAAATCTGAGACAGTAAAATATGGTCGCGAGTCCCAAGGAACTCGGACCCGAGAAAGACCGCGCTGGCAAGGGCCACCGTGACCCTGCGAGTCGTAGGAGGCGACGAAAAGGGAAGCCTCAAATCTGAGACAGTAAAATATGGTCGCGAGTCCCAAGGAACTCGGACCCGAGAAAGACCGCGCTGGCAAGGGCCACCGTGACCCTGCGAGTCGTAGGAGGCGACGAAAAGGGAAGCCTCAAATCTGAGACAGTAAAATATGGTCGCGAGTCCCAAGGAACTCGGACCCGAGAAAGACCGCGCTGGCAAGGGCCACCGTGACCCTGCGAGTCGTAGGAGGCGACGAAAAGGGAAGCCTCAAATCTGAGACAGTAAAATATGGTCGCGAGTCCCAAGGAACTCGGACCCGAGAAAGACCGCGCTGGCAAGGGCCAGCAGCATATGCAAAAGACAGACCCGTCCTCTCGTCAGAGAGGGCGCCCCACAAAAATAAGACCGCAACTGTCAAACAGTAATAATTAATATCTGGTCATGAGCCCCAGATGGGGCTCGACACCAAGACTTACTGACTGACTGACCGTCAGTCGCAATGTAACTTTGACTTTAACTTTGACAGTATTCGAACCTGCGAGTCGTAGAAGGCGACAAAAAGGGAAGTTTCAAATCTGAGACAGTAAAATATGGTCGCGAGTCCCAAGGGACTCGGACCCGAGAAAGACTGCGCTGGCAAGAACCAGCAGCATGTATAAAAGATAGACCCGCCCTCTCGTCAGAGAAGGTGTCTCAGAAGAGCAAGACCGTAACTATCAAACAGTAACAAATATCTGGTCATGAGCCCCAGGACGGGGCTTGACACCAAGACTTACTGACTGACTGGCCGTCAGTCGCAATGTGACTTTGACTTTGACTTGAGACCAGCAGAGTTTTATCCGACTAGAACAGAAGAGTTCTTATCCGAAGAGAGCTAAGCTCCGAGCAGAGCAGAAGACACTTCACCAAGATCAGCGGTGCAAGTAATTGTAATAGTGAAGAGGAAACGTCTGACAACTTTACAAGTTGAGAATAATTGTAAGTGCGAGTGTCAAAGCGACTGCCCAATAAATATTCGTTGAAATCCGAGAACCCCCACAAATTTCTTGTGGCGTTGTCTAGCAAACACGCGACAATATTATTCTGCCAACTGCACCTTTGCCCGAACTTCACCGCAAAGTGGTTATCACTCTTGCTTCGTATTCGGGAAGTTCTGATTTCAAATCTGATCTTAGAGATCGAACACCTTCAATGATGTTTTCCGAGGTATTCTTCAGTCCGTCTAGCGAAACACCAGGATAATATTTCAAATTAGGTCTCGACGGTTTCCTTCCACACGTCTTTTTAAATTCATTATTCACTAATCATCTTATTATTCGACATTGTGTAATACGATCTATCGATAGCTTTCGATACATAAGCTGTAAATAAACAAATAAAGTACACATAGGACCGACTGCTATGAAGTCTAAGTATATTACATATGAGTCATACTTAAAAAAAAAGCAACAACTAAATCGATTTTTGCAGTGAGGAAAGAGAGAGAGAGGTTTTGATGTTGCTTTCCACTGTCTCCCGTTGAATAAACTGAACACGAAATCAAATTAGAATTTTTACGCTCCCACCGGTCATTTACTGAAACTCTTGAATTTGAATTGCCTTGGGCTCTCTAAAATGTGGCACATCATGCATATTTTTACATTCGTTGGGGTTGCAAATACCCTCGAAATCCTATCGTATCGTCTGTCCCTTGAGTATCACTGAGTCGAATTCAGGCACAATCAACAACCCCTATTTGAAACTGCATACAACATTTCCGGTCCTCCTAGAAAACATAATTTTATAAAACAAAACACGAAACATAATTAGACGAAATAACTAATACAGAGCTATTTGAATTCAGTGATAAGCTAGAGGAAGGTAAACCAAAACTTCAATTTTATTTCATAGACAAATACTGGTCACTTTAAGATACTGTACCTTTCACGATGTTTTTTAACTTAGACAATGAAAGTAAAATCAAAAAGTTCTCTCTCCGACATAAGTGTTCTCAATACAAATTCAAAATAAAAAGAAAAAAATATTAAACTAGAGCCAATTTGGCTAGGGGTCTGTGCGTTAAGCAAAACAGGGCGTGCAGAGCCCCAAGATTTATATTCGAACAAATAACTCTCGTCCGTGCTATTATTTAAAGGTCCACTGTTTGGATCCCCTTATTGACCATTCTGTCTGGTCGGATGTCTGGTAGCAGAACGCGGAGGCGAGGTGTAACACCAAGATCAGTTCTTATACATTCTTTGTCTGAAGTGCATAAAATTAACGTACTCAAAGAACGTGCATGTCTGTCTCATTGTAAGCATTCAGCATCTCGAATGTGTGAGTAACACTCTGGACTTGAATTCGGGAGGTAACTATTTCGAAGCCGGGATAGCGCATTCGGTATAGCGACTGGCTACGGGCTGGACGACCGAGAGGTCGGAGTTTGAGTCCAGGTAGGGTGAAGAAATGTCACTTCTCCATGTCTTCCAGACCGGCTCTGAGGTTCAACCATCTCTTATACGATGGGTACCGGCGGCTCTTTCCCGTGGGAAAAGCGGCCGGGGGGTGAAGCTGACCACTAACCTCCAACTAGTGCCGAGGTCAAGAAAACGTAGTTTTATATATCCACTACCCCATACGCCTTCATTGCGCAGTGATTAATTACTTAAGAATAGGAACAACTTTATCTTTTGCTATTTCGAAGCTCGACTACTATAAATGAGATATTTTCTGGTTTTACTCAATTCCGCCAGGAGAGCCAGTCTAGCGCAGTCCGTATAGCGACCGGCCACGATGGAGGACCAAGGGGTCGGAGTTCAAGTCCTGGTGCTGGCTCTTTCCCATGAGTGAAGTGACCGGGGAGTGAAGCTGACCACTCACTTCCAACTAGTGCCGAGGTCAAGAAAACTTGCATCTATACATCCACTCCCCCATACGTCTTCACGGCGTAGTGTTTCATTAGTTAAGCGCAGGGACAACTCAACTTTTTCCTTTTCTCAGTTCCACCAGGCAAATTCTAGGTTATTACGCTCTACTGGGCAATAGTCCTTCCTATCATATCGTTTCCAATTCATTGCAAACAAACATTTTACCCTTTGGTGCCACAGACGTTAAATAATCCATCAATAAATAAATATTTCTTATATTAAACCAAGACCGAATTCAGGATGTACTAAGCAGTAATTTACGGTTTAGACACCACGAAATTTCTATGAAGACTTGCAAAAGAAAATACTAGTATCTTCTGGGATATAACATCGTGTAGCTTGGCAGGTGTTTACTGACGTTCAGGAGAAAATTTCTGCCATAGTCTTATGGGTAGACGTGAGACTACACGATGTCACATTCCAGAATACGACACTCTTCATGGACACATCCGTGAGAACCTCATATCTCAGCTTCGCCGAAAGGCAGTCCATCTTTTTACAGCTGATTTACGAATCAAAAAGCAAGTTACTTGAATATTAAAGGTAAAGTTGTCCTTGTGCTTAACTAATTAATCACTAAGCCATGAAGGCGTATGAGGGAGTGGATGTATACATCCATATTTTCTTGACCTCGGCACTAGTTGGAGGTGTAGTCAGTTTCGCGCCCCGGCCTCTTTACTCCCAGGGAAAGAGCCCACGTTACCCATTGGACACAAAGCTGGTGGGCCCCAGAGTCACAGCCAGTCTGGACACGGTGGAGAAGAGAAAATTCTTCACCCTACCGGGACCCGAAATCCGACCCCTCGGTCGTCCAGCCCATAGCTAGTCGTTAAATCGACTACGCTATCCCGACTCCTGTTACATGTATATTATAAAACATAATTAAGAAAATTATTTAAAACAACTAAATTAAATCACAGATGTGTCAGCCCTTTAAGCATGAGCACCGACAGGATTTTATTCGAGGGGGTAATAAGAATATTTATTTTTATGTTCTCGTTTAAGATAACTAAGAATACTTATACGGGTCGCCCTAGGATTATGGACCTCTATACTCAAACACATATGAACCCATCTTTAATAATAATAAATTTCCTTAGCTTTGGTTTATTTCCATTTTAATTTTAAGTATTGAACTTTTCCACAATATCTGGGGGGAGGGCAGATGCCACGCTTTCCTCCACTCCTCCCCTCCGTGTCGGCGTCCATGACTCTGAGTGCCATAAACACAGATTTTCAGTTGGGTGCTAATGTTTCAAGAACCGTGTGGGCTGAGAAAAAGAGGGCTGCGTTGTTGCCTACCTGTAACATTGGCAAGAAGAAGCAGAGGAAGCTGCCGAAGATCCAGTTCTGGACTAACAGAATGGTGAGTGAAATCGGTAACACAAGAACGCATTTGATGATATCTGCAATGGCCAAGTTGATAATGTAGCCGTATGTTGGATTCCGGTAGAGTCTGTGCTTGGCAACAGTCCATATTACTGCAAGGTTGGATATAGTGCCCACTGCTACAACCAAGGCATATAGAAACACGAACAGAGGAAACACACGTGCTACGGATGGACGAAGGTGCGGTTTGCTAAAATCCAACCCTGAATCGTTTCTTAAACCCATGACAAACTGTGCAACTACATTCAGCCACTTGTCAGGGATTCCATTCATTTCTTCAACACGCATTTTGCTCACCGTGGAAACAAATTCTAGATAATAACACAAAAATCTGAAATACCGCAACACGGTGTTATATAATCAACACGGAAATGTATTATTTATAACGATAAGTTGTTCAGAGTGCAAATACAATGACATCTAAACGCCGAAATACAAATATTTACTGTAAAGCGGGTTGTTAGGATCTGATTCAGTGTGTGGGAGTTCTGCGCGCGAATCGCAATGCGCGGAAACAAGATTTGC
The DNA here is from genome assembly GCF_002891405.2 of Cryptotermes secundus. NCBI lineage: Eukaryota > Metazoa > Arthropoda > Insecta > Blattodea > Kalotermitidae > Cryptotermes > Cryptotermes secundus. Next base: position 189,626 of record NW_019718288.1, read on the forward strand.
TTCGTTCAAACACCGCTTCTTCCCTTGTGCATGCCCTGCTGGCGTCTGTTGTTAGAGGCAATAGCGACGCAGGTCACGCTTCCTGCTTCACGCAAGCGTCGTTATTGTAGGCAACCAGCCAATCGCTACATTACGAAGAATTACGGCAGGAAAAAAACAGATTCGCTCTCGTCCGTGTACCATCCGTCGTATGGTCTTAAGAGTGTTTCTCACAGGAAACTTCCCCACGGGCTTTATGATTCGTTTCTTCTGCGCCAGTTCTCTCCGATTATTTTGTCATAACCGAATAGTCACACTTCACCAAAATGTGCATAAAAAGTGTCTATTCTTTTATTTGTGTGTGCATATATAATATAATTTTAATTCAATTGTATATTTAGGAGCCGGGGTAGCTCAGTCTGTATAGCGACTGGCTACCGGTTGAACGATTAAGGGGTTAGGGTTCGAGTCCTGATGGGGGCAAGAATTTTTACTTCTCCACGTCGTCCAGACCGGCTCTGGGGCCCACCCAGTCTCCTATGCAATGGGTACCGGAGGCTCTTTCCCCAGGAGTAAAACGGCCGGGGCGTGAAGCTGAAAGCTCACTTCCAACTAGTGCCGAGGTCAAGAAAACGTAGGTCTATACATCCAATAGCCCATACGCATTCATGGCGTAGTGCTTAATTATTTAAGCACAGGAACAACTTTATTTTTTTAATTGTATATTTACTCGTATATAACAGATTTTTTTTCGGAACTCACATATATGGTCTCATTCAGAGAACTAAATTAAAAGCGAGCAGAGATGGCGGTGAGCATAACGATTGGCTAAGGGCTGGAAGACTCTTCCCATTACGTGTGGAGGAAGCGCGGTGATCTTCCCCTCTGCCACGCATCTGCGTGATATGATATTTCGTTCAATATATGAGCACCCTTCCCTTACATAAATAATGAGTTTTTTAAAATAATGTGATTAGAAAAAAAATATTTGTACTTTGAAGTGACATAATAAACTAGAAACTTTCGATATTGTACAAGGAATTCTGAGGAAAGAATCTACTTTCCTGTTGCATAGATTTCAAGGCCTATACATCTCATTCTTTCTGAAGCGCCTACTCTCCATAGTGGTCTCATTCCTTCAGGTTTTCCAACTAATACTTTGTAGAAGAAAGCAGTCTTCTGGGATGTGGCACCCCGTAGATGTGGTGTTAACTGACGTTTCGGAGGAACATATCGCCTCAATCTTCAGGATACAAGGAAAAATAAGAAATCCGCCAGCGAAGAGACTGTGCGAACCGATACAAGCTCCCGGATTTCTTATTTTTCCTTCTACCCTGAAGATGGAGGCGATACGTTCCTCCGAAACGTCGGTTAACACCACATCTACACGGCGCCACATCCCTGAAGACTGCTTTCTTCATAGTCACCGCCGTGAAAACCTCAAATCCTGCATAATATTTTGTAGGCCCTACATGTGTCTCACCCCATGTGTGTTACATGTCCGACCCCTGTATCCTCCTTAATCTTATTTAATTTGGAAACATTACAGATTATGAAGTTCATCACAGGACAGTTTCCTCCAATCTCATATCATTTCCTCCTTATTAGGTCTAATTATTCCACATAACGCCCTAGCGAACACTCTCAGTTTGTGTTCTTCCTTTAGGATTAAAACATAATTTTTCCCCCTCCCACGACGCAAAAATTAAAGTTGTCCCTGTGCTCAACGAATTAAGCACTATGCCATGAAGTTGTATGGGGGAGTGGATGTATAGATCCATATTTTCTTGACCTCGGCACTAACTGGAGGTAAATGGTCAGCTTCAAGCCCCGGCCGCTTTATCCCCGGGGAAAGAGCCCCACGTACCCATTGAATGGGAGGTTTGGTGCCCCTCAGAGCCGGTCCAGACGATTTGGAGAAGGGAATAAACACAGAATAAACGTATACACATACCAAACATCCATGCCTTAAGTTGGATTCGAACCCACGATCCCAGCGTCTGAGCGCGCGAAGACAGTTCATGCCTTAGGCCGCGCGGCTACTGTGAACGGCTTTTTAAAGTCTACTGTATATAAGTATATATTTATTTCAAATACAGTCTTACATAAGAGTGTAAATAATTTCAGACATTATTTGAGTAAATATTTAAAACATTTGAGTAAGTACTTAGGCATGGATGTTAGCATGTAATTTAAAATTCCTACTGCCGAACGTACATGTTAAGTGTACCCTACATACTCCTAAAATCTTCTAAATTTACGTATTGCTAATATCAAAATTATTTGATGTGTCCTATTTTATGTCTCTTATTTAATTCTGAATAATTTTTAATTACAGTGGAAATCACAATCCCACGAGTCATCAACAAAACAAATGCATATAATATGGGTATGTGGACGCCAGACACTGTAATTTGTCCAAACATATACATCAAGCAATTCACTACTGCTTACCATTTGTTGTGAAGTCGGTTAAATTATTTCAGTGAATTGCTTTACCATCTGCACCTCTTGTCCTGCATAAGCGGAGTTGGCTGCATTGCGGAAAGATGAAGTCATACTCGCGTTTCCCGCTGTATATTCTGACCTAGACTAAACGTAAAACGACACCGCCAGATCCACTCTACACTTACACACGTCTAACAGTTCCTACCCTGCGTGACACTTTGTTGAAATTTCGTTCGGTTCAAATTATGTCTTCTTCAAAACATAGAACATAACGAAGTCGCCTCGAGTTCATTAATCTTTATCTCAACTTATCAACAACTCTGAAAACAACCCCCTCCCGCCTTTAGTGACATTCTCGTTTCGATACATCGATCTCCTCATAAGTCAGAGTATCATTTCCTATCGCGATATTAAATGTCTTCTGTGTACAGCATAATTTCTTAATCAATGATCCGCAACTTCATTTATTCCATTTCGCAAAGTCCAAGTACCATTATTTCTTTTAATCACAACTGGAAACACTGGTATTTTAGAATTTCCTTTTAGCGACTTTGTCTTGAACATTATTAACTTCATTCTCTTTCTTTCTTTCTTTTATTTTTTCCTCAGTAGAGTTGTGAGGAAGAGAACTCGGAATTTAGGATTCTGCCATTGCATCTCTTAGGAATGGGGGCGCAACCAAGTGTTATAAGACCCAGATCCTTGCATATGCATAACAACCTTCCAGCCACACTATGGCCCTGGGTTTGACTCAGCCTCTAAGAGAAATGAGTACCAGGAATCTTCCTGGGGGCCATCTGTGAGCCGACTGTCTAGAAAATGCGGGAGCCTGGACGTCTCAACCCTATGGGCATTCACAGCCTGTTGCAGGTATAGCTTTACCTTTCTACTACAGTGTGAGGACGATGTAACATATACACACAGATAACACACATTCGTAGTCATACACAGTCTCCTGTTTCTCACTTCCTCACATACGCAACATGAGAGAGTAGTGTGATCATGGAAACACCAATCTTGAGATTTTGAACGCATTTACACGTTTTCAGCACCCCTTGAATATGAAAGTTATATTTGTAAAGTCGTTGTGTATGTATATATGCGTGCCTTGATAATGCCTGAATGGTCAGACAGATTTCACTCATATTTGTGAGTGGTTGTATCTAAGATGAAGCGACCATCTTCTTGGACAAAACCATCATCTTCCTTTCCTTTAGGGAGTGGATAAGAAGCTTCCACATTCTTCTCAAGGGGCTCAATCTCCATTGCAGTCATTGGGCCTAGATTTATTGGCCAGGATGCTGGTATTGTTGAGCAGGATTCAATGACCTATGCCACTGCTATGTTCTGCCATGACTGACTTCATGATTTTTTTGACTGTATCACTCATGATAGTGGTGGCATATCTGCACTAGATTACTTCTGCCTCTCCCTTACTTAAGTCTGTCTAGTCATTTGAAGTCCTGAATTCCAAATCTCATGTGGGACTGGAATTTAGTGTAAATGGAGATTCTCAAATTAACCACTTTAATAGGTCAGTTTAATACAATATTAGAATATAATATATATATATTCATTGATCTACAATTCTAATTCCAATAGGTCCACAGCAGTGTTCTCAGTTTAGGTCCAGGAAATTCATTATCTTACTAATTTTGAAATACGCTTTCAGGAATATGTTTCAGAATATGGGTTATAGTGAATGAAGGATGTTATAAAATTGGAAATTTATATCACTTATTCGTACATGCAGATTATCTGTAACACAGACTGCAATTATATTTAAATATAACCCAAGCATTACTGAACAATTCAACATTTAATCACAATGCTACAAAACATCCAATAAAGATAACAGGAAGCATCAAAATCATTAAAAGGACAAGTTATATACTGAACTGTTGCCACAAACTTTAATTTTAGAGATACAAAGTGATGTTAAAAAATGTAATTTCATGAATCAATGATCAAAGCAGTTAACACTACATGACTGACATTAATTGCTCTTGACTTTATCTGCACAGAATATTGCTTTCACTCCTTTATGATACAAACTATACCAGAATTTCCCAAATGTTTTTGTCTCTGGAACCTGTATGCCCACAAAAAATATTTAAAGAACACTAAACCAAAACTAAAAGACTGAAGGCATAAAAATTACATATAATAAAGCAGTGCTGGGATATTATGCAATGAAACTTCTGTGTCTTTCCAAATGTTTGTGAGGAATTAGCAACAATGTGTAATGGCAAAGAGGATATGATGCAGACATGTACAACTGTTTTATGGATGCTTTACAAATGTAACTGTGTTACAGAAAATACAATACATACAACAAAGTGTTTCTTACTAATGTGACAAGCAAAACACTTGTTACGTGTGTGTAGATGAAACCATCATATATCAAATCTGCAGACTGCAGGCAAGAAAATTAAATTTGTATGTGTGTCTGAAGCAAATATGAATTCTTCTGTAATTACAAATATTCTCTGAGATATGCAAATAAAATAATGCAATTTCATGAAGATGGACTAATTTGTTCTGAAGAAACATACATAGACATGATATCACACACATTTTATGCCTTAACATAGCATGGAAACCCATCTGAAGAAATTAAATATGAATGTTGTAAAATAATGACTTACACAAATGTTCATACAATTACGTGTGTCAGATGAATACACGACATTGATCCATTACTGGTAGACAGAGAGAGGGATGGAGAGGGAGAGAGACAGCATATAAAGTTCTGTACATTCCCATTGCTGTTAAAAAAATTTAAGTTGTCCCAATGCTTAATAAATAAAGCACTACACCATGAAGGCGTATAGGGGAGTGGATGTATAGATCTGCATTTTCTTGACCTCAGCATTAGCTGGAGGCAATTGGTCAGCTTAACGCCCCGTCCGCTTTGCCCCCAAAGAAAGAGCCCTGGTACTCATTGTGTAGGAGGCTGGGTGGGTCCCAGAGCTGGTCTGGACAACGTGGAAAAGAGAAAATTCTTGACCGTACTGGGACTCAAACTCTGACCCCTCAGTCGTCCAGCTCGTAGCCAGTCACTATACCGACTGCGCTATCCCAGCTCCTTAAGGTAAAGCTAGCCCTGCAACAGGTCATAAAGGCCCATGGGGTTGTGAGAAGTCAAGACTCCCACATTTTCTGTACACAATCGGCTCACAGATGGTGGTAAGGTTGTCAGTCTTATGCACCAGCCATCCTTTACCCCCACGAAGATTCCTGGTACTCATGTCTGTTGGAGGCTGAGTCAACCCCAGGGCCATAATGCAGCTGGAAGGATTAGGTCAACTGAAAAAAATTCACCTTTTCGGGAACCTGTGACCTTACAGCTTGTAGCATAATACCGCATGATTATCAAAATTTCTAAAATGTCTCTAGTTTTACATATTTTTTTTCCTAGTTTACGACATGTTTTGGCTGCACATGGGCCATCATCGCGTGCAAAAGAGTGCAACAACAGCATTCTAGTCATGAGATAGAACTAAACATTGATGTGCACAGGAGCATGGTGTCAAGCAAACAGTGCAGCGGTCTCCCAAAAAACTAAAAAAAAAGTCACCTGACGATGGCCCATGTGCAGCTGAAACATGTCATAAACTAGAAAAATATTTATGTAAAACTAGAGACATTTTAGAAATTTTAATGTATAAAATATACTTTTAGTGTCCTATTGACATTAATGATTTTAACATCATAAAGTATTAAAATACATTTTAGTGAGTGACATATTCTTGATGTCTTTTATATTGTTACATTATTGATGTGTACTTTGATAATAAGGATAATCAATAATAATAATAATAATAATAATAATAATAATCATATATCAACCTTTTCATGAAAGTTTAATTGAACTATAGTTTACATTACAGTAACAGAAAAAATGTATGAATCAGAAAACAACAAACATGTTAAAATAATTACTATAAAACCAACAGCACAATAAAAGTGACATAAAATCCTTCATAAAGTGAACACATTACTGACTATATGATGTTCTCTAAAACAGCATGATGGTGAGATCAAATTACCCATCAACACGAAACAGAAAAACTGATAAAATTCCACATCCTTCCACCCACACTTTAGGTTATGCTAACTAGTCATTTCTGCACAGTCATCCAAGTACTTGTACATTTCAAATTATCAGTCCTATTCTTAATATAACTGCCATGTTATTAAGCGTTGGTTACATAAAAAAACACTCTGTGGTCTGTAGTCCACAGGCGAACTATACTGACCCAGTGACCACTGCTTGTCGGCGAAGTTAGTGCCAAATTTAGCGGATAGAGGGTGTCATGTGGTCAGTGCAACGAATTGCCATGGCTGCTAATTTCGGTTTTCTAGACCAGAGCCGCTATTTCCTTGAAACAGCTCCTCAGTTATCCTCACGAGGCTGAGTGGACCCCGTTCCAGACCCACTACTTCTCAAAAAATCTGGTAGCACCAGGAATCGAATCTGGACCTCTGGATCTGTAGCCAGGAACTCTGACCTCTAGACCACAGAGGCGGTCCTGTTGGTTACATCAGTACATTGAAATTTCTGGGCTGAGTTACCCAGGAATGAAGCTACTGAAACTCCTGCATATGAATAGGAACACTGAAATATACTGAAATAGAAATATCTACCCTAAAACAGAATATATATTTATGTACAAGTAATACTCAGTTACACCATGAATCAGCAACCTATGACGAGCATGCTACTGAATGACATACAAAGAGATTTTTGATGGCGCGAACATAATACAAAATTAGCAATACATTTTGTTTTACATTTAAAATATGGCACTTTATCTTAGTAGGTCTGTCAAATTTCCCCATCTAAATCCTCAAATCTCACTAAAGATATTCATTTTTGTGACTTACATAAATAATATGAGAGACAAAAAGCAGTATGATTCGCATGAACATTATAATGGCAGTTGGCATCAGTAACAATACATTCATTAAAATGAGAACTTAAGTATTTTAGCCATGTATACTAAAATTGCTTTTCATTAACTAAACTGTTACTACTCAATGCAGAGTTGCCAAAATCCACATAAACCAAAACAAGTCATTTTTAACAATAAATTGTTTTCCTTTACCTAATAATACATACCGTGGTTCTGTATAGGTGTGAAACTTGGTCTCTGACATTAAGGGAGGAACATAGACTGAGGGTGTTTGAGAACAGGGTGTTGAGGAGATTATTTGGACCGAAGAGAGATGAAATGACAGGAGGTTGGAGAAAACTGCATAATGAGGAGCTTCATAACTTGTACTCTTCTCCAAGTACGTATAATTAGAATGATGAAGTCAAGGAGGATGAGGTGGGCAGGTCATGTAGCACGAATTGGGAAGACGAGGAATGCGTATAGGATATTGGTGGGAAAGCCAGAAGGAAAGAGACCACAAGGAAGACCAAGGTGTAGGTGGTTGGATAATATTGTGACATGTTGACCCCTACCTCCCCAGCTGCACGTAGCGGTAACGTAACGCTCGCGTAATAGGCGAGTAATCACCCCGCATCCTGGCAGCTATGCGCGGTGACGTCACGAGCGGAGCCGAAGATAGCCGAGCCCCCGCAACCTGGTAACTATGCAAGGCGAATCAACAGCGGTGACGTAACAGGATGACGTGGCACTCATTACGCAACAAGCAAGCACTGCAGCTATATAAGTGAGCTGCACAGTGGCTGCGAGTCAGTTATAAAGTAACAGTCGGGAGTTGTATTCAGAGTCAGTCAGCCAGTCAGTTGTATTGTGGCATTTGGAGTGTACTAATTGTGATACTGCAGATAGCAGTAATCGTAAATCAGTAATTTGGGTGATTGTAAGTGCGAATGTGAAATAAAATTCGCTACATCAAATACATCGAGAATTTATTTGTCGCGATATACGCCCGATACGCGACAATATTAAAATGGATCTTAGAGAGATAGGATGGGATGGTATGGATTGGATAGATCTGGCTCAGGATAGGGACCGGTGGAGGGCTCTTGTGAACACGGTAATGAACCTTCAGGTTCGATAAAATGCTGGGAAATTCTTGAGTAGCTGCAGAATTGGCGGCTTCTCCAGAAGGGCTCAGCTCCATGAGTAAGTAAGTAAGTAAGTAATAATACATACAATTAAAAAAGAAGCACCAAATTAGACCAGAACAAAGTGTAATTTATAGTTCTGGTAATGCACACAATATGCAGTTACTGCATAGCAGGTAGGGAAAAAATATAAATACATACTTCCAAAGAAACTATATATAAAAACTAAATATAAAATAGGAAAAACAATGCTAGAGTGGCATGCGCAGGGAAGCACTGCCGAAATAGTGACTTAAGAAATTGGAAAATCTTGCTCTATCTTGTCCATGGGTCTTTAGGTATTACAAAGCAAAGAGACTAAAAGCATGTTACTCTAAAGTTAGATTCTAGAGAAACTCGAGAAGTGCAATTAGGGGCAGTAATACAATATTCACAGCTTTCACAAAATCACCACATTAAATTTGGGCTTTATGAGCAGCGACTGCTTAATTTCAAGGTCCCACATAGTGGTTCAGTGGTTACTTATTCTGTGAAAACCACCAACAAAACATGAACAACATGACATCATCATCAAGTTTTGGACCTAAAGAAAATAATGGATATGCAGTGTCTTTGTCACAAATACTGTATATATTTACTCAGTGAAATCAGCTATGACAAAACCTCAGACTGCATAGAGGATCCCACATACCTTACACTGGGGGACATGAATGATAAAATGGAAAATGAGAACATCTCATAAAAACAGAGATGTATAGGAGTTTTAATAGTTAAAAGAATTTGTTTTGTGCAGTTTGGTAATGATTGCAGTAAAATTTATGTTTATAAAATGGAAGTCTGGGAATTCAACAACAAAAATTATGACAGCTAAGAATTATTTTTTTATAAGGAAGAACTTCTTTGACTATTGATATAGTCTAGAATTACTTTAGCCTGTGCCTGCCCTGTTTCGTATGCACCATGTGTTGTTGAGAAGTAACGCTCGTGGGTAGCTTCACCTGCTAGCAAAATGACAGGATACTGAAAAGAAAAACATTTATCTTAATAATACTATACAGCAAGTTAACTCTAATATGCATGTTAAAGTCATAATAAGCAAAATGAGTCATTTACAATACAATAATAACCATTCCCTTGGTGTACTATACACCCCTGATTTTCTGTATATGGATTAATTTTGCAGATTATCCATGCACACTTTTATTTGAATTTTCATGAGAACAAAGTGCTGAAGAGAATATTTGTCTTTAAGAGAGAGAAAGTAATAGGATGCAGAAAATTATATGAGAAATTCTGTAGTTTGTACTCTTCACTAAACATTACTAGGATAATCAAAATAAGGAGGATGAGATAAACAGGGAATTCAGAATGCATGGGCAACAGAAATGCATACAAAATTGTACTTTGATAAACTGAAGGGAAGAGACCACTTGGGAAAGCTATGCAGGAGGCTAATATCAAAACAGATCTTCAACAGGCATGAAGAGGATGTGCAGTAGATTTCACTAGATCAAGATATGGTCCCGTGGTGGGCTGTTGAGAAGATGAACCCCTGGGTTCTACATTACATTACATTCCTTGGACCCAATATTAGTCAAAATGACTGCATGATGTGGAATATGTCATATAAATATAATAGAACTGAAGTTTTCACAAGATAATACAGTGGTTACATTTGAGGCTATTCAAAAATACATCCACCTATATACTGTCAATTTATTCTGTTTACACAATCTTTAAATGGACGAGTCATTTCTTAGACAATAAGTATTCATCAACAGAGTAGAATGAATGTGTGTTCAGGTATAGCTTTAGTGCTATTTTAAATCATGCTTTTTCATCCATAGACTTTTAATATCAGATAGTAGATTACTGAAAATTTTGATCCCACCATAATACGCGCTTTTCTGAAGGCATGAGAGGTTAGCAGTTGGTTTATGGAGATATAGTGTTTGTGTTAACACTGTGTACATCCGCAGTGGTCTGAAAATGTTCTTCATTATTTGTAACGAAGTTTATTAATAAAAATATATATTCACATTGAAGAGTTAAGATCTGTACAAGAATTAAGGGATTTGACAACCATCATGAGCCTAACAATTTTCTTTTGTAATGTAAATACCTTTTTGCTGTCAGATGAATTACCCAAGAAAATTATTCCATACTTCATTAAAGAGTGAAAGTAAGCAAAATAAATAGATTTGCGACTGCCAATATCACTGATATGCAACACAGATATAACTGCATAACATGCTCTGCTTAGCTCTGGAACCAATTGATCAATATGTTTTTCCAGTTGAATGATTATCAATTTGTGAGATAAGGAATTTTGTGTTTACTGCTTCTTCTATATATTTATCATTATATCCAATGTTTAATGGATGTCTCTCATTCCAATGTTATGAGTAATTGATAACAGAGTGTTCTAAAACGGTTCTATACTAAACACAGCACTACTGCATATACCTTGCACTCAGTGGGCATATTCCCATAGCACACTTCTGCCCACACAGGCTCTGCCAGATCAGATGGCCCTCTGCTAGATACATCACACATATTTGAAGAGTTGCTGTATCCTCCACGGATGTAAGGATTCTTGTACCACTGACTCCTAGAACAGAATAAGAAAATTAGTGAGGAACCATCCCACAACTTACTAGACAGGCACAGTCAAACCTTCCAACAGATCAGATCTAATTACCAGATAAAATGTCTATATTTGTTACCACAGTACACCAGTAAGAATGGATATATGTCTGAGTTAACTAACTCCATGGAGCAGAGTCATTCTTGAAAAGTTAATATTCACTGTCAGTCATGAAATTCCTCACCTCTTCTATGACATGCAGCAACTATGGCAACTAATGTTAACTGTTGTAACCACAGGATGCATATTAACCATTAAGAGATGGCCATTTAAATTCCGGTAGTGGTAGCGGGACGGAGTTAATTTAAATGCCCGCCACTGTAGAGTAATAAAAATTGTAATCATGTTGCTCAAAATGCTGTGATTTCTACAATTTTTGTGATAAACGAACGAAATAAACGCTGCTTTTATCTAGAAAGAATATAGAATCAGTTATTGTAATTTACCGATTTTAAAATCTCTAAAAATTTTTACACTGATGCCAACAAAAATTTTTCCCCTCAATTTCGAACGTCTGTGCACAAAAATGCATACAGTTCCTGCACAAAACATTTCTGCAGTCTGAATGCCTGCTGCTGACATCATTTTCTAACTATGGCTTACGTGGCAACAGGGGCAGAAGTTTATGCTTGTGTTCCTCATTCTCCAGTTCGTAGGTTCCTTTCGGTATGTGCACGAGTGTGGGCGATGTCTAATCGTTCGCAGTAACGCTGACTGTATTATCTCGTATAGACAAACAAGAAGTAGTCTGTTTTGAAATATAGCCGAGCAGTGTCAGAACGTTCAAGGCTAGCGTTGTGTTTAGCTGTCCACCATGGCCTCATATGTGGAAGACACTGAAATTGAGAATCAACTTTTAAATGACACCGATTCAGACTGTTTGTACCAATGACTCTGAGAGTTGCGAGGAAGAAAGTGAATCAGAAATTGAAGTCGATGAAGAACCATCATCTTCGTCGGCAACCTGGGGACCACCACACCAGCGTGGCAAGAGGAGTGTGAATAATTATTCAGGTGGAGCTGTGGGCAAACTGTGGCAAACAGTTATAGCATCTGTCGTCGAACCTGGAAATGGACAAATAAACTATTTTTCCATCTCCTGGATCTGAACAGTTACATCCTGTTGTCACACAGAGAATTTCGTCTCGCTCTTGTGCGGAACATGCTGGAAGGGGTCCACTTCGCCCTCAACGGCCCAGGGGTCGAACCCCTGCCGTTTCATTGGAGATACCTCGATTAGAGGAGCTCAAACCACATCACTGGCGGTTGATTTCGACGAAGAACCATCATCTTGGTCGGCAACCTGGGGACCACCACACCAGCGTGGCAAGAGGAGTGTGAATAATTATTCAGGTGGAGCTGTGGGCAAACTGTGGCAAACAGTTATAGCATCTGTCGTCGAACCTGGAAATGGACAAATAAACTATTTTTCCGTCTCCTGGATCTGAACAGTTACATCCTGTTGTCACAAAGAGAATTTCGTCTCGCTCTTGTGCGGAACATGCTGGAAGGGGTCCACCTCGCCATCAACGGCCCAGGGGTCGAACCCCTGCCATTTTATCGGAGATATCTCGATTATAGGGGCCAAACCACATCACTGGCCGACTTCCTGTACTTCGAAATTGAGGTGTCGTGTGTGCTTTTCGCGTGGGAAACGAAGAACCGTCCGGACAAAGTGCGTGAAGTGCGACGTCGGACACTGGATTTTCAGATGTTTCTAAGATTTCCACACGAAGCCAACAGTCCGTTAGAAGATGCAGGTGGGAAGAGAGACAACTTATAAAGCTGGTGACCAAAAATCATTTAAGTAGAAAAAGAATTTATAACTTAAAATTAGATTTTAAAAGCCGGCCGCACGCGTGGACTGCGTGACGACATATGGCGTCATTCGTCCCCTTGACTTTATTTTGATGACGCTATATGGCATCGCTCGGCTCTTAAAGGTTGACCAGTGCACAAGAGGAATGTGGAAACTGTGTTCACTTCATTGCAGATTGCACCATGCTGTCCCAGTATATATATCATATATCTTATACATGACACACAACAGGATGCATACTATGAGGATTAATTTGCTTTTATTTACATGGGATTTTTGACCTAATATACACCCAAACAGTCTGGCTTTTGGTAGTGCATAGTAGTCTCACCACTGACATTTAAATTAATTTGAGAGACTTCATGACTCACCATGAAAGTTTGATAAAATACCTTTTTCATCATTACTCTCATGTCATTTTCATTGCCCCACAGCCTCTTAAAAACTGTTAGGGCCATCTGCATTGCTGATGAAAGCTGTTACTGTACTTCTTTTGGCTTATTTTGGACTTCACCCATCGTCCGGTATATAAAAAGACAAAAAACCACAACGTTTCGGAGACTGGATCTGTCTCCGTCAGAATCCTTTCAAGTCTATCAAAGCTGTTACTGTTGATGAGGTCCTCATAATATGATCATCTGCAAAGAGTGCTGTTTTAACATTATGTACTTGACTCAAATTAACTGATATGTCCTCAGTCAATATTCTAAATAACATTGTGCCGGGGACTGCTCCTTGCAGTAATCCTCTTTGCATCTGTGAAGTTGATCATTTGGCATGATGCATCCTAGACCAGTGTTGGCCAACCTAATACATCTCGAGGGCCAAATTTAGTTTATAGAACACCATCAGGGGCCAGATACAGTGTTTCTTTCAGAAGAGTGGTCGGGGAGTATTGCCCCCCAAACTGAATCAGTCATAACCCGTGTAAAAACAAGTGCATTTAAACCTATGTATTTAAATTTTACGTTGCACCAATAATATTAAGCCGATATTGAAAATTTCACCAATCGATTTTATTGCCTTCTATCACTTCTACCCCCAGAGCATTTTTTTCTTAAAGAAACACTGGCCAGATCATGCCTTATGTTTAGTTTTATATATGCCGGGGAAAAATGCAATTCTAATTTAAGAAAGAAAAATAAAATGCCTTGAAATTTGCAATTACTTACCATAACACAGCACAAATTCCTCTTTCAGCAGGGATGAGCACAAAAGGCTTTCAATCATAGTTTTTATGGTCTAATGATTATACCTAAATCCCCATATACACACTGTTTTAATGAGAGCACTGTGGTTTCATAAAACTGGAAACCAATGATATAAAATCCACTTCTAATTGTGAGGTTGCCACTCGAAGAATATGTGATAACACGACATCTGAAAGTCTGTTCCTGTTCTTAGACTTTACATGCTTCAGCGATGAAAACGCTGTCTCGCATATGTAAGTACTTGCAAAAACAGAGCAAAGTTTGAGAGCCCAATTTCGTAACAGTGGGTAACGTTCTGGTGAAAGCAGTTTCCAAAAGTCAATTCCAGTAACCTGAGATGTGTTTAAGGATGGGTCACATTGAAGTTCACAAAGCTCTAATTGCAGATGACCTGGCTGAGATTCTATATCACAATGTATAGGATTACTGAATAAAGAAATATCAGGTCGAAAGCTTTCAAAATCGTTAAATCGTCGGTCGAACTCTGAAGACAAATCTTCAATAATTTCACTGTAGTCCCTAAACTCCAAGCCTCCTCCTTCTTCTTCTTCTTCTTCTTCTTCTTCTTCTGAGAGTTTCCGACAGCAAGGGAAATGTAGAAGGTTATTTTTGTCCAATGCAGACTTAAATAAATGTAGCTTTTTACGGAAACTGTCAACAAAGCCAACCATCTGACATATTGTCTGCTTCTTGCCTTGCAATTGCAGATTCAGGACATTCAAGTGTTGAGTGATATCAGTGAGAAAGGCCAAGTTTCTCAAGAATTCGACGTCTTCGAGATCATTCTGCAGTTCAGCAGAATTCGTAACCTCTTCTCTTAGGAATGTTGCTATTTCATGACGGAGTTCAAAGAACCGTACCAGACATTTCCCACGGCTTAACCATCTTACTTCAGTGTGCAGAAGCAGGTCCCCGTAAGCAGAATCCATTTCTTCCAAGAGGGTCAGAAATTTTCTGTGAGTGAGTGATCGATTTCCTCCTCTGATCAAATTAGTAATTTTTGTGACAGTAGCCATGGTGGTAGACAGTTTAATTGATTTGGCACATAGAGCCTCCTGATGTATAATACAATGCAAGGTAGGTACAGTAATTTGATTCTGTCTTAAAAATCCAACAAAACCGCTTATTGTCCCTGTCATTGATTTAGCGCCATCTGTTACTATGGAGGACAATTTTTCAAAACCACCGAATTCCTCCACTGCACTCTTAACAGCGTTAAAAATATCGACACCTCTAGTTGTGCTGTGTAAAGAGCACACTTTTAACAACTCTTCGAAAATTGTAAAATCTTCCTTAATTGCACGAACAAATATCAGCAACTGATTAGTATCCGAAACATCTGTGCTTTCGTCGAGAGCAATTGAGAAATAGGAACAATTAGCGATAATGTCTTTCACATTATTAGATATCTGGTTGCTAATATCTTCCAGCCTCCTAGTAACAGTCTGTTTTGAAAGGGGCACTGTTTGAAATTTGTTTCCTACCTTATTTTCATTGAAAGCTTCTGCCATCTTTATCGCACAGTTCTTAATTAATTCACCATCACTTAACGCTTTTTTAGCTTTCATTAATTCATATGTCACGAAATAAGAAGCCAGCAAAGCTTCTTCTTGTTGTTTTGTTTCATTGGTAAAAAGAGATTTCTGCTGGAAATGTTTTTCCTTTAACTGATCTCAGACTACTTTCCTTGATTCACAAGAGTGTTTTCCGAACTTCTGTTTATGATTTGTCATGTAATGCCTCTTTAGGTTGTACTCCTTTAAAACTGCTAGCACTTGAAAACATACTAAACACTGTGGCTTGTGGTCTTTATTTAATATAAAAAAATAGTCATGTTCCCACTCAGATTTGAACGCCCTATTTTCACTATCAACTTTTCTCAATTTACTATTTGACATGCTGTATCACTTACAATAACTTCAAACACAATTTTAATTGAAAAACAGTTCTACACTCACACTCCGTAATCACACTTCACTTTCTAAAATCGCACTAACTGGGAGACATTTCTGCTAAAACTGGCGCTTAACAAAGGCCAGGATGCCGAGAGAAACGATAAACATCCCATCGCCGCGAGCAAGCTGGGAATGGTTATTATTTTGAAGGTGTCATAAATCCTTCACCACTACGGTCTTCCCTTCGGTGTCATTTCCCTACAGAAGTTGGGTTGGGGGACTTGGAATTTCCATGACATGAACACAGTTATTAGAAAACAGTTTGAACTGTCCAACTCGGTAAGAACGTATACAGTCAATTGAAAAATGCTGTAAGCTAATGAAACGTCCTATTAAAAACTGAATTCTATGCCAATACAGCTGTGAAGTTAAGATTTTTGAAAATAAACCTGAGACTTGGCGGGGGGCCGGAGTAAATCAAGTCGCGGGCCGCCAGTTGGCCATCGCTGTCCTAGACAATGACGAAATGATCTTCAAATAGGACTCGGATCATCTCAGAGAAAAATACCTTGTCCTTCTAATGGCAAATAAATCCCAAAGATGCTCTAGCAATTTAAATTGAGCAGTAAATTGATACCAGAGACATTTGATAAAAAGGAGGGAGGAAGAGTTTTAATCCCTGTAACTGGAACACACCAAGAGCTTAATCTGTAATGTTGATGGTGTTTGTCACAAGTGAGAATACAACTATGTGACAGTTGGGATTCAAACACACCCTGTATATCTCTTATGACATACACTGTGCTGCTTATTACAGATATATAACTATAACACTTGCTTTGGAGAAAAATGAGTACTCCCTGTTGATGAAGACTTCAAACCAGTAATTTTGGAATATATCCAAAAAAAATGCCAGAACATACTCTTGTATTTACCTTTTCATTACATTCTAAAGACAAGGCAAACAACATGTTTTAATCCTGACTCACAAGCAGTTGCTCCAGAACTTGTGAAAACCATACTGAGGTGTGAATAGATGAATTCTGATTTTAAAGTTCATTAATTTGTGCCTGGATGTTATGCTTACTTTCTAAATAAGTCTGATATTTCATATTCAAAATATGTCATATACCATTGTATTAACATGACACATTCAACAGATTAACATACATTAGATTACTACAGTCCTACCTTATCACCTGACATGGAAGAGGAATATTTTCATTCATTGTGAATTTCTTCAACAGCTCTATGCATTGTTGCCCAATCTCATCCTCTGTCATTTCTTCAACCAATTCAGCTCCCTTTCCTCCAACCCATCCTAGAAGAACTCCTTCTTGCCCATGAATGACATCAAAACCAGTAAGATCCCGTGTCCATGATGAGCGCTGAAGAACATGCATATAGGATCTCATACTCAGCAATATTCTAAATTTACTCATAATACTTCCTGCATCAGTCATTTTCCTCTCCATTAAGCAAGGAATAAACATATGGTCTTATTTGATTTGTTTCATTGTGATATGATCTTATTATTTTCCTTGCAAAGGCAACTAGTTTTGCGAGATATTCACCTACCAGCTGTTTTATACTAACCTCCTTATGTGATGGAGTAACATTATTGTCCCTGGACCAAATCAACTGAAAGCCTTTGATGTCAGGAGTCCACCAAGGCTTTTCAAAAACAAGGAATATCTTGTTAACTGCAGCAAACCCCATGTCTTGAACAGCCTTATAAAATGAAAAATGACCAACTGTTATGCAGAATTAGAGCAG
The DNA here is from genome assembly GCF_002891405.2 of Cryptotermes secundus. NCBI lineage: Eukaryota > Metazoa > Arthropoda > Insecta > Blattodea > Kalotermitidae > Cryptotermes > Cryptotermes secundus. Next base: position 207,447 of record NW_019718288.1, read on the forward strand.
TCTGCTGTAGATTATTAGGGACAGAGTTCAGACACTTCCATCAGTAACATAAGTAGTTCCTGTTTGTCATTTCATCACAATCCTGGAATTTCATTTTGCCTAATAACTAACTAATTAATTAACTATCTATCTGTGGGGAATTCTTGAGAAGCTAACAGTCAAGAAATTGTCAACCTTTTACAGAATCTAGAAGTACATTACTGTGTTCACAGCAGCCAGTTGCTACTGATCTCTGTCCTGAGTCAAATGAATTCATTCATATCTTCCCATTCTATTTCTATAGCATCCATTTTAATACTAACATTCTATCTACATCTAGGCCTAGCAAGTTGGCTCTTCCCTTTGGGTTTTCAAATCAAAACTCTAAATGTACGCCTCATTTCTCATATTCACGCTACATACCCCATCCAATTCACCCTCCTTGGTTTGATCATCGTAATAATAACACTACAGGGTGATGAGTAGAAACTAATAAGCTCCTCATTACAGACCTCTCTCTGGCCTTCCATTACCTCCTCATACAACCAAATATTCTCTTAAGCACATTGTTCTCAAACACCCTTAACCTATATTCTTTTCATGATGTGAGAGACAAAGTTTGACATCCATACAGGCCAAGACATAAAATTACAATTTTGTATATTTTAACCTTTATATTGTGGGTAGCAGATGAGAAGGCAAAGATTCTCAACTGGGTGATAGAATGCATTCTTTGAATTTAATTTGCTTTTAATTCTTTCATGAATGCTGCTTGGAGTTGTTCCCAAATATATGAACTTCATCCTATTATCAAACTACTTAAAAAGAAATAGAGAACAAATTGAAACAATGAAGGATTGTTCATATTGTTTACAACTGCCAATTTTTTTTTCTGTACTACCAATATAATTTTTAATACAATCTAAAATAGACTTTGATAGTTTACTTTCTTACTTACTTTGCTTTCACTTACCTGGATCATAGAATGAGGCAGTTCAGGTTCAAACATTGTCTTACAGCATGCCTTCAAGCAGCCCAAAGAACAGGTCACAATGACATGTCCAGCAGTATACACTGTTCCATTGCTGCAGAAAACCACTACAGGAGGCTTTCCTACAGTTTTTGGAACTCCTGATTCAATGCCATTACGATGAGTCTGGGGTGCCATACCTCCATGCACATCAACATGGAAAGGAGTCATATGAACTCCATTCAGTTTGTTACATATTGTATCCAAAGCTGTGTCATTCTGAACCTGCAAATTGATGCTCTGCTGCCACTTAATCGCAGTTACAGGTCTATTCAGACACAGCATTCCAGCTGGAAGTTCCTTTACTATGGTCCTGACTAAAGAGCCATAGCCTTCTTTGAAGTTTATGTAGTCAGTCCCACCACTGAATGAATAGCTACCCCAAGCTTTGGCAGACAGCTTATCTAAAACTGTGCATGAATTATCAATAACCTGAAATCTAAAATTTATATAAGTTATATATAACTACTTGAATGTTCAAAACATTTTAGGTTATTGACGAAGAAATCACATTTAAAAGATGTAATAATTTTGTTTCTACATGTAAACATGAATGCCCTAATTTTATACTAAATTGCATAATATAAGATAATTTTTCAATCTTAATTTGAAAGTTAAATTTCAATTTTTATGTAATTTGCATAAACTGTTGTCTCATGCTATGAACTGTATTCAGGATGACAAGATTCTGGAAGTATAAAAATGTGATACCTTCATGAGACAGGAGAAGCAATAATGTCTCTTTTGTTACATGAATTTTATTCCAACTACTTCACAATTTGACAAGAATGTACACTAGCTAAGATCCATATCAATCTATTAGTACAGTTACAAAAACAACAATGAGTATTCTTATGTGAAATTTCACTGTAGGAAAGAAAAATACATCTGTCAACTGTGTATTAATCAATATTTGCTCCAGTGTCAGAATATGAATTCTGATATAGCAGGCTTGAATAAATATGAATATATATATATAATTTATATTTGTCTTTAAAACTAAATATATACTTAAAAATTAAATTGTTATACTTAGTTTTTCACCATACAATTTCTTGAAATAACAAAAAACTGATGTCAAAACACCAAGTAGATCTCAATCGAAATTAAAATTATATAAACCTCATGCATTGGACATTATGCCCCTCCTGTCGCCCCGTTAAGTATACAATGGTTTATGTCAGCATGTATCAAAATAACAATTACCTCAGATGCCAGTCATACAGTTCTTCCTTCATGCGATGTAGCTCCTCCGAATCCTCGGAGCAACTTTCGAGATACCGTTCAAACTTCTGCTTCAGGTGCTGGCCGATAGACTTGGGTATCACTTTCTTATCACAATAACCATAAGCATATTCTTCACACTCTTGTAAGATTTCAGTTACAACTTGGCAAACCTCTTCAACAAGAGCTGGATCAATAACAACACCATCTTCTCTGATGTATACACCTGCAGAAGTATAAAGTGAAGTGCAAGCCATTCAAATGTGTAAGTACCACTCACGAAGGCATCCAGTTCTTAATCTTAGTGCTGGATGGAGGTGACTTGTCACCTTCATACTCCAGGCTTGAAGAAAGAATCCCTGGTATCAACTGAATAGGCTGGATGGGACAGAGAGCCATTCTGGATCTGATAATGTACAGACAATTAGGAATTACTCTTCTGAACCCTGGCTATGTTATATGTATACAGCCATTTTATTCACTTGAGCAATCAAAGCTTGTTATAAAAAAGGACTTCATAACGTATATTTAATACTAATTACCTAACTCAGATGGGAATATAACATTAAGATGGATCTTGTGGAAATGGGTATGAGGATGTGGACTGGATTCACCTGGCTCAAGACAGGTTCCAGTAGCAGACTCTTGTAAATATGGTATTAGTGGATCAGCAAGCATTGCCAACTGAGGCTGAGAACATTTCTGTTTACTTCAGCTTTGTGGATCTCTGGGGGGAAGTGCAACAGGAGGTAGCTGTGTCACATGTGACAGGACTGCTATGCAATTAGCACAAATACGAAGATTCTTCTTTTCTCCCATCAATAAGTAAAATTTGGGTCATCTACAATGAAACCTTCACATTCCATTAAAATCAAGGAAATCCTTGACCAGCGGAGTGACTATTAACTTCTCAAGAAGCACCCTTCTCCATGAAGTTAAAGAGCTAAGGAAACTTTTCGTATGGACTCTACTGCAATATACACACAACATAACATTACCCTTGCTGTGTAGGTCATGAATGAATGAATGTATAAGTTTTTCAGCCTGAAAAGAGGTGTAGAACCTACACACAGTTAAAGCCAGCCAAATTAAAAAATAGTAAACATGATTCCATATACAACTCATTCATTTCTGATTTAAAATAATTAAAAAAAACACACAAAATATATTAGCTGTATATATACTATTCAAAAGCTTTGTTCTTAAAAATCTTTTTTACGCCGAAAACAAATGTTACTTATGCAGGGAATGAAAATTTTGAATTTCAGATTATACAATAAACTGTCACAGACTACAGTGACTGATAAATATATGTGACCTCAGGCAGGATGGTGAAAATGCAATGCAAATTTTCACCAATTTTCTCCTATACAAGAGATGACCTACATATGATGATGACCTAGAAACGTGTAAATACAATATAGTGTCACATGTATTAGTGACTATAGACAGGGTCTGGATTGGATGATTGGATTTACTAACACCTTATAGAATCAACTCATACAAGCAATATAGCACTATCACTGATTTACTTACAGTTCACAGTTAGGCATGCACTAGGAGTCTCAGTTTTCACTAGTTGTATCCTGGTAATGGAATTAAAACAGTCCCACTGTGACTAAATCTTTTATCACACACACTAAGTCTTCATAGGCTAATTTCTAATTCTTCTTCAACTATTAACTTCCCATGGCTATCTCCTACTGACAACTGACTCAATTTTCATTCTTGTACTCTCTGTTGTACTCTGTTGCATGCCAAGTAAACAATCTCGGTGCGGACCACATAGAAAAACTTTCATTCTCGTCATGTATTGTTACAGCCATGTTCTTATTGGTCTGATAGCCATAAAGGGATGTCCTATTGTTAAGAACATAACTTATGGAATGTTTTTACTGAGCCATTGCCTAGCAATGTTCATATGTGTAACAATATATTGCATTGAGATTTGTTTGTCTGTATTGTAATTAAATATAAGATATGAATGCATTTTATTTTAAGGGAGAAATGTTTTAATTTATTAAGTTCTTACCCTCTCCCTCAGATGATGTAACAGTGGAGAGCAAGTCATACTTGTGTGCAAGTTTCCAGACTTCGTTATTCTGCCCATGGATCCACTGTGCTCCAACTTCTATCCAGCTTCCATTCAGGAACACAGAGCTGATTCGCCCTCCAGGATGATCCTGTGCTAAATAAAAAATAATATCAAATGATTTGTCCTCAGTTGTTATGCCTTCCTTGAGGAAAACTGACAATGCATTCACATTGTCTAGAACAGATTTTCCCTGACTCATGGTCCACAGACTACCACCATTCTGGGAAAAATTTTAAGTGGTCTCCCTCCATCTTGAAGAAGGTCCTCCATTTATGAATAAAGGCACATGTAACTGTCATATTAAAATCTGTACATTCTTTTCATTTTAAGAGTAATGGAGATGTTACTGCTGACTATATTTCACTTGCATTCCATTTAAAATTCTTAAAATAATTAATTCAATATTCAGGGAATTCACCAGAGAAAATCCTTGAAGTAAACTGTCCATGGCCCAAAATTGTTTGGGAACCCTTGGTCTATAGTAAGCCAGGAGCAAAGACCACAAGAATCAGGAGAAACTAATCTGCCAAGAGCATAAATCAATTTCAAGCACATGCTGGTCATGTCAATTTAACATCATAATTGCAGCTGTCCCAGAGTAATTAAACAGAGGCATTTTTAAAAACAGTAAATATTGTTATTACAAAAATGAAATAATCAGACTGATATCTTTGTTTTGTAAGTGAATTTGTGCCTACTGGACCATGTTTGATTTATCAAGTATGTATAAAGCAGTAGTTGGGATTTAGTTTGTTTTATGATTGCTGTAAGAATCTTACTGGTACAGTGATCTGCCTCTTTGACAGAAACATTACAACAAAATTAATGCACACAGGCACTTCAGCAAGACTGCTGGAAAAACCAGATTCATTAAAAAAAAGTGACTGATAAAGAGAGTGAAAGGACTTTCTCAAAATTACTTCCATGAATGTTTCAAGAGATGCTTGAGACTATGTAGTTAGTGACTGTCTTTTCAACGTGTAGTCCAACTTTTAACTTTCAGGCATCGCATGAACAAGTTTCATAATTAAATTGCAGGGCTATAACCAAACACAATAGGTACTATCATGTATTTGGAAGTGTGTGAATGACTTATAATAGATGGGCTTTGGATTGGATGATTGGATTTATTGACACCTTATACTCGTACATTCAACTTGTAACTATAAGTCATACAGCACTATTGCTGATCTACACTTTACAGTTCACTGCTGCATACACTAGTGTGCTTGGTCTTCATTAGTCATATTCTGGCAACAGATTTATAACAATCTCACTGTCACTGCAGCATACATGAAGTCTTCTTTGCACATTATAATTCCTTTCTTGCCATTTCTTCTTGATCACCTTTGACTGCCAACTCTATCAATTCTATGCTGCGACTGCCAACTTCCAAACTAGACTCAATTCTACTTCTAGCTGCTCGAGATCCTCATTTTATAGCCTCAGGGTGGACCCACAGAAAACACTGCTTCCTCTAGTGTAGTGTGTTTATCCAGTATTCTAGAAACTAAATAACACAACATTTCAGATACTGGATCTGTTTCCATCCTCAGGTGAGGGGGGAAAGACACCCACTCAGTTGGGTCCCTCTGGGAAAACCTAACCTCAGTTATTGGATAACCCCTGTCAGCTGTGTGAATCTGACAGAGGTTAGCTCTATCTTAGGGACCCAACTGAGTATGTGTCTTTCCCCACTCACCTGAGGACGGAAACAGATCCAGTTTCCAAAATGCTGTGTTTTCAAACTTCTAGAATACTTGATGATGGAAAAAGTACAAAAATCTAGTAATTCTGAGTGTTACACACCATCATCAGAACCTTCTAGAATCTACCTCTTCTACTGTTGCGTGATGTCAGTGTATGTGACGTGTTCTTCTGCAGCATGTATATGGGCCATTACCTAGCAATGGGTGTTTCTTTGCCTCCACTGCTCTTGCTTTCAGCAAATACGCCACAGTACTGTACAGGTTTCTCAAAATGTGCAAAAACTGAAGTATCCAGAATTGTCAACATAAAGGAACTGAGTTTCTGCTGAAACTAAAATTAAAATAAGTTCATTTCATATTCAATTTTAAAATGTTTTCTCTCTTCCTGTTTTCATAAAACTGAAGGTTAAAATACATAATATATAATAATATATAAATATATAATATATAAAAACAAGACTGACATAATGTAGAACTGCAGCAGATATGACAGAAAATAAGAAATAAATACAATATTTGGTAAAGAAATGTTTGGAAAAATTACTTAGACCATGGTAGATGGAATGAGAGCATTACAATGGACCTTAATAAAACAGAATGAAATGATATGAACTGAACGAGTTGCTACAAAGGAAACATTGGCATTCAAAATGAGGATTTTAATAGGTTCGAAATATTTTGCTCACCTTCTAGAATTTTCAAATCCTGAAGTCCATTGTCTATCAAAGTTTTAGCAGCCGCAAGACCAGCAATTCCTGCACCAATAACAATCACTTGGTAGAAGTTCATGTGATCCAGAACCGATATGTTGGGACTATGGCAACTGGAATAATTTAGATACATTTTTTTAAAGGTTATGAATAACAGCAAGCTGACAGTCAAATACACTATCTTCTAATCTGCACTCTTCCTTTTCAAGCTCAGAAGATATGTATTAACATATCAGTGTTCAAAATGCAATACTGAACCTAAATCCACATTTTTCAGAAGTTGGTTAAGGCACTATGCTACAAGCCAGAAGATTGTGGGTTTGATTGCCAATGAGGTCATTGGATTTTTCAATTGACCTAAAGCTTCAGCTGCACTATGGCCCCGGGATCAACTTAGTCACTAACAGAAATGAGTATAATAAATCTTCCTCGGGGTAAAGGGTGGGCAGCATATAAGGCCGACAACCTCACCACTATTTATGGGCAGACTGTCTAGAAAACGTGGGAGCCTTGATGTCTCAGACCCCTATGGACTTCCACGGCCTGTTACAGGGATAGCTTTACCTCTTTTATGATAACCCTTACCTCTGCAACCAACTGTCAAACATGTTCTTCCCCACAATTTTAAAGCCTTGATATATTAACAGTGACAGTGCTTACGGTCAATAACACTTATGCATTAACTGTAAATTCACCTAATCATGATTTATAAGAACAAAAAACTGTAGTCAAAAACGAAATTGTGGTTCTTCATGGTACAAAGTTGGCATAATTTTTAAACAAATTTAATTTAAATTGAATTAAATCAGCTAGGGATATTAAATGAACAAGGAGTGACTGTTAGAAATACAGTTATTTCAAGAAGAAACTCTACTACATGAAGACTTTATCCCTGTGTTTTCATCACTAACCTAAGCCTTATGAACCACCAGTCTTTACACTTGGATCTTAAAAATGATAAAGCTCTTTGGCATGGTTAAAGTTTCCTCAGAAATACTTTCATGTACCTATATGCACCATACTTAATATTGTGACATGTTGACCCCTACCTCCCCAGCGGCACGTAGCGGTAATGTAGCGCTCGTGTAATAGGCGAGTCATCACCCCCCACTCTCCCCGCGGTGACGTCACGAGCGGAGCCGAAGTTAGCCGAGTCCCCGCAACCTTGAAGCTATGCAAAGCGAGTCAACAGCGATGATGTCACCAAGGGGTAACAGCGTTGCTAGGCTATATGCCACGTCACACTAGCAACAGCGAACGGAATAAAAGCCGGTTGAGCAGCAAGCGAGAGTCAGTGTGTTATCAAGGAGTTCTCAGTTCGCAAGTTACGAGCTACAGACGCGTGTGCGAGAATCAGTGATAGTTCGTGATAACCAGTTATATCTGGAGTGTGTAATTCAGGGAGACTTGTATAGCTCCCGCGTTATTAGTACGCGAAGACTCTTGAAGATAGTGTTAAGAGATTTTGTTGTAGGGTTTGTAAAGTGTGGAAACCCGTAACATTGTTATAATTAATTGTAGCCCATACTTGTAGATTGTTCAATAAACCAATTAACAATCTCTACGGCGTATTCAGTAATGAAACACATTACAATATGTATTGTGTTCATGTGTCATTAAACACTCTTCTTAATGCTTCTGAAATGAAAGATGTCTTTAATTTTTCAATAAGGAAAACTGTGATGAAAAATTGAACAATTACATCACTATTAACACTACCAAGAACTGACAATACTTACTGGACAACCCTTAAATAATGCTATATAACCACAGCTGCTGATTTTAATAGAAGTGTGTATTAGGGTGGGAATGGTTTATGGGTTCAAATAAATATTTAGAATAAAGTATCTGTTTTTGAGAAAATTTATTTAATTGAAAAAAGTCTAAAGACAAAATGACCAAAATGTAAGTCAACAACACAGGTTTAAATGAAATGTAGCTTTCAGTACATGTACTCCCTTCAGAAGCATTCCATTATAATTAATGGTCACTTCATGGCCACAGTCATAAATTAAGTGGACTGACTTCAAGCTCAAAACGTTTACAATTGCTCTGTGAAGAAAACATAAGCAATTGTGAAGAAAGCAGTCTTATGGGATTTGGCACCGTGTATATGTGCTGTTGACCAACGTTTCAGAGGAATGTATCGCCTCCAGCTTCAGGGTAGAAGGAAAAATATAAGNAGTTTCGGAAGAATGTATCGCCTCCAGCTTCAGGGTAGAAGGAAAAATATAAGAAATCCGCAAGCGAAGATACCGTGAGAACCGGTAAAAGCACCAGTCTGGTGTCTGCTTTTACGTTCCTCCGACACATCGGTTAACACCACATATACACGGTGCCAAATCCCAGAAGACTGCGTTCTTCAGCTTGTCGAAGGTTAATTTCGTCCGCTGCTACGCGATGAAAGCGGGAATATGTGTCTGCCTCAAACAATTCACTTGCAACGGCGGAAACACCATTGGTAGAATTTCATTTCCGGGACAACGATTTCCCAGGCTTCGCTATCTAGGAATTGCTAGCCGTTGCATAGAAGTGGATACGTTCTCATTCCAAATATTCCGACCATAGGCGTGCACGCCACAATATTATGAAAAAAGTCTTATTGCAAGGATACGAATCTCTAACATGAAATGATGAGATCTACGAAGGACAAGAACAAGCACTACACCAGTGAAGTTCAAAAACTTTTTTTAACNATATGACGCCAGATCCAGAAGGCTACACAGGCCATGATCGACTAACATAACAACCCCCCCTCCAGCATAAGGGTTAGTGCCCAGCCTTTAACCTTGCCTTTCTCTCCCCCAACACAAAAAACCCTGCTTGTCCCAGCTCCTTCCCCTCCCCCTCCCACACTACTGATTTCACTTGTATACTTGCCCTTCCTCCCTTCCTTCTTTGCTCTCACATAGCTGTGTATATTTCCAACACCAGTCTGCTTTTACTGGTTCTCACGGTCTCTTCGCTTGCAGATTTCTTATATTTTTCCTTCTACCCTGAAGACGGAGGCGATACGTTCCTCTGAAACGTCGGTTAACACCACATACACACGGTGCCAAATCCCAGAAGACTACTTTCTTCATAATCACCGCCGTGAAAGCCTCAAATCTTACATAAGCAATTGTGCTTATGAAACTCATGGCCAAAATTAGTATATAACCTGAACTGATATATGTCAACTTAGTGCCTGGACATTTTCTAAATCAAGGTTTAAGTTTTGACATCTTTGCAAAATACTGTAAATTTGAAATTCTTAACTCCAGATACGAACATCCGGGGATAACTTTCTTTCACAAAATTTTTGTAACTGTGTTTAACAAATTATTGTAAACGGCTGCATATCACATAAATGTTATTTACAGGAATAAACTCTTCCTCAAGGGTTGTGATTCCCCTACTTCATATCCACAATACATTTATGATTATATTTTCAACAATCATGCTTTGAATCAGAGTGATGATACAGTATGATTGTCTCTGTGTAGGCCCAAAATTAACAACTGTAAACCACACAATAATATACTGATGGAAACGAAACTTGGCAGGTATGTACCTTGACATGTGTGGTGATAACAGAGATGCAGAAGACGTTTAAATGGGTTGCCTTCTGCCTACAGACACAGGCATACATTTCCAGGCAGAAGGCAATCAATTTAAACATCTTCTGTAACCAAATTATCTCCACATCTATCAAGGTATTTACTCATTAAGTTTTATTTCCATCAGTAAATTACTGCATGATTTATAACTGTTAATTTGGGGCCACTTCCAAGTCATTAACCCTGTAGAATGATAATGAGGTAAGAGACAGTAAAGAAATTAATTAAAATGTCATTACATATTTCACAACAATGTCCCAGTACTTCCCTAATGTGACTGAAGAAATCAATTAGATTCACAGTCACAATAACAAGCCACTGGATTCATGTGTAAGAACCTCTTGAATACAAAGAATAGCCCCATGCATCAATCATGAAGCAAATATCATGCACTTTATGCAAAATATCACCTACTTCTTCTTTCCATAAATATGGATTACTACAATGATATAAGCAAAATGAGGATGGAAAACAAGACATTCCAGTATGACAAACACAGAACAGCAAGAATCAAAAAGTTGTTTAATAAACAGATTATTATAAACGGTATCAATATTTGAAAGTAAGCTGGACCTTCTCTCTCATGTACATTTATATTTTAATACACTCATCACCAGCAACATCAGTCACCTCTTATATGAGCACATTCTCTCACTATCAGACATGGCTCACATGGAACACTGGAGCCAGCTGACAAAATATTTTTGGCTTTGTGCAGTCTCTCTTTCTCTCTCTGTGGCTCTATAGCCCTTTGGATCTTGGCCGCTTTTTCAGTTTCTTAATCTTATACAGAGTCGGTAGGACTCTTTGGATGGAGGATCAGCCCATTGCAAGGCTGCTACCTACACACAGAATAAACAAACACAGACATCCATGCCTCAAGTGGGATTTGAACCCATGACCCCAGTCTTCAAGTGGGTGACAATGGTATACATGCCTTAGACCATGTGGCTACTGTGTTTGGCTTTTGTGCAGTCTAGCTACCTTAAACCTTCATAAATCATTGTACATGCTTTGAGGAACCTAAATATGGGTACATATTGATTTTTCAACACATGTTTGACATAAAACCATCACTATGGTCCACTTTCATGTTCAACACAATTATTATTTGGTTGCCAAAATCATCATCTCACTGAACACAATGAAAATATAATATTACATAATTACTTGAAAGTATTAAATGCCATAAAATATTTTCTAACACAATAAAACAATAGATAACAATAAAATATTGATTAATTATAAACAATAACGTTTACCATGCTAAAGTGTGGGCATTCCTAAGTAACAAAAGAAATTATACATATGGTCATCACATTTCAGATGGTGATAGTGTTCTACCATAAGAGTGATTACATAAATTCACTACTTCTCTTACTATCCCAAGATAACTTAGGTCAGAAATTTTGTGAAAACTTTACTACAGGAAAGTAACCTTTATAAATTCATATTCTTAGTCCCACTAATTATTACCTTAATTTTGTTTGTGAGCAAGAGTTACTTTATATTTCCCCATGCACTCTCAAAGTGAAATAATACTAAAGTATATTTACAAACATACGAAAGAAATAAAAAAAATGGGAAGTGGTTGGGGGCCAAAAACATGTAAAGTAAATGATGTCTATGAACCAATATCTGCACTACAAACTACTGTGAATAAAATCTGACTTCACGCTCTGAACCACTCATTGCTTTTAAAGAAGAATCGCATTTCGGTCTCAATATATTACAATGACCTACAATAAATGAAAATAAACAGAGAAACACACTATGCCTCTTTCTATCTACACATGCATTTTGTTTTATACAGCACAAACTTTATGTAACGTACTAACTGTAAATATATCTCAATATAACTGTTATAAATATGGCATAATGAATAAAGGCATAGTTATAAAGTTTTTAGCCTTTGAAGGTGCTATTTGAAACATTTACTTCTTAAGAAATTTTCTCATAGTCATATTTACTATCTACTGCTGTTATTTTAAAGCTGGGAGTTTAGTACACCATGGAACATATCCATGACCTTCTAAATCAATTAAACTAACATGAACCTCAACAGTTAGCCAGAAGATAAAATTGCATGAGGATATGAACAGAGGCAAGGCATTTAAAAAACTCCAACTTCATCATAACCATAGGATCAACATGAATAGAACTTTATTTACCAACAACATTTAAAATATATTATTCTCATCATAAACAATGCATTGTTAATATATGGAAATGTCTGTCAACAGGGAATGCCATAATCCTGAATTAGAAGTAAACTGCTTCAAAATGATTCTCATTTTATACTTTGCACATAGTTATTCAAGATCACAACCTTATTGATTTACGCCCTTAATTGTAAAATTTAAATTACCCTTTGGTTCTACATGGACTTGCCACGTATTTCAATTAGAAATGATCTGTACCATGCTAGGGAACATTTCAACCACAGGAAAATATATGATAAATCATTCACAAAATGCATATACTGCATGTATATGTGCATGTAACTTTATCCTAAGATCACAAATAATGGCACCATCTGTTTAATTTATTAAACAGCTATTAAGAGCAAAGGAATGGCATGTTATTACTTTTGTTACTAACTTAAGCATTCATCTGAACTAGTTTCTAAAATATATAAAAATTAGAAACTGCAAGAGTCACACAACAAAAAATCTCCATTGCATGACCACACTGCACATATATAATGTGACAATAAACAGTTTTACTGGATACATTACAAAGATAACTCATATACCTTATAATGTCTAGATAATATGTTACACATGCTTGCCTCACACTTATTCCATATAAGAAACATTCGGAATGATTTTGCAGCATTAATAACCATAAGCACTCATTTACACTTAACCACATAAAAAAATCATTTTCTACTTGCATCTTCAATCCTAACTACAGGTATGAGAAGTATATACCATGTAAGCTAACAGATGAATGCAAAGTGGAGAAAACAGGTTTATTAAGAAGAAAGAAAAAAAGGACTGCAATATTATTCAACAACCTTTCAGAATTAAATTCTTAAGTTAAAAAATCTCAGCAAACATGATTTCATGGTAACTATACTCTTACATATTAAAATAAGGGAAAATTAATGTTCTCACTATATTAAAGAAAATCTGTTAGTGACAGCAACAGAAATATGACATGTATAGTTTCACAACGTGGTAAAGCTTTTTATACCTTAAGTAATACCTCAAATGGGATTGATTTTTTCAATGAAAATGTAACAATCTAGAAAACTCATAAGATACACAGTCAACCCTTCAGTTCCCCAACAGAACAGGTTCTATTGCTATTTTCAGTATCTCAGATTACAGATCATTAAACGGTTGGATGATCAGAGAATAATGAATTGGAAAGGATTTGGAAGGAAGCAGTCATCATCTAACTGAGATACTACCATGGCATCTGTCTGGAGGGACTGAGGAAGACTATAAAAAGCCTCAATCAGGAGAGCCAATGTCCTTACTGAGATTTAAACTGAGCATCTTCAAAATACAAGTGCTGGGTTCTATCACTTGTATGGTCTGTTCCACTTGGCCATTCAAATGCACATACAGTGGGACAAATGTTCACTTTTCTTTAATAAAGGCTAATGACAGACCTGTGGTGTTTTACATCCAGTATTTATTGTCCTGGTATTTACACTGTCAGATGAAGCATGACAGGAGAACATATTAGTCATAACCTTACCCCACCTACTTAGGAAGACCTGTCACACTCACTTGTGTAGCTGCATTCTTTCTTTTTAAATGGCAATGCAGTCCAATTTTTACTTTTTCCTCCCATGCTTACAAAGCTTTGCTGTATCTTCATACATTTCAAAAACGAATTTCTGAGATCTGTGTGCACTGCACTTATCCTTGCTAAATGTCCAAAGTTATAAAAATTAATTTGTATTGAAAACAGAATTCTCACCATAAAATATCTTTAGATATCAATATGACTTTACTGAAAATCTTGTGATGAAAAAAGATTTTAAAAGCAGATTATTTTTAATACACCCTTGACAATCATTACTCTCTTCTAATCATATGGAATAAACCTTAAAGAAACATTCCCCCCCCCAATCGCAAGTAAGTAAAATAGAAAATTAAGGACCATAATACCCATGATTATTTAAACAAAGAATATAATGAAACCATGCATCAAGGTTTGAACATAATTTTTCGGAACAATTTCAGTTTCCCTTAACCCTTTGCAGAACAGCACAGACTAGCTAATCAAAACATCTGTGATACACAGTTTTATTTCATTGAGCACAGTGGGAGATATCAAATTTTACTATGTTCTAGTGCAGTATGATTAAATATGGCTGATTCGAAGGGCACAACTCGTCCATCTAGAATATTACAAAATCTTCCACACCACAACAGAACATGTCTGTCACATACGAATCATAGATTTGCCTTGGAGTATACTGTAGAAGATGAAATCTTCACACAGCATTGGTTTTGAGGATCAGCTGATTGAAGAACTATGATCCTTTATAGTCCATGCATTGTTTATCTTAGATGTGATTAAAATATTAATGAATGTTCATCCTTGCAGATTTTGAGATGACGACGTTCTCTGGACTAACATTACACACCACACCCATATCACAGAGAAGATTTTGAATCCCTAAATAAAATTCATCATCATCAGATGGGTTCCTTAACATCACAAACGAAACAAACACTAACCACTGCAAGTCATAAAGACAAACGGTGAATGAGACATACTTTAAATCAAACTGAACAAAAAATCCACTGAATAAAAAGTAGCACACCAAAACCAGACATAGCATACATCAATCTGCAGTTGAGAAACTGATATACACAGTGTGACAGTTAAGTTCCTGAACTGAGGCCATAAAAACACACAAAAAACATAAAAAGAATATTTAATAGTACCATCACTCAATACAAATTTAATGTAGATAGAATCTGCACTTAAGCAATAGGTTCTTAATAGTAATAAAATAAAAAAGTTCTTCAAAATAATAAAATAAATGTTCCACATTATAAAAAATAAAATACGAGTAAATTAATAATAATACTCATAGTAACATGTGTAAGATTTTATATCTATGAGATAGGAAAGTAAACTTTATGGTTTATACACAAAACAAAACAAAAAAACTCTGTGGTTTTAGTCCCCAAGCGAACGATACCAACTGAGCGACCGCCACTTGTCGGTGAAGTTAATGCAAACTTTAGGGGATAGAGGGTGTCAAAAAAACTCTGTGGTTTTAGTCCCCAAGCGAACGATACCGACTGAGCGACCGCCACTTGTCGGTGAAGTTAATGCAAACTTTAGGGGATAGAGGGTGTCACGTGATCAGCACAATGAATCCCCACGGCCGTTAATTTCAGTTTTCTAGACCGGAGCTTCTATTTCCTTGAAAAAGCTCCTCAATTATCAATGGTTTATATACCGAGCCCTTTATTATCAAGCAGTGAGAGACCAATAAACTTCCTCATGCATTGCATTCTGCTAAGCAGTACTCCCCAACAAATTGTAGCTATTCAAATACACTTTTTGAAAGATGGTGAAATTTCTGCAAAAAACCACTGACAAAAAATAAATATCTGCAGTCTTTTCTTTTGGTATCCACATGTATCCTAATCTTTGGAGAAGGTCCCTAAATCTATAGAAAATTTGTTACAGTCTGCTGCATGGTTTACGAGACATAACTTTATAAGTTCATCATCATTTGGGCACAAACACTTATCTATTTGTAATTTTTTATGTGTCTCAAGGAGCAAAGTGGGCAGATTAGCTCAAACAATAATGCATTTGTTCTATATTCAGAAGGAACCCTCTTCAAATGCCACCCTGGGGCTGCCATTCCTGGCAGAGGGTGTACATAGAATGAGGCAGCCTGTGAAAGAATATCTTTACCTTTTATGTATCATATATTACATTAATGCTATGGTACATATCGCCCAGTTGACTGAAGGATGCATTAATGGAATGCTTAATTAATAACCCATCCTACAGCAACTGGCTTGCTAAAATTATGCCCAAGGCTATATAAAAACTTCCACTATGGATTCCTGCTGTCAGTTACACATAAATACCAACCCTAGGGGTGTCACAGCTAATCTGAAAGACTGAAGTTTTAGTCACATGTCTATGATCAATATTTAAACATATTTCACAATGAGGAGATATGACCACAACTTCACAAAGTGACTATACAGGAGATATCTACATTTTGTAACAACAAGAATATACCAGATAAGATTGCCAAGAACTACTGAACACTTTGTAGAATTAGATATTTCTTTGATAAGCTGAATGATTCTCATGTTAAATTTTAAGTCAATCTCAATATTTAGCTGAGTACAAAATTACAGGGCTCTTGAAAAGAAGGTATCATCAAGCAATCTGTTCCTAAGGAACATGAAGCTTTATGAACTGTGACAAGACTGGCTGTACTTATGAGTATATAATTGGGCAAGGAAAGGCAAAACACAGCAAACGATGATAGTTGCACGTACAGTAATGAAAGTCTCATTACAAAAAAAGTAAGGATCCAATTGTATTGAATAGCTACATCATTCTATCATCATTTGGTAGAAAAAATAGGTAATAGGAAATTCTGACTCTGACTTTGGTCCAAAATCTGTTGGAAAATAGCACACTGGAGCCTCATCCTCAATCCCACCCCCCCAAGACCAAACCCGTAAATGAACTGATGTGCCACTTGAAGCTTGAAACATCAATCACTAGTCTGCTGCAGGACCGCATTTTTGGTCCGAGAAGAAACAGACAATTTTACAATCCCAGAGCTTGAAGCGTCCAACACAATGTGAGAAGGGAAGTATTTCCACATGTGAAAGAGTTGTACATCTGTATTTACATGCTGTACAGAGTATTTTGTGTTATTCCAGCAATAGGAATAGTATTGTCACGTGATAGTATTACGGTAGTAAAAAATAGCACTACAGAACACCCTATGGCATTTCATCAAATTATTTTTACTACAATATTTTAGCAGGAATGGTTTCACAAGTACATAATTTTTTCAGCACTAATACCGTTACTTCAAACAGAGAAAAAGAAACCTGTTGACCAACTCTGTAATTTAGCGGCCTCCGTAGTCTAGAGGTAACATTCCCACCTCATGACTTGTGGTACGCGGGTTGAAACCCGGCGGAGGTCATCAAATTTTTAAGGGCGGAAAAATTCAGAGAACAAGTCCTCCAGGAGGGACTTTAAGCCGTGGGTCCCGTGTCGTAGCTTTACGGCACGTAAAAGAACCTCATATCTCCAAAGGAGGTCACTGAGCTAAATTCAAGGACATTTCCCGCCCAACAGTAGTCTCTAACGCCTCTGATAGATGGGGGAAGCATTATAGATACCGCCAAGCCAGTAGAGGCCAAACTCGCTGGCTCGGTCGGGACTGATGGCACGCACCAATATTGGTAGGGTATAGAGACTGATAGAATATCATAGAGTGAAGCACAATGGACCAATACTGGTCTCAGCGCATGGGGAAACCCACCCTCTCCAATAACTAACTAACTAACTAACTAACTCTGTAATTTAAAGACCCTATTTCTGTACAGTAAAAGTTAAAATCCATTTATCCCTCCTCTCCAATCCTTTCCCCTTCATCATATATAGTCATCTAGTTATTTTCTGATATCGTTTGATTCTAAATATATTTTGCAGCTGATACAGTAACCAAACCTGTTATTTCTGATCTATCAGTGCCCATACAACTTCCATTTGATAATCTAATTTAATACCATAAGAATCTTTTTACCAGCATATTGGACTTAAATTTGAGAAAGAAACTAGTGAAATGCTACGTTTCGAGCATGGCTTTGTATGGGGCTGAAACTTGGACACTTAGGGCAGTAGATCAGAAACACCTGGAAAGCTTTGAAATGTGGTGTTGGAGAAGGATGGAGAAGATCAGTTGGACCGATTATGTGAGAATGAAGCAGTGTTATTTAGAGTCAGTGAGCAGAGGAATATCCTACATGAAATAAGAAAACGGAAGGCTAATTGAATTGGTCATATCTTACGCAGCAACTGCCTTCTAAAAGAAGTTATTGAAGGAAAGATAGAGGGGCAGATAGAAGTGATCAGAAGACGTAAGAAGATGCTGGATGACCTTGGGGACAGAAGAGGATATTTTCATTTGAAGGAGGAAGCTCTAGATCGCATGAAGTGGAGGAACTGTTTTGGAAGAGACTGTGCACCTGTCGTCTTGACAGATTACTGATGAATGAATGAATATTATTAAGTGCACAACATTATCTATAATGTTCCTCAACAAATTATCTCTTCCCTTAAACTCATAATGAAAAGAACTTTAAAATTTGAAACTGCAAGAAATGGTATCATGTCAACAAAACTTAGGATGGTCCTTTAATGCCAGGACATCTTGCCACCCTCACAAAGGATAACCAAATCCCATTCACATAAAACTGCAGAGTATGCAACACTAGAGTAATCAGAACTTCCCATAAAAACAACACAACTACTCACTTATAATATGTGAAGATCCTGTCTGCTTCCCGCCAACCAGACTCCACAGCACCATGCACTGTTGAATAAAAGTGGTCATGTGTTGCTTCACCAGCAAACAGCAACACCTAATGAACAACAACACAGAATACCATGACATAGGAGCTGAAAGCAGGAATAGTTTAATGAATAGATTTGGCCAGTGACAGGCAATAGCACAGTGAACACATTTCCATCTTACTTACATACTCACTCACGGAGCTGAGCCCTTCTGGAGGAGCTGCCAATTCTGCAGCTACTCAAGAAAATCCCAGCATTTTATGGAACCTGAAGGTTCAGTACCGCCTTCACAAGAGCCTTCCACTGGTCCCTATCCTGAGCCAGATCTATCAAATCCATACCATCCCATCCTATCTCTCTAAGATCCATTTTAATATTGTCCACCCACCTACCCCTTGGTCTTCCCAGTGATCTCTTTCCTTCTTGCTTTCCCACCAATATCCTATACGCATTCCTCGTCTCCCCCATTTGTGCTACATGCTCTGCCCACCTCATCCTCCTTGAATTGATCATTCTAATTACACTTGGAGAATAGTACAAGTTATGAAGCTCCTCATTATGCAGTTTTCTCCAACCTCCTGTCAGTTCATCTCTCTTCGGTCCAAATATTCTCCTCAACACCCTGTTCTCAAACACCCTCAGTCTATGTTCCTCCCTTAATGTCAGAGACCAAATTTCACACACATACAGAACCACATGCAAAATTATAGTTTTGTATATTCTTATTTTTATGTCTTTCGACAGAAGATGAGAAGACAAATGGTTCTGGATTGAATGGTAGCAAGCATTACCCGAGTTCAATCTCCTCTTAATTTCCTCTTGAATCAGGTTTCGATCTGTTATCATTGTTCCCAAATATGTGAACTGTGCCACATTTTCAAAACATGTTTCCTATCTTTGTGTCATTATTTTGGCCTGCGTTTTGGTGATGAGACAACAACATATACTTAGTTTTCTCTGTGTTTACTTCTAGACCAACCTCTTTACTTACGTCAATTAAAGTTTGTGTGTTTTTCTTTACGGTATCTACATTATCACCCAGTAGATTCACATCATTGGCATAGGCCAACAGCTGATGTGTCCTGTTTAATTTCAGTCCCACCTGGTTTCCTTGGACTTCCTTAATGGCATATTCTAAAGCAAAGTTGAAAAGGAGTGGTGATAAAGCATCTCCTTGTTTTAGACCATTCTGGATAGGAAATTTATCAGACAAATGTTTACCTACACAGACTTTACTATATGTTTCGTTTAAACACGTTTTAATCAACCTAACTAGTTTCATGGGTATCCCAAACTCTGTCAGAATACTGTACAATACTTCCCTCCTAACTGAATCATAGGCTTTCTTGAAGTCTACAAATAGCTGACGTACGGTCTCATCGTACTCCAATTTTTTCTCCAATATCTGACAAATGCAATAGATCTGATCTGTAGTTGATCTAGTACGTCAAAACCCACACTGATGATCCCCAATAATTTTGTATGAAGTTGATAGCAGTGATGTCCCCAATAATTACTACAGTCAGTTTTATCATCTTTCTTGTGAACTGGTACAATACCTGACTTCCACATATTCCAAACTGGTGATTCCTGTTTTTTAAAGCAAACAAACTGTTGTCTTCAAGATTTTACTATTCATAACACAGACCCAGTACCTTTGCTGCCCTGTATTATTTCCTGGCCTTCACTGTCTAGATGTGTCATGACCAAACTGACAACATTATTTTAACAGTTAAGAGATGAACAACAAAATATTTGCTTTCTCCTATAAAGGATATTGAGTGATGCATTTTTGCATGTTTTAAAATATTTACATTCAGAAAACAATGGGAATTGACTTCGTAAGAATTCTCAAACTACAACAGTTTCTGAGTGCTTAAAACTGTTTAACATTCTAAATCCCAGTTTTCATGTGTATCATCCTGTCAAACAGCTTTCTAGTGATTATGTATTGTAGGAAATTTCGTACCCCTTCTTCCTAAAATTACTTGTTGCCAGATGGTTCTATGGCTGGTCATGGTAGCCAAGCAGTCTAAGGCATGTACTGTCTTCGCTTGCTTGGAAACTGGGATCGTGGGTTCGAATCCCACTCAGGTCATGAATGTTTAGTTTGTGTGTGCGTTTTTCTGTCTTTGTGTACAGGTAGAGGCCTTGCAATGAGCTGATCACCTGCCCAAGGAGTCCTACCAAACGTGTAACATCTATAAAAACCGAAGTGAATGGAGAAGTTCATGGAGGTAGGCCTAGGCTCACTGGGGCTGTAGTGCCAAGAAAAAAAAAAGATGGTTCTATGAGAAATATCTCAAATATTCTAATGTAGTTTTCAAACACATAACAGCAGATACTATATACATACTGGCTTCTTATCATCATTGGTCAAAGGCTCAGCCAGATGTGATGCAAATGCTCCTAGCCTGTCTGATGTCATGCTGCGAAAACTGTACGAGCCACGGAAGTGAGGATTTGATGACCAGCGTGACCTGATACAAATATAATAGCAGCACAGTGTTACAACTGATTAGTTCAAGCAGAAAAGATGTATCATCACTTCAGTTAATCATTTGTCACATATGTTTCTGAAATACAAGAAAAATATTTTTTCTATAAGAACAAAAATACTGGACACATGACCAAACGTTTAAAAACATGCATTTAAAACGATTTTTCAGAACTTTTGCATGTGGTGACCATTTCTGTTTTCAGTATTATAATGGCAAACAACTGTCTGCATTACATCAAAGTAGACACAAACTGACCTATTGCCAATATTCGTCTGTTTGCAAAGGCAATTTAAAAACACATAAAAAATAAAAGGCAACAACACAAAGATAGTTTTCTTCTGACATATGAAAAAATCTCTATACAATATTGTGACATGTCTGCTAGAAGCCTGGATACCAGAACCAGAAGACATGGCTGTAGATAGGCAAGGGCTCTGTAAACACACTCCCACAGTAACCAAATCTCATAACCACTGAAAGAGATACACACAAAACAAAAGAGGGACTGCTGGAGGTGATGTACTCTGTTGGACCATGCTGAGGCTATATATGGAGAGCTTATTGGGGCTTCAAGACAGACGAGACGAATGAGCTCTGGGTTGGAAGTGGGCGCTAGCTTGTGATTCCAAGTCGTAACAGTGGTGGTCAGATGCAACTAGAATATGGCCAGAAGTTGCAACCATGAGGAGCTATGAGACTACTGGTAGCAGGTGAGAACATGAACATCGAAACTGAGGGATCTACGGTGTTGGGAACCATTACCAAGCGATGATTGGTGAAGACACAGCAGACCGAAGACTTAGTGCATGCTGCAGGGAATTGTAAAGTGCCTAAATTAATGTAAATGTTATGGGTATTTCCAGTTATGAGTTTTAAGAGTCCAATAAATCCAATTACTGATCTAAACTGTATCTAGCCGCTATTACATGACAATACTATCCATAGAGTCAGCATTAAAATAAATGTTGTAGTATGCTGAGTATATACTTGAGAGACACTGCATTAACACCAACATATAGTTACAACTGTGAAAGGGCTATGGAAACTAAAATGATCAGATATATCATAAAAAATGAGGGCACTAAAGTTAATTACCTATTATCACAATGGATGCGACCTTCTTGAGAAGTTAACAGTTGCCCTAGCTGTCAAGAAATTCCCTTCCTTTCATGGAACCAATTGGGTTAAGTATTATGTTCACAAAAGCTTACAACTGCATCCTATTCTGAGCCAGATGAATCCAATTCACACCTTACATACACTTTCCTCAAGGCCCATCTTAATATCATGCTCCCACTTATGCAAAGGTGTCTCAAGTGGTTTCTTCTTTTAAAGCTTTCCAACTAAAATTTTGCATGCATTTTTCACCCAGGTTAAGAATGCACAGTTATATCTCCATATTAACTGTCATGACATGATGCTTAATTAAGCACAACGACAACTTTTTCTTTTTCTTTTGCCCCATTCTCTATGCCTTGCCCATCTCATCCTTTTTTTCTTTCTTAATTCAAGTTTCTGAGTTAAAATGTCTTTAATGCTTCAACACGTCAGTTATATACATAAGATTTGAGAAAAAAAAGGAATGAATAATTGGGCAACCATGAACACAAAAATTCTTACCTCACCATACATTCAGGCCTAGGTATAGTCACATTAAAACATTTTCCAGCAAACTTCTGCAGAAGTTCAAAGCACCCCTGTATCACTTGTTCATCAGATAAATGTTCCATGCAGCGTGATGGAGGTCCTACTATCCAGCCACATAACACAAGAGGCTGGTTGTCCACAGAATAAAACCCCAATATGTCTTGTAGCCAATGCTTTCCACCAACACCCTATCACCATTGAAACAAAATATGTCAACAATGAGCAATTAGAAGAATCAGTTGGTTTAGAGCATGCCAACAGATAAACTCCACTATTAACAGCACTTACCATTGGAGGAGCGCAGTTTAGGAGGTCAAAGAATTCGGTTCTTCAAATTTTTGACACAAAACAACAGAACTCAGGTTACTAGTACATGTCAAATATCACACATGTCAAGTTACAATTATTCATCAGTTAATGTCAACATAATAAAATCATGTGTGCATACATGCATAATTGTATGCACAAACATGTGCATATGCACTCCTACAGTCATATCAGCATATATACACATGACTGGCCACACACATATGTGAGTGCCCCCCCCCACACACACACACACACACACACACACACACACAGAGATCTCAGTAATAGGGTTCTGAGCAAACAGATTTTCTGGACCAGAAAAAGGATATATTAGATGGTAGTAAGAGAGAATTTCATTTTTAGTCTTCAACTTTGTAAGTCTTATAATAATATGCTATGCTATGATATGAACAGTAATAATTAATGGATCTGGCACTACTGACACTGTTCAAATTCCATCCTTCAATGTCATGTCCTTCATGTTCATCACCATGACCCTGTATCATAACCTGCATTAGATTCTGAAAGGGAATACAAACTAAACAAACATGATATAACAGATGCTGGGATAAAATCCGTTTAACGGCGAGGAGTACGCAAACAACTGGTCTCAGTTTGCTTTCCGGTCACAAGAGTTTGCATTATAGAGTGGTCAGCTACTGAAAGAAGAAAGTATGGGAGCAGCCATAACACACAACTTATTCATAAAAAACAAAAATATTTTTGATGAACTTCTGATACATTTAAAATCTGTTTTCAAAATTAACACATATGCAAAAGTAATACACACCCTACCCGTGCTCCCTGATGGTTTGAAAGTTTGTTTATCCTCATCAGTCCACAGGAAGCTAAAACCAGAATATGGTTCTGGCCACCATCGATATGGAAACTTCAGGTATATCTTGTTCACACATCCAATAGCCAAACCCTGTAATGACAGTGATAACATGATAATATCTTGGAACAATTACACCTGGAGATTGCTGAATAAAGCATACTTACATGTGGACATGCTACTATTCTTGGATGGATAACGAAAGGTTTACAATTTGGATTTGTCAGTTGATAATCTTAGGATTAGCCTAAGAAAAATGAGATGGGACAAACAAGACAGGCAGAATTCTGCCATTATATACATGTAGTTAATTATATATATTTATCATTGATCTCAGAACTACAGTTATAAATAAAAATTTTATTCATGAGGAAATTAAGAGAAGATTAATTTCAGGTAACACTTGCTACCATTCACTTCAAAACCTTTGATCTCCTCATCTGTTGTCTAAAAACAAAAACATTAAAATATACAAAAATATCATTTTTCCTGTAATATTGTATAGGTGTGAAACTTGGTCTGTGACGTTAAGGAAAGAACACAGACTGTGGATGTTATAGAGCAGGGTACTTGGGAGGATATCTGGACTGAAGCCAGATGAAATAATATAAGGCTTGAGAGAACTGCATACTGAGAAGTCTATAAATTGTACCCCTCACCAAATATAATTAGAATGATCAAGTCAAGGTGGTTGAGATGGACATGCAGCACACATGGAAGAGGAGTGCATACAGGGCTTTTGTAGGAAGTCCTGAATGAAAGAGACCACTAGGGTCAGGTGTAGATGAGAAGCTAACATTAAAATGGATCTTGGAGATATAGGATGAGGGGGCATAGACTGGATTCATCTGGCTCAAAGTAGAGACCAGTGGTAGGCTTTTGTGAACAAGTAACGAACCTCTGGATTAGATAAAATGCTTGGAATTCATTGAGTGGTTGGGTCCTGTGACTAGTGACTCCAAAGGCTCCTAGAGCTGTCTCACAGAAAAATATAGTCATGAGTCCCACAGACTTGGAATAGAGAATCACTGTCCTTGAAAGGGCCAGCAGAAATTTAGCAGAAAGTCAGTCAGTGGTCGAGCAACTGTTGGCCTCTCAAGGACTTGGCTGAAGTGAGCGAGTGAGTGAGTGAGTGAGAGTGTGTGCGTGTGTGTGAGTTAGCTATCACAGACCTCACTAACTTCAAGAAGTTTCATGTACATGGCTTTTGCAAAGAGGAGTATTAGTAGTTTTTTACCATTTTTTATAAGATACACTGCCAATTTCGATGCCACAAATAAGAAAAATTAAGTTTTCTCTTTTCTGCATCCTTTTTGCTGTAAACCCAAACTTTAAATGGTTCGATAAATGATATAATGATACAAATTCCGTCCCAAGTGCAAACAATATATTATGTGTCCTTGATCTTGCTCCTCTACACTACATGTTTCGGCCTCAGACGGCCATCATCAGGTGTATAACACTCACGTTGCTGTCACACTGCACCCAGCCCAAAATTTAACATTTAAAACACTTTCCTTGTTATTTTTCTCTAAATTTTAAAAGATTTTAAAATTAGAACTAAAGATTTTATAGTGCTACTACAGGAACGTCAAGGAAAGTGTTTTAAATGTTAAATTTTGGGCTGGGTGCAGTGTGACAGCAACGTGAGTGTTATACACCTGATGATGGCCGTCTGAGGCCGAAACATGTAGTGTAGAGGAGCATGATCAAGGACACATAATATATTGTTTGCACTTGGGACGGAATTTGTATCATTATATCGTTTATCGTATGGAGTGCAACAGGATGCTTAAATATAATATTTTAAATGGTTCGGTTGAATGAATGATTGAATGAACAAATTGACAAACTAATGAATAGGGGTAGGCCTTCACCGGCCCTTGTACCACAACCATCAATGATCTATTATGCATCCCCATTTCAGCCCTTTAACAGTCCTACAATATGAACGAATTGTAGTGAGAACCCATAACACTCCCTATACACACATGTACACATAGAAAACACCACTATGCCCGATCTGTGCACGATTAGATAAAAAATGGATAGCCAGAAGTCACCTGCGTAAAACATGCCAGATCATTGTGATGCATCAATGCGAACCTTCATAAGAGTCTGTGTTCAATCAGCTTTGTTGGATTCACTAACAATTGTGAACTGAGATGGTTAATCAACTCACCTTTATTGCATTTAATTTTCGTGGTGGCAATGCTGGATAAAACATGGACCATGCTTTCTCCTTCAACACACCAAGACTTACAGTAACTATAACATGATCTGCTGTATATGATGATCCATCAGAACACTCCACAGTAACCTTATCTCCTGGCAAATTCTTCCATATGATATATGTCACTTCCTTTTCGTATTTTATATGACAATCAACAGGTACTTCCATTTTTTTGTCTGGATATTTATGCTGAAAATATTAATAATAAAAAATATATGTCAATGTATTTATCAATGGTTTAATTTAAATTATACTGTATTTCTGTTCACATTTTGCTTGAAATTGCTTATAGGATCCCACTTTGGAACTAAATTTGAATGCTTTCTGACTAATAAGTAAATATAAGTCTGATGAAGAATAATTTGTTGTGTATCAATTTGTTATACAGCTCTATACAAAATGCACTATGCATGTACTGGCATGGTAGAGGGTCCGGCAGGGAGGTGTGATGGTTTTCAGAAAACTAGTACACAGTTATTTTTTTGACGAATAGCAAATTTTATCGTTTTTAAAGAGTAGATGTATAATGCCATTTAAGATTCTTTAACTAAAAATAAGAAAATTTAAATTCATTTTTGGAAAATAACATCATGCAAATGGCGGCCGTTATTGTCCAAGCACTGGTGCAGATGAGCGGAAAAGTTGTCCATAGTTCTTTGAAGCTTAGCAAGTGGAATCGCTCGAATTTCTGGGGTGAAGGCATCTGAAAGGGCCTCAAGAGTGCATGGTTTGTCGATGTAAACCTTAGCTTTCAGGCAGCCCCATAAAAATGAATCGCACACCAAAAGTTCTGGGGATCAAGGGGGCCACTCCACATCCCCACACTTTGAAATGAGGTGCCCAGGAAAATGTTCTGTCAATAAGGTCATTGATTCTCTTAAGGTATGGCAAGTAGCCCCATCTTGTTGAAACTAAACTGTAGTGAGGTCGATTCAATGCCTTCACAATTCAGGCAGTAAGAACTCGTGCAACATTGTCACATAACGCTGTGAGTTTACTGTTACAGTGAGTCCGCCTTTCATGAAAAAGTAAGGCCCAATTACACCGAATCAGGCAATTCCACACAACGCAGTGCCTCACTCGCAATGATGGAGTTCTTGGGGATTGTTTGCGAACCAATACCGGAAATGTTGTTTATTGACACTTCCTGACAAGTGAAAATGCGCCAAACTACCTGTCTGAATAAAACGTCTCAAAAACAAAGGCGCGATGTTCAATTGTCCACAGTTCCATGGCTACTGAAATGGCGTCTGATAGCGAGTAACTGCCAACTATTGCACATGGCCTAGTCCCCCTACCCCCATTTTTACACTCATCAAAAACACATCACAGCTCCCTGCCGGACCCTGTATAAACATAAATCTAAAATATGAGACTTCTCATTTCTGAACTAATGGAGACTTCTGGGATGTTTCAATGATTAATTAAAATAAAAATTAACAAATAGGGTTTTACAAAGCAAACAGCATGCACACACATAATATCAGTACAATTTCATACTTCACAAGGATATTCTAATAGAAAATAAAAAATGTTTTATCATCATACTTCAGTGTTTAGAATTTCTGTTTATTTTATTCTTCATTACACTGTTGCTGCATCAGTGTTTTCCATATTCCTTTACAGCTCTTACATACTGTGTGTTTTCAGAGTAGCTGTTTTTAATTTTAATATTTTGTCAGTTGCTGCTTGTCACTTAATTATTCCTTTCTAATATGTTGTTAATTCAGTATAGGATTCTGTAAACTGTAATGTGTATTACAAGAAATTACATCAATGGAATGTAATATGAAGCACAAAGAATAATTTGACATATGGAGAATAATATGAATACACTTACTGTGGACTTCTGGATTAGGATGTCATGCAGTCTGCTGGGTGGCTATCATGACTTCAAAGAATGATAGTGCCTCTGTCTTCAGCATAGTAGTGTGACTATTTCAGATCTCAATATGAAGCTATTTTATGTATGCATGCACATAAAAAAGGTAAAGTTGTCCCAGTCCTTAACTAAGCACTAAGCCATGAAGGCGTATGGGGGAGTGGATGTACAGATCATATTTTCTTGACCTCAGTATTAGTTGGAGGTGTGTTCAGCTTCATGCTCCAGCCGCTTTACCACCCAGGAAAGAGCCCCTGGCACCCATTGGATAGGAAGTTAGGTGGACTCCAGAGCCGGTCTGGACTATGTAGACAAGTGAAAATTCTTACCCCCACCGGGACTCAAACTCCAACCTCTGGGTCGTCCAGCCCATAGCCAGCCACTATACTGACTACACTACTCTGGCTACAAACAAAGAACAAATGTACACAAACTTACAATACCCAGTGCTCAAGCAGTTAGTTGCTGGCTTCCTACCGTGGCAGCCTGGGTTCGATCCTGGGTCTGGTCAAGTGGGATTTGTGGTGGACAAAGTGGTGCTGGGGCTGGTTTTCTCTGAATATTTCAGT
The DNA here is from genome assembly GCF_002891405.2 of Cryptotermes secundus. Lineage (NCBI taxonomy): Eukaryota > Metazoa > Arthropoda > Insecta > Blattodea > Kalotermitidae > Cryptotermes > Cryptotermes secundus. Next base: position 236,316 of record NW_019718288.1, read on the forward strand.
TTCCCTTGCCAATCTTCATTCCACCTAGTTCTCCATCATAATCACTCAGGGCAGGTTACAATAGGCCAATCAGTGGCCGCCATGCCGAGTGGACCCAGTTGGACTCCACACCGCACTAAGCGTATTTAAAAATTAAATTACAATACCCTGTACAACTTGGTGTGATGCGATGTCACATAATGTAAGAAAGGCTGAGAAACGCTGTTCTGGAAGTAAGCACCTTCTGCTAAAGTCTACAGACTATGATTTACCGTGTCCAGAGCTGAATTTTCCATATCTCCTACTCAGCCATGACAAAACTGACATGATGGTTCATGATGGACTTTCTTCACCATCTCCTCCTTGGGGAGAATGCAACCTGCCCAGTGAGTACTCCCAATTCTCACAAGTTCATTCAGTCACCCTTGCCAGATATGATGAGGCAAAGTACAGTCACAAGATCATAAAGATAAACATTAGAAAAAACACTATACAAATGAGGTCTTACCATCAAAAGATCTAGGACTTTCTGATATCCTCCGGATTTCCATGCCAACAAAAGGTTTCCCTCACACTCCCAGTATTCTGTCAGACCACGGCCTGATGTTTCAAACCAGGAATCAGAACCATCAATGTTGTTCTCAAACTTCTGGAACCAGTCCAGGAAATATCGACCCAATGTTGAATGACTAGTAGAAAATTCTTCTTCCATCTTTTTCTGAAAACTACAAAATTTGTATGTTCTACTGTCTTCTGGTTTTAATGAATCTCATTATGTACGTCATACCACTGTAGTTAGCTCAAATTCATTAATTTTTAAGTTATAACCTTCACCAAAATCAACATCCCAGCCATTAGAATAAAGTGCAAACAGCACAAGATCATTCAATAAAAGATTCTGCTGGAAAATATAAGATTTTGTTATAGTTATTTTGTCTAAGTTAAAAACAGCAACATGCAAACTTCATAAAGTACAGCTGTGCTTCAGAAAGAGCTAATCTCATTCACTCGACTAATTTTTCTAACAAGCTCAGCTGAGTACGTGCCTCCCCACCCTTTCGCCTAGGGAGAGAAACAGATCTGGTTTCCAAAAAGTTGTGCTCTGTCAGAATATTGTGGCGTATTTATGCCATGCAAGAACCGTTGAGCCACAGAAATCTGTAAACATGGCAATGATGCAACAACAAGGAAAGCAGTGTTTTCCTTGTGTTGTGCTGTGCCCAGCCGCACCACACTCGTTGCTAGGCAGCATTGCAGTAAACATATCTCAGCAGCAGCTAATCCACGCGTTGCTATGCAACACCTTTGTAGATGCAACAATTACATAATAATAGAGCAAGCTGTGTTTTCTGTGTGTCTGTGTGAGGGTTTATAGGAGAGACTAGAATTCCTCAGAAGTCACACCCGTGCGGCGGCAGGGTTGAATACCTCCACCGTGACCCTGCGAGTTGTAGGAGGTGATGAAAAGGGAAGTCTCATATTTAAGACAGTAATATATGGTCTCGACTACCAAGGGACTCGGACCCAAGAAAGACTGCAGTGGTAATGACCAGCAGCATATACAAAAGACAGACTTGTCCTCTCATCACAGAGGGCACCCACAAAAAACAAGACCGTAACTGTCAAACAATAATAAATATCTGGTCACAAGCCCCAGGAGGGTGCTCAACACCAAGCCTTACTGACTGACTGGCCATCAGTTGCAACATGACTTTGACTTTGACTTTGACTAAGAAGTCAGTACTCAGAGTGAGTTCTCAGTGCGAGACAGCCATGGGAGGTTTGTAGTGGAAGAAGACCTGAAAAGGTGATTTCAAAGTTTTATGAGTGTTGAAGTGACAGTGACAGACTTTTTTGTGGAAGATAGCCATGGAAAGTTCATCGTGTGAAGACTATGTGTGTGATTTGAAGACTTTATTCCTGTGTAATATTTGGAGTGATTTGAAGCGCTGCTTCCTATGTTCTATAATTGCATGACCAAGAGAGTGGAAGGGGGGGGGGGTGGGGGGTGGGGGGGTGGGGG